>NC_052404.1:374237-731737 GCF_009389715.1 Phoenix dactylifera
ATCTATCCCATGAACAAATATGAGATTTGAGACTAAATTTATTGTCGGACTAGTGTAAGGTAATGCGCAAAGCATTTGATTCCACCACGTCAGCTATAGACTAGCCCAATGAATATTGGACGCGTCAGAAGCAATCCCTAACATCCCAGACCCTAGCCAAAGCCCTACTCGTCTCTCACCTCCCCAACCCTACCAACGCCGCGACCCATCTCTCCCAGCCACCACATCGCCACCGAAGCCTATGCCGGTGACCCAAAGCCGGGGGAGCGCGGCGTGGCTACCCTAACCATTGCATGTTTCTCTTAAATGTATTTCGAGGACGAAGAGAAGCCATTGCATTTCCTGAAAACGGGACAACAGCATTCCTTCTATTCTAAATCCATAGAGAGAAGGGAAGTATTAGGAGAATGGGGATCGGGGACCTGTTCCTCGCGCATCAACTCCTGGAGGCGGCTCTTGAGGACAGGGCCGTGGCGGCCGCCGCTGCGTGACTTGGCGAACACGACCCCGAGGCACGTCGTCGTCTCCGGGGTCCTGGACCGGATGGCCTCGGCAATGGCGGCCCGGAGGCGGTCGGGGATCGTGATCCTCGGCGCAGGTACTCCTTGTCGAGCCTCGCCCCCCCGATCCCGCACGCCCGAAACGACTCCACAAGCGACGTCCTTGATGCCGACGACGTCCTCTTGATCCTCGTCGCCCCCTCCACCAACGCTGCCGGCGACTCCGGCTCGCTGAACGACGATCTCGACATCGAAGCGAGCAAGAAATTGATCAAATGGGACAAGAAAATCAAGTCAAATAATTTCCGGAAAGGAGGGATTAAAATTTCCAAGATTATTTCCCTTTTTTTTTCTGGAGGCGAAATAAATTTGCTTCTTCGTTTTCGAAAAGAATAAATAAGAAAAAGGGAACAAAAAAAGATCAGAGGGACCGCGGGGCCGGAGGGAACAAAGGATGATCAATAGTCTGTTTACGGCCTCTTTTTTTCATTTCTTCGCCTGTAATGCAGTAGTATGCAATGTCTTTCGATTAAAATATAAATTTTAATATAAAAATATTTATTTTTTTATTCTTTATTTTAAAAATAATTTTTATAATTTATGATAAAATAAAAGTGAAAATTTTTTCTTCTCCTATGCAATTCTATCAACTACGAGATGAGTGGTTTTGTGATGTCTACTTGCACGCAAACCTTTGCATGTTTACCATGAATGACGTTCTTAGTCCAATTGTCAATATATAAGTGAGTGCCTACAGCAGCAGTAATCTTCAATAACATCCTTTGATCCCATTGTTCTAATGGAAGATCAGAAAATCGCACCTAAATAGAGGTACGTCTGATGAAGTCAATCCCAGGTCGAAAGTTTAGTCACAACTTCTCCAAGGCCAACACTTGTCCTACAATAGTCCAAGAACCATTCGAAACCATCCATTCCTGATCCTTAGCAAGCTGGAATTGGAAAAGTAGGTGGCCTCTAGAGAGGGGAATAACTTGGAATTCATTGGAGATTTTCTATCTAAGCTTTAACTCTTTGTAGATAAACTCTAAGGAGAAACTAGCCCCAAGAAACTTACCGAAGTGGGAGATGGACCTCTATAAATTTCTCCTTGAGTTGGGCTACGTCTTTGTTGGCAGGGGCGGCCCAAGCCTTAGGCGACCTAGGCGGTCGCCCAAGGCCCCGGCTCAAGAGAAGGCCCCCGTGGCCCCGCGCGACGGCATCGTAGCCTCGTAGGCTACTAGGTTCCTAGCCTTTCAGCTCGGCCTCCCGCTCCTAGCTAGCTACAGTGTCACTGTCTGTAGAGTAGAGGCAAGGCCGCAGGAGCCAACGGCTACCTCGACAAGACGCGGGTGCTCCACTCCCATCGGCCATCGCCCATCATTCCTCTCTGGCTCTCTTTAAAATCCTCATCGTCTCCACTTCTCCTCCACTCCTCAGTCCTCAATCCTCTTCTGTTCTGTACTTCTGTAACTCTATTCGACTGGGTCTCTGGCTCTCTTTAAAATCCTCATCGTGCTCCCGCGCCTCCGCCAGTCCGCCTCCCAGTCCCCGCCTCCCCGGGCCCCGGCATCCCGCGACGGTCCCCGCCAGCCCGCCTCCCCGGCATCCAGGCGGTCCCACCGCCCGCGACCTCCTCGGCTCCTCGCCTCCCTCCCGGGCCCCCGGCTCCCGTGAGGCCGTGTCGCCGTGACCCCGTCGGCCCGTCCGACTCAATCCAGCGAGCCGGCGAGGTCGTCTCCTCCACGGCTCCGCCTGAGCGCCTCCCAGTCCCCGGCAGCATCCTGGCGATCCTGCGAGGCTACGACCTCCTCGCCTCCCTCCCGGGCCTCCGGCCCCGGCTCCCGCCTCCCGTCTCCCGTGACCAGTGAGGCAGAGGCAATGCCGCAGGCCGCAGTGACCTCCACCGCTCCACGGCTCCACCTCCTCGCCAGTCGCCTCCCTCCCCGGCCCCGGCTCCTGTGACCCCGTCTGGCCGTTACTCCCGTCTCCCGTGAGCTGTGACCTCCTCCGCTCCTCGCTCGCCCCCGGCCCCGACTCCCATGAGGCGTGAGGCCGTGATGGCAGACGGCGTGAGGCTCCCTCCCCGGCCCCGGCTCCCGTAGTCCCGTGAGGCCGTGACCCCGGCGGGCCCGTCCGTCCCCTCAGTCCCTCCCTCACGTCTGACGGTCTGACTTCTGAGACTGAGCCTATCACTGCTGTCAGTCTGACACTGTGACGGTGACTCAGTGGGCATACACGGTGTGATTCTTCTAATCCCCTTTTGAGTGTGATTCTTCTAATCCTCTTTTAATTATATTTTCAAATTTCAACATCCAGCGTTTAATTCCCCTAATTTTGTTGCAATTTCTATAATTTTGTTATAATTTTTCACTTCTATTTTATACTTATTAAAAATTTATTATTATTATTATTATTATTTTAAAAAATGCCTCATTTAGTGAGTTCGCCCTAGGCCCCCAAATGTATTGGGCCGCCCCTGTTTGTTGGAAACCTTTTATGTTTTCTTCGCTCTTTTTTTTTTTTTGGTACATTGAAGGCTCATACGACCGATGTGAGTACGGGCAACAAAATTAAAAAGTAAAACACTATAATAAAGCTCTGGCACAAATCCGTGGTCTGCCCAAATGAAACCTCTAGAGTGATGAGCTACAAAAAAAACTAACCATTTTGCCGCACCGTTCGTCTTCTGATATACATACGTAGCGTATTGTCGCCTTCTCTGAGGACATGTCTCTGTATTCTTGATGCCTTCGAACCACAACCACCATCGGACGATTGGATTTCAATCATTTTCTAATGATATCGTCACTCTCTCTCACTTTCCTAAGCCTTCTCCCTCATTTGTGCTTGATTTAGAGCAATCATGGTAGGATGCAAAATTTATCAAACGATCCAATCCAAACACCTTACCAAATCCTCGAAACAGTCACCGCTGCTGGGCCATCAAAATCAACCAACAAATCAGCAACAAAAATCACAAGACTAAGAAACATACCAATGATAGAAACATACTAACAATCAAGTATACAATTAATTGAAATAGGAGTAGCCAAGTAAAGCACCAACCACTCAACCATGTAGCCACATTTCATCAAATGCATCAAGAACACCTCACCAAAACCACGGCACCATCCGAAGCAGCACGGACATAACTCCTCGACAGAATTGGATGTATCCCATTTTTGGATCTCGCCGTAGGAGACGAACAGGCTCAATATATCCTTCAATCGCATCCGCCCA
Source organism: Phoenix dactylifera (assembly GCF_009389715.1). Taxonomy (NCBI): domain Eukaryota; kingdom Viridiplantae; phylum Streptophyta; class Magnoliopsida; order Arecales; family Arecaceae; genus Phoenix; species Phoenix dactylifera. The sequence goes on from NC_052404.1 coordinate 377,978, forward strand.
TCCACCATCCATCGGTTAGGGTGATATTTGGAATGCGCTACCAGCGCCATAAATCGAACCCGTCCCCGCCCCGGTCTCCACCTCTTCCGAGAAGCAGAAGCGAAGAAACCGAGAGGAAGGAGCGAATAAGTGGAAGGTTCGAAGAGGGATGGGAGAGATGTACGGGTACGCGAGCGTGGAGAAGGCGGCGGCGGGGGACTTGGAGGCCGGGACGCTGTACCCGGGCCTCTCCCGCGGCGAGAGCGAGCTCCGGTGGGGCTTCGTCCGCAAGGTCTACGGCATCCTCGCCGCCCAGCTCGTCCTCACTACTGTCGTGTCTGCTGCTACTGTCCTCAATGCCTCCATCAATAACCTCCTCACCGGAAGCTCTGGCCTCGCCCTTGGTTTTGCCATCCTTCCGCTCTTCCGTATGACCCTCTCCTTCTTCTCTTTCTTTCGACAACTCTTTTTTTTTTCCGGCCTTGAATTGTTCTCTTGGTCCGATCCTCGTCTTTTTGTGTTATTATTGTTGTTTTTCTCTTCTATTGAATTAATGATCTTTTGTTCTTGATTTGAAAGCTAGGGTTTGGGTGGATCTGGCTTTAGCATCGATTTTACTGAACTTTTTTTACTTGAACTTCCGCCCTTTTGTTTGATTGGTCTTTGTATATTTTTAGATGTAAATGGATCAGTTAGAAAGATATGCAAGGAAGGAAATCTTGACTTTGGAAATGCATGACTGCCATCTCAGTTATGGGGTTTGTTCGGGATCATCCGATGAGGCAAGCTTTATTGCATCGTAAGCTGTTGAAAAGAACGAGGTCTGCGCCTGTGTCCTTGAGGCATACTTGACTTTGTAGCGTTAGTTCTTCATGCGTACTCTTAGGGCTTTAATGGGCTCCATCTTTCTGTGGATTCCATTTTGCATTTTCTGGTTGATGAACTCTCAGTTGTTCCCCTTGATCCTTGATTTTCTTTGAAATTGGTTTTCTATCTGGATTCTTTGGTTTTATGTACCATTATTTTGCGGCTAATTCCTGTTTTGTTGCAGTAGCAGGCACCTAGTGGAGACTCAATCTTTGAATCTTTACAAGATTTTCTCCTTTTATTCTGTCGTAGGTTCATGTGGCTTCCTTTGATTGAGCTTCCATTTTCTTTGCCTGATAAAATTGGGGCCTTTTGTTATTTAACTTCTAGTTAACTCAGCTGTTCATTGGCACTTGAACCAATATTGTATTTTTTGGTCAAGACTTCTCTCTTTCTAACATGCTACTGGATCAGCTAGGTTTTGCCATTTTTCATTGCTGTCTTTTAGGGTTCACGTTATTTTGCTCATCATCTAACTCCTTGAAGTTGGCTCATGGACTTTATGGCATTATTCTGGTTGGGTATGCCAAGCATGCTAAGCAAGTCTCTTTATAGTAAGATTGACTAGGCATTCCCTTATCCTATCTACAATAAGTATTTGCTCTTTTAAATTAGCAGCCCCTATCCAAAATGCTCTTTCTAGTGCTAAGACATCAGTGTTTGTGAGGTTTAAATCCTGAGGGATGTGGTCGCCCCAATTTTTCTATGGAATGGGATGTGTCGTCATCCAACACTAGGGATGGAGAATGTCCCAAGATGTGCTGATCGGGATGCTTGGACAATGGCGGGGTGGATCCTGTCCCAACACTTGGGATAATATCCCATCTCGACTCTTAGGATGGTACCCTGTCCCGGCATTCCATAGGATGTCCCATCGGGATTTGAAACCATGGTTTGTGCATCATCCTTTTATGCTCTATGTGTTTAGAGATTCTTGTCATGAGGCTTATCTTTCTTACTATTAATGGTATTGTATAATGGCTTGCCTTTCTTCATCTGTCATGCTGGTATGTTGCTTGCATTGTTTTTTTGCAGAATTTCATTGTTGCTTGATATCTCCTTTTAAGCCTATATGATATTGGAGTGCTTGAAATGCATTTTGGTTAATTAAAGTGATTAATTAAGTTCCACATATTGTTGTTTGGCTTGATTAATGGGTTATTGTGGTCATAAGGCTTAAGCATCTAGAAAAGGAACTAAAGCATTTAAGTAACTCTGAAAGTAGAAGGCAGTCATAATTATGTTTATTGAATGCTTGATAAGGTTAGAAATTGCTTGAAAGGTGGTCTTTGTTAGATATAAAACATATAATAATGCATTTATTGGTGTGAATAAAGTTAATATAATATATCTTTCACGCCTAAAATAGTAATGAAGAAGGAGAATTTGAGAAGGGAAAAGGCCTTATTAAGAGATTTAATTGTGATTTGTTGATGGTTATTGTTGCCTAGACATAGGTAGCAAGTGCTAGTGTCCACTTGAAGAATCTAACAAGGCAATACAAAAAAAAAAACTCAAAGCACGTGGGCATGATGACATTGATAAGGGGAGAGTTGGACTTCATGCTCAGTGATATTTAATGATAAAAATAATTGATAGGAAAGTCCAAACCAAAATCCATGCCATTGATTTTGATCTACACTTTGAAAATACCTAGAAATAGAATATCTTACCTTTTGGAGAACGCTAATTGAGCTCTAAAGGAATTCAAAAATGGACGATACCTATTAAACTGGTGTATTAAACTATATGGAATTTAAATTGAATATCCACTTTATTGATTATAATGTACCAATCTTAAACCTATGAAAATAGAACATAATACGTTTTGATGCTTGGTCATCGCAAACCACTATGTCATGTCAATTAAAGTTGTTCATTTTTCCAGTGGATAAGTAGGTTGGAGACTGCCCAAAAGATGATTAGTTTATAGGTATTTTCAGTGGTGTAAAACACTATCTATAATGTGGATCTTGAATATGGAGGGCTCGTGATTGATTTTGAAACTTAAATCTTTTCTCAAAGATTTAGGTGTTATTTGGCATCACTTTCATTCTTCTTATTTTCAGGAATAAAGAAGAAATTTTATTTTTATTTTATTTCTAAGTTTTTAAAAAGTATAAATATGCTTGGTATGGTCAATTATTTTTAATAGCATAAACATGATGATGGTGGCCGAGGCAATAATAGTGGTGCTGGAGACAGTAGAGGCCATGGTGGTGATGATGGTGGAGAGGGTGCCAACAGTGTGGCAATGGTGGCAGTGGTGGTGGGGACACTGACATTGTGGTGGTGGAGACAATGATGGTGGAGGTGGCCTGGCAAAGGCCGTGGTGGTAGCAATGATGTGGCAGAGGTAGCGGTGGTGGCGGCAGCAGCACTGGTGGTGTCGGAGACAACGATGTCTATTGTGGTGGCAGTGATGACACTGATGGTGAAGGTGGTGTCGGTGGTAAAAGACATGAGTTTTTAGTTTTTAAAAATAGTGAAAGTAAGAATTCCTTACTTTCATTTTTTCTAGAAATAATGAAGATGACTTTTGAAAAATAGAAAATAAAAACATGTTTTCGTGTTGGTTTGAATGATTTTGTTTTTAAAAGTAATAAATGAGAAATAAAAATGATGCCAAATAGGCTCTTAACATTTAGCAGGTAGTCTAACCCAAAAACCGTGTGACATAAAACAAGGAAAAAAAGTTTTGTAGGTGAAGCGGGGAGATTATAGGGGGTGCTATGTTGAAAAGACAAAAGAAGCACTTCACAACATTGAAAGGAAAAGGGCAAACAATGGAAAGTAACAAGTAAATGATCCCATACAAAAGGGGAGGGGCTTGGTTTGGTGATATGGTTTTCTTTGGTCTAGCTAAGAAATGGAAAAGAAAAGAAAAGCAGGGGAAAGAAAGGGAACGAGAGAAAGAGTAGAATGCCTTGATTGTCTTCAAAGGTGATTGACACAACCAAGAAGTATTCAAACCTCATCTCTTCCCTCTTTATCTTTCCTTTTTCTCCCTTTGGCAAGACACAAGAATTGGTATTGATGGAAGCCCCATCTTGTCCCTCCTTCTCATTCTTTTTGTCCTTGACAAGACACTAGAAAGTTGTGCTAATGGAAACCCTTTTCTTTCCTTTTTCTTCACTTTACTTTTGCCTTTTTCTTCATCAGCTAGGGTGAGATACTTGATTGCAACTTTTTTCCTTGTACTTCTTCATTTAACCTAGCTGTGTCTGCAACACACCCACTCGTGGTATGCATATCATGCTGAATTAGGGTGGACACATGGCAAAATCCCAAGATATGCAATGGCTAGGTGGCACGATCGGCTTTTGAACCAATGACTCATGACTTAGATACCAAAATGGGTTAATCTTCCATCCTAGTTCTATCCAACCTAGTTCTAAAACACATTACCTAATAACAATGAAGGAACTTTTCTTTAGTAACTAACACTCCCTTAAGTGAATTGTTGATATCAATAGGTATGCTTAATCAACTAAGTTTTAAGTAGTTTCAGTTAGTGTCATGCCCTCTCATTTGCATGTAGTGAAATTCTTATTGCCAGAACACTTGAAATTCTTTAAGCTTCATCAAAATCATCACTAATACATAACCATAATCCTCTCAATTTGAAGATTTGTACATGGAATCTGCAGAAGAAAGAGGAGAAAAGCTAACATCTGCAAGGAAACATCTTTATCACTTACTTAGATATTGGATGCTCCGTTGGCTATCAACTTGGACCTTGCTAGGTGCAACTACAGTGGCATTGCTGCATGTATATCCAGGGAGGCCAAGACTAAAATTCGATGGCATCGCCTTTATACTGTCACCGAGGTTAATACACCCAGTTTTAAGTAACCATTAGCGTCATGCCCTCTCACTTGCATGCAGCCAAATTTGTAGGTGTTGAATGGTGTGATGCTGCATGAGATATTTTCTTGATTTGGAAGAAATTTCTTCATGGAGTCTGTGGATCCATCATATGGCATCAAAACCAACCTCTTAAATTCATAATTTCTAATCACTCATCTATCCTTCCATCCATCCGTCAATTCTCATGACCAATCCAACATTATTTTGTAATATACTAATCCTTTTGTCATCTATTTTGCAACATGCCAATCCTTTTGGTGTCCATTAGATCATTAAGACATGTATATATAACCCCCTCATCTTGTTTCTTGGCCAAGGGTATGATGTTTTGTCAAGTTATTTTTTGATCTAAGAGAATTTTCATCGTAACAATCAGTGGATCCATTCCATGGGTGGTGACTGCTTGTAAAAGTCATGACTGATAAGGAACTCGTAACTTCCCAAATTTTCTAATCATACCTAGATATCCATTCATCAGTTTTCATAATCAAGCCAAAACTATTCTGTAAGATTTTTAATGGAAATCTTCTCGTAGGGAGTCGGTGAATCGATTCCATGGTTGGTGGCCCCTTGTAATAGTGTTAACTGACAAAGACCTTGCGACATCCAAACTTTTCCAATCACATCCAGCTGTCCATTCATCAGTTTCCACAATGAAGACAAAACTATATGTAACATACTTTCCTTTTGGCGTTTATGTGACAATAGATATTTAAGACCACATCTCCTCTTCTCCCCTGCGTTTGTGTAGAGCAGAAGTAGAAACTTAGAGCAAGGAAGGATTAGAAAAATGGAGATGTACATGCATGCGAGCATGGAGAAAGAGGATTTGGAGGTGGGGATGCCCTACCAAGGACTCTCTGACAACATAAATGAGCTCCTGTGGGGCTTTGTCCGCAAGGTTTATGGTATACTCACCATCTCTATCATTCTCACCACGATAGTCTCCGCCATATCCATTCTTTGTGCCCCAATTAATGAACTTGTTAAGGGTAGCTACAGCCTCGCTTTTGGCCTTGCCCTCCTTCCTATCTTTGGTATGATAACCCTTCTTCGTGCATCTCCACTTTCTTTTCATCTGAAATCTAATTGCAGTCTAGCATTTTTTTTGTGTCATTTTTTCTGGGTTTAGGTTGGTTTGCTCTAGTAAATTAATGTTCTTTTGGTTGTTGAATTCAATACCTGTTTATTGGGTTAATTGTGTAACAGAATCTGCGCTTTATCTTAAATTAATGTAGTTTTGACCACATTTGGTTAGTCCCTTGACTTTCTATGGCTTGCTGTAATCAAAGGGTCATAGAAGGTGTGTCCATTATCTGCATATATAAAGATGGTACTGATGGCAATTTGATTTTTGAAATGCATGACAGCCAACTAAAGTGTGGACATGGTCCAAATCATGCAAGACAATAGATTGGTTGATTGTAATTTTTTCCATTTTTGTGGATCATAATAGGGCTGAGATTGAAAGTTTTAAGGCTATAGCTGATTAAAGTAGTAAGTTCCATGTATGGGTGTACAGCTTGATAAATGAGTAATTCTAGAAAAAAGTTGCATGATTTTGACAGGATTGTCTAGGCGGCAAAGTGCCAAAGCAGGTAAGTATTTGAAAATAAAGAAGAAGACTTGTTTGTGGTTGTGAAATTCCATGGTATGTGTCATGTGGAAAATCACCTAGACAAAGTGGTTCACACAGGACCTAATATATTAATATGAATTGAGTTGGAAGAAAATGATTTCATACCTAAAATTAGGTTATTGTGTTTCACTGAAAATTTATTTGATGGTTTTACCAAACTCATCTCAAAAGGAAAAAAAGAAGAAAAAAAGGGAAGAATGGACAAAAACATAATTGCTATGTAAGTGAAAAGGCAGGATTCTGGAAGATTACATGAATCATTAGCAACACTTGCCGCTAGCTTAGAGAACATATGTTGTCATCAATTTCTGAAATAATGTAAACAAAGTTTTGACATTTCTAATAATGTCATAGCTATATGACACTAGGCCTTCTTGGGTGGCAACTTCAGTAGTGAAAAGCATATTTAATATCTGATGCATGACCCTATGAACCACATTGATAGTGGCAAGAGAGGATGTTGGTGGCAAGAGAGGCTGCTGCTTGGTTGGGAGATGAAAAATCCATGCATCATGTCATCTCTAATTTTTTGACTTCTTTTCTTCTTTTGATTTGAATGCATTGGAAACCTTAATCAGAAACTTATATTTATCTTCCAATTATTTTCATATCGATGTTGGTCGGTCTATATAGTAAGAGCAGTTCACAAACTGTTTTTGATATATTTTAGTAATTAAGAGATAAGCATGAAGGCATGTATTTCCAAATGTGCAGGTTGCTGGCCTTCTCTAGCCCAGTAATTGGGGCACCCAATTTGCTTGGTAGTGCAGGCTGGGTTGGAATCCATTCTGGATCATGCCTAATTTTTAAATGGAACAATTGCATTCAACATTATATTATACTTGAGATTAGCTATGCTCTTTTCTTCATTCCTATATCTCTTAGTGCTTTACCATTGTTCAGCTTTAAGCATCAATTTGACCAAGCCTGCTCTCAATTGCATTTGTAATGTATACTCTTGAAATTCGTTGCTAATTTCTTTTAGCAGTTTTTTTTCCTCCTCTTATCGGTTTCCATTAAAGTTTATGGTTAGCTTGTGTTCATTTTGTACTGCTGGATGGAGGAAATTATGTAATAAATGACTCTTCTGGACATTCTTTTGCAGTTTTCATGCTAAAGAAATGTAACTCAAAGTTTCTTCTTTTGTACCATTAATAGTGATACACTAACCAAAGTCTCTATTTTACAGTGATGTTCCCACTGTATCATTATCAACAAAAGCACCCACTGAATTTCATATTTCTTGGGCTGTTCACTGTGTGCCTAAGCTTGAGTGTGGGTGTGGCTTGTGCAAATACCCAAGGTGAAAAACCGGTTGCTTTCTAGAGTTATTATTCCAGTCTAGTGTTTGTTGAGATTTCTGTGATATGCTCTTTTATATATATATATATATATATTGTTATTGTTCTTTTTCAGGTAGAATTGTGCTCGAGGCATTGGTTTTAACTTCAGCTGTTGTTTTGTCCTTAACTGGCTATACTTTCTGGGCTTCGAAGAAGGGCAAGGACTTTAGCTATCTTGGACCCATTTTATTTGCCGGTCTTCTTGTTCTTCTTCTTACGAGCTTTATCCAGGTATGTTTTAATCAACATCAATAATTTTATTTAGTGATCAGGAATTGTTCAATCTTTTTTTTTTAATGTATAATATTCTATATTTTCTTGAGCTTTGACTTTTTCACAATAAACTTTAACAATTTTTAAACTTTTTAGTGTGTCAAAGTTATTTTTATCTTATTCAAAGGTTCAAAACAGTTTAAATTTTATGCTAAAATGGTGAGTGATGTATCTTCAATCTTCTTGACTTTATTTACTTTCTATTGTTATGAATTTTCGTTTTTTTAATAATTTTGTAGTTGAGACTCTAAAACTTCAATCAGAACTACCAAAATTGCTGAAATTAAAACTTGTTTGGATTGGTATCTAAAATTGAAACCAAGTTGTGACACCCTTTAGTAGTTGGTATTTTCTACCCAGGACAATATACATGCTTGGGAGTTGGGATCTTCCTGAGATCTCAAACTTGCACCCACTTCCTAAATGCTTCCTTACCTAAATTGTTTCTAGATATCCACTTCATCACACCAGCACTCCTCCCAAATTTGGCAACTAATTCAAATCTCAGGGTTCTTCTTGCTCCTCCAACCAATATAAAACTGAATAGTACTATGAAACATTAAGTATGATGTAATATGGCAAATGCTTTTATAACTAAGTAAATTTGTAAGGCCACCTCATAATTATATTCCTGGTGCTCAACTATGTTGAGTAAGATCTAGTCTTCTAGATATTTAAAATAAAGCTAAAGAAGGTAAGGATGCAGTAGATGATTCGAGTTTGTTTTGAATTATGATTAGCATGCAATGAACTGAGGGTTCAACAAGAACAGAGCACCGGTCAGGCTGTTAATGCTAGTTCAAGAACAACACAATAATTGGTTAATAGAATCTGGGGTGGTTTATGGCTTTAGTCCTTATAAGTCTTTCTATTCAATGCCGACTATAATTTGGTTTCATCGCTTTATGAGCTCTTTGGATCCTTTGAACTTGAAGCCATCTCAGATTAATTGAAATAGGCAGCTGAAGATGTAGTGCCTGAATCTTGAAGTGGACTTCACCTGTCTGATAGGGCTGAAAACGGGTCCGAAATTATCTGATCAGATCCCCTTCTGTATCTGGTTTAGATCGGTTTGGGATAGAAATATTTGAATCTGATCGGATGTGGATCTGGATTCGGATGCCCATTCATGAATTTTTCCAGATCAGGATCTGGATATCCGCTAAAAAAATCATCTAAAATACCACTCTTGTCAAGGATCGACCTGTGTGTTTTGAGTTAGTCACCAACCACCCACCCACCCACTAAGACAATGGTTGCCCCTACTCTATATTGACATTTTATTATACTTCTTTAAGACTTGTTCGGTTCATAAAAATAGCAGTTTTCATATATTATTTATTATTGTGATAAAAAATCAATCCTTTTCACTATGATAAAAATATGGAACATTTCAGTTTTTCTCTTATGGTATTTCAGAATTAAGTTAAAAATATCAATATGTATATCTATACATAATTTTTTTTACAAGTTCTCTAATAAAATAAATATTTGATTTTTTTATGTTATATATTTTTAGCTTAAAAAATAATTTCTCATATATTTTTAATAAAAATCCAATTGGAGCGATGATCTAGGCCCCTAACCAGGTCAGTCTCCATGTGTGAGTTTAATAACTATAATTTAGATCAATATCCAGTTAGCTATGTTATCATATGCAACCTTGATATTGGATTTCATCATTATTCTTTAGGACTACATCACTTATCTTGATTTCATTATTAAATCCACTCACAATCCGATTTATATCTGAATAATATCCAACTTATGTCCGTATTTGTATAGAGAAAATATGGATATAACTAATATATGACTTGCATCCATATCCATTTAGCATAAATATGGATATGGTTAATATCCGATTCATATTTTTATTTATTTAGACTAAATATGGATACTAATTGTGATATCTGTTTAATATCCGCATCTATATTTGTATCTGGTCTCCAATCTATATCCGATCTATTTTCAGTCCTAATGTCTGATGAGGGAAATTTCATGAGCACATTTTTTTTTTTAGTGCACTTATAGAAGCAAAGCAGTGAGCTTGCAAGAGAATATGAAGGAAAAGCAAAAAAAAAAAAAAAAAAAAATCAAGGCTCCTAAGTTACAGATCATTCAAATAAAGCTTGATACAATTATCTTTAGTTACTAATAGAGAAAGGATGGATGGCATTCCTCGGTGGATTCTACTTGCCTGTGAATTGCAGGCTGCTGCCTCCATGCAGAGCTGTTTTCATCTTTTGAGAATTGGAGGGACATAATAGATATTATAATGTTTTAGAGGTAATATATCAAATTTATCAACTAAATTACTTTTTTATAGATATTTTTTTGTGTGGTTATACAAAAGCCAGACGGGCCATGTGGAAAATATTGTAGCCAACCTTAAGCAGCTCTTGAATATCCAAAGTTCGCAAAGCACTGCTTAGGTTTATACTTGGGCAAAAGAATGCCCCTGCGAGTTCACTAGCAAATCATTGTTGTACCTACCAAAGTCATGTAAAGGGATTCAGCTTTCGAGTTTCAACAATCCCTGTGGAACTAAAATCTCTTCATTGAGTAGCATATTTTATAACTTATTATTAATAAAATATGGAAAACCACTTCAAAATAATAGTCCCAGGAAGTTTATGCTTCTTCATCTGCTCTCTACTAAAGTGATTGTTTCCCTCCCTGATATCTGAAAACCACTTCATAAGAAAAAGAAAAGGAAAGAAAGGGGAAAGAACTAGGAGCTGTATATTTCTTCACAGCCTTACTACTCTTAGCGATGGTGTCTCTGACTGCCAAGGCTTCCTCATGCAATAATTGATGGTTTTCTGGACTTGATGCTGTCATCTTACACAGTGACCTGCCTCTTGCTTTGAACCTGGTGGCTGGATTTCCGCTTATTCTAACAATCATGCTTGTGAATGTTGGTTAATGCAGATATTCTTTCCACTTGGGTCCACATCAGTTGCTATCTTTGGCGGGCTCGGAGCTATCATATTCTCTGCTTTTCTTGTCTATGACACTGACAACTTGATAAAGCGCTACACCTATGATGAGTACATATGGGCATCAGTTGTTCTCTACCTAGACATCCTCAACCTGTTCCTTTCCCTTCTGAACTTGCTGAGAGGCATGCAGTCAGATGGGTAGGAGGGAATTGTTTTGAGGTTACAGATAAGAGAAAACGGTGGTACTTGAATTAAGTTCATCTGAGTACAACTTTCACCTGTTTCTATTTTATGTAATGTGATGTCTGTCTTCAATGTTTTATGGGGTGGTATATTGTATATGGAGGATTTCTGCAAATAACAGAGCTAGCTGAGGGCTCTTCTTTATTCTAATTTGTTTTCTCTGGTCAGTTGTAACCCTGTATGCTAGCTGATCATGATTTCCCAATATCATAGTGAATATTATTCGGCGCAGGTCGAAAGCTATCTAGTTACTGGGCACCTTGCATGCCACTTAACATGGTTACGTATCCATTGCAGTGTTTTCGTTTTCGAACCTGTAATAAATTGTGATATTGCTGGCTGGTATGATGTAATTCAAGATCTGCTTTTGTTTCCATGTTTGTTTTCTACCCTCCTGCTACACCCTGGAATTTTGACATTATCAATGAGGCGCATGCTGGGAATCCAACGGAGCTCCTTGGACAGGTTCTCGGGCAATCAAAATGAAATGTGGCTTTAAGTGAGTGGCGCCTTGGTCCAACAGCGATTGTAAGGTGAAGCGTCCAATGTGAAAGGTCGTAATATATGCTCTTTTTTTTTGGATAAATAGTTTTTCTTTGGTAAATTGGAGAGTAAATATATCCGTGGGCATCAGAAACTAGGATATCTAACAGTTCAGAAGGAATAGTTACCGCAGCTGTGCATAGGGTAGATTCTATGTGATCAGCAGTAACATATGTTGTTGTCCAGTCTACGCAGCACTGCTAATTTTTCTATAGACATGTTTCACTTCATAAGATTGAAGAGTTGCTCTTATTTTTTATGTGATCAGCATGCACTTATGTCATAAGAATTGGAGTATCAAATAATCTGACATCTCCTGCTACTACTATTCCACCTCTTGTACTTCTAATAACAAGATTTGTTCCATCCATTTAAGACACTATCATCAAAGTTAATTTTGAGAAAATTAGGAAGATGCTGGCTTGCAAATGAAATGGAACATTTATGGGATTACAAGATCCGCAAAAGGAGACTCAATTTTCTCTAGCTGGCAAGCAACTAAAATTGTGAATTTGAAAAATAAATAGGTTTGGTAGCCAAGCAACTCAAAAGATATTTTGGTGCCCGAGCATTCTTCTAATTGTGCTTTCAAGCACAGTTCGCCTAGAGAGAAAATGAGATTGGATTAAAAAAAAGAAAAAAAAGCAAATTTATTAAACTTAAATTTAACAGAATTTGGATAACTAGAAATTGGAAATAAAACAACGAAACTGAAAAATACAATCTTTTATTGAATTGGGGGAGACAGCAGTTGGTGCAGTGGCTTGAGCCACTTATCATCAATAGGCAACCAATATCTTGGAATCCAGGTTTTCAACAGTCTTGCTTCTCTAGAATGAGGAAAACTAGTCCATGCATTTTCTTCCTAATTTTTACCAGTCCCATGTCATGTTTGCTTTAGAACACTCTTACAAGATTGGCATTCCTGATCTCTAGAGAGACTCTAATCGAGTAGTTCTTATTTGTGATCTCCAAAGAGGCTGGTGTCCTCCTGGATCACAGGCTCTGGGGGTCCTCATGCTCCTTAGAGGAGCCATAGCTGGTCAATTAGTGACAAAAACACTAACGTAGTTTTGGTTGGATTTTTTTGGAGATCAATTTCTTGGGCTGAATGGCTCATCAAATGCTTTGCACTAACCTCCTCCAACCAATCCTGTTGATAAAACTTTTCGTATGCACATTATGAGAGCTACAATAGAAGGATGCTCAGGTTTGCAGTCACGACTTGTAACATTCAATAAACATGGTTTAATCAATAGAACAAGAACAGATTGATGGATGCTTATGATCTCACCAATCAAGTTTTTTTGAGGTAGACTTATGTGCTGTGATTTATTCTCATATGTTTAAGTCAAATCAGGATCATAGGCCTCATTTTTTTTTTTTTCCAATTTTAGTTCGAACTTGATAAGGCCTTCCATCTTGGGTTCAAGATGGAAATAAGAATCATGGTATTGGCTGGTAGACAAGTTACAAGTTTGTATCGTGTATTGATAGTCTTGGTGACAATTCTACAACTTGGACTTCCAGCCCAGCACTCGTCAATGGAATTTGGTAAACTCTCTAGATTGTTATACATTTCCTGACATGATGATCATCATGCATGTTTGATTTTGGACAATTACATTTTCCTGACATTATAATTTATTATGTATATATAATTTGATTTTGCCAATTAAGATAGTGGTTAATCATGAACGCTCAAGATATAGGCATGCGTCGATGTATACGATGACTTGACACGGGTCTACCATATTCCACAACTTGAGGTTAGATAGAGATCTTCGTTTCCACATAGAAATATGATGTTTCATTATCCCCTTTTTCATAATTTATTTGGTTAACATTTTAATGACAACCATATAGAGTTCTTATTTATTATGATAGGATATTACACAGAATAGACTTTGTGCTGCACATTGAAGGGCATAGTTCTAGGATCAATTCAAGTAGCAACTAGAATGCTCAATTGGTGTTTTAAGCAATGACCAGCGAAACCAACATATAAGGTCCAAGTGCATGGGTTCCAACTGAAATAACCTATGGATTAACTAACAAAAAATTATTCATTCCGCATGTATCAACTAGTAGTGGAAGCACTTAGAGACTAAACAAAATAGACAAATTGTACTTGTTATTCCAAGGCAGAGATGAATTATGGGGGGGATGTATAATTCAACTTGTCATTCTAAGATAGAGATGTAGAACTACGGAGGGATGTAGAGTTAAAAAGCGCGTGCATACTTAGAGATCCAAACTGCTTTTGAACAATTTTTTTCTTTTCTTTCATTTCTCTAGTAAAATGAAAATGAAACTGAAAATGATATAAACATCGCAACCTTCAAAATTAATGTTGCACATCATTCCAAAATTAAAAATTTATATGCATTTGAATTGTATGAGATAGCAACTGCATACGTGCTTATATTTGTAGCACTATTCTCTCTGCAGTCAATGAACTGGTGGAGATTGAGAGTTGCACATCATATACTCATGTTATAGGAATTAGTGATCCCTGATGTGTGGATATTGATGTTAATTCTTATAATTGTTGTTGGAGTGCATGTTTGGTTGGAAGGAGTTTGGCTTTAGAATGAAACTGTGAATAAGTGACTCTCATTCTAACCGTTTGGTTGGGAGGAATTCCATTTCTATTCTGATTCCAAGAGGGATGTGAATAATACCCGGATGCACAAAATCCAAACCTGATTCTTTTCTTGTATTCAAATTCCATTTCGATTCTAATCACAAACCAAATAAGTCATAAAATATGACCATTCTGATTTCCATTCCAATCCACTCCCATTTCTGACTTCGATTCCGATCATGAATTAGATGCATCCTAAAAGGGCAATAATCAATGTGTCGCCGTTGTACCAAAAAGGAAAAGAAAAAAAAAAGCCCTCTAAACTAGGATCAGGGTTGTATCTTTTTTACGAAAGAAGGATTCATCTTTCTTCGCACGAATCCATTGTTGGATCATCCATGAGTCACTTTGAGATCTATTCAGGTGGATAAATATCAGAGTTTGGAGAGCTTTGAATCAGTGCAGTGAGCGATCCAACGGTGGATTCCTCACGAGGAAAGATGTACCCTCGTCTCCAAAGATAACAAACGCGATGCTTTATACTCACCTGGGGTGCCTCATCTCAGAGACACTGTTCCAGGCCAAACAAATGGATGGTTGGCGTTTGCTGGCCGCCAAACTTATTCGTGGGTTGTGTTTTGCTCCCCACTGCCTGCACCCAAAGAAGGCCACGCCCTTCCTTTGGCAATAAAAAAAAAAAAAAAAAAGAAGGCCACGCCCTCGCGCGTTTATGATTGTCAGGGGGAAAGGAAGGATCCGATTCCCATGCCTTTCCAACCAAAAAGCTATGCCGATGGCTGGATTTATAACGTACCAATCATTCTCGTGACCTGTCGGAGCTACTCTACACCACCCAAATCTATTAAAAACAGAGCGTCAGGGGAGCAAAAAAGAAGGCTCTTTAGTACAAAGTATTGTTAGAATAGAATAGAAGTGAATTGATTCTTGCCATCGCAGTTTCCTGTTTACCTACATATCTATATATACATATAATAATGATATTTATAAGAAAAATGAAAATATAAAATATAAAGATGCATGAAAAGAGGAAAGCAATGTCATTTATGGATGAGATGATATTTGCCAGGAAAATAAAAGAAGATGGACACAAGTGAATGAATTCTTGTTTAGAAATTATATATTATGGAAAATGATCCATGATGCAGGAAAAAATATATATAAAAAAATATTTTTATGCTTTCAAATTTGCCTGTTTTACATAATCATACCTTCATTTCTAAAAATTCTCAAAACAGACCTCGAGATAATATTTTGTTAATTACAATGTGGCCATTTCGTCTAACTAAATAATTTTAGTAGAAGGTTTGTGTGACCATCACATGATTTAAAATTTATTAGAACTCTCAATTTGCTCTCGTCTTCTGCGCCACTGTATGTCTTCCAACGACACCGCTCGCCCCCTCCACCATCCCTTAATGGCAATCTTACTCGCCCGCCACCCTACTCTTCTCTTCACTCCCTCACCCCGCCCGCTACTCTATATAATTTTTTTTCAACAACTAGATATTACACACTCCATGCTACTCTCCTCACTCTTTGTTTTCCCTTACCTATCATCTTAGACGGCCTCAACTTCTCAAAAAGGAACAAGGGCAATTTAAATTCAAACACAAAGTATTCATTACTATGTTATAAGTCAACTTGGATATGGTTCTCATGTTCTCTATACATGTACTCACTAGCAAAAAATTTATGCTTCATTTAGAACTAAATCTTGGGGTCTTGGATCACATAAATGAAAATCTTTTGAGATTCGAGACCTCAAACTAGAAAAGACAATAACTACTTTTCTATCAGCACTTGATCTAAATGGACAGCTTTTGACAATCCTCATATTTTTGTTCTTAACATCATTTCATTGTTGTGCCAAAATTGAGATTGCTATGGGCAATCAGATTGCTATGGGCAATCATACATTTGGACATCATATCATAATGTGATGAGTTATTGTTGCTGGAATTTGGACCCGGGGGCGACCACTGGGCCAGGAAGGGGGAGCTCCGGGGAGATTGGCGGTGATCGGCGGTGATCCGTCAGTGCGGGGCGCCCTCCGGAAGACCTGCAAGAAGCCGGTGGCCGGGGTTTCCGGCGCCGGCCCTCCGATGCTTAAGTCAGAGGGGGCAAGTGTAAGAATGGAGACAGTAGTAGTAGAGAGTTCAGAGTTTTTTGTCTGCCTACCAGCCAGCCCCCCTCTAAAATGGAGTGGTTCTCCTTTTATAGAGAGGTGCTGGATTACTTGTGAGATGATGGAGCGAGGTCGTCGTACAGTTTGAGCATGCCGCACGATCAGGCGAATTAATGCTGTAGTGGGAGAGTCAGGGAATTGTCCCGGCTGATTGAACACTGCCGTGCTGATTTGCCGTGGAGAACTAGAGATCCGTAGGCAGCAGGCGACGTGCGCATTAATTGTGGAGTAAGTTGGAGGTCTGGAGAGGCCATGCGTGATGATTATTGGCGGTCGTAGCAGGGTATAATCCCTGGTTGATATGCCATGGCGTGGCCGGCAAGTAAAGCATGGTGCGGTAAGGCTGCTGCAGGGCATGGCCGCAGCATGTGGATGAGGTCGGCCTTTTGAGGTCAGCTCGGCCTTCTATGATTAGCCTTCTGTGCTCGGCGGCCTGGATGAGCTCGGCAGCTTCTGTGCTCGGCCTTTTGGCCTTAGTCTTCTGAGCTCGGCAGCCTGGATGAGCTCGGCAGCCTTCTGTGCTCGGCGGTCTGGATGAGCTCGGCAGCCTTCTGTGCTCGACCTTCTGGCCTTAGTCTTCTGAGCTCGGTGGCCTGGATGAGCTCGGCAGTCTTCTGTGCTCGGCGGCCTGGATGAGCTCGGCAGCTTCTGTGCTCGGCCTTCTGGCCTTAGTCTTCTGAGCTCGGCAGCCTGGATGAGCTCGGCAGCTTCTGTGCTCAGCCTTCTGGGCCTTAGTTTTCTGAGCTCGGCAGCCTGGATGAGCTCGGCAGCTTCTGTGCTCAGCCTTCTGGCCTTAGCCTTCTGAGCTCGGCGGCCTGGATGAGCTCGGCCTGGATGAGCTCGGCAGCTTCTGTGCTCAGCCTTCTGGCCTTAGCCTTCTGAGCTCGGCGGCCTGGATGAGCTCGGCCTGGATGAGCTCGGCAGCTTCTGTGCTCGGCCTTCTGGGCCTTAGTCTTCTGAGCTCGGCGGCCTGGATGAGCTCGGCAGCCTTCTGTGCTCGGCGGCCTAGATGAGCTCGGCAGCTTCTGTGCTCGGCCTTCTAGCCTTAGTCTTCTGAGCTCGGCGGCCTGGATGAGCTCGGCCTGGATGAGCTCGGCAGCTTCTGTGCTTAGCCTTCTGGGCCTTAGTCTTCTGAGCTCGACAGCCTGGATGAGCTCGGCAGCTTCTGTGCTCAGCCTTCTAGCCTTAGCCTTCTGAGCTCGGCGGCCTGGATGAGCTCGGCAGCTTCTATGCTCGGCCTTCTAGGCCTTTGTCTTCTGAGCTCGGCAGCCTGGATGAGCTCGGCCTGGGCGAGCTCGGCAGCTTTCTATGCTCGACGGCCTTCTGGATGAGCTCGGCAGCCTTCTGTGCTCAGCGGCCTGGATGAGCTTGGCAGCTTCTATGCTCGGCCTTCTAGGCCTTAGCCTTCTGAGCTCGGCAGCCTGGATGAGCTCGGCCTGCTGTGGAATTTGGGTGCTTTAATTGTATTTGTGGGGTGGTCTATTTTTCCCCCAACACTACCCTCCGACTTCCGAGTTCGAGCTGCTTTTTGGCTCGGACGAAGGAAGTAGTCCAGTCGTCGATCATCCTGTAATATAGCCAAATATATATGGAGATGTATATGCCAAGTAGGGTATACCTCTAATGCAGTTGGAGTCAAGTGCTCCAGGTTGACTCAGCGGCCTTCTTTGGCCTTGTCTGTTGGCGATTGAGCCGAAATCGAGTCGAGCTCGATAGTCGATGGAGATCGAGCCGAGCTCGATTAGTCGATGGAGATCGAGCCGAGCTCGATTAGTCGATGGAGATCGAGGCGAGCTCGATAGTCGATGGAGATCGAGGCGAGCTCGATTAGTCGATGGAGATCGAGCCGAGCTCGATAGTCGATGGAGATCGAGCCGAGCTCGATTAGTCGATGGAGATCGAGCCGAGCTCGATTAGTCGATGGACTTCATTCGTTAGCGATCGTGCGCCCTTATTCGAAACGGGGCGACGTTGGAGATAGAGATACCCGTAGGTCATTTTTTGGATTCTCCGACCTGAAAATAGATAAAATATTGAAATTATTTGAAGCCAAAGTGGCGTCCTGTACCTTTTGGAAATATTTTGATGGCTCTCGAGCTTCGAAGTTCCTCAGGACTTGGTTCAGCATCGGCCTTCTTTGGCTCGATTTTCTGGTAGGTGTTCTGCGCTCGGGCTTCTAAGCTCGGCGGCCTTCTGAACTCGGCAGCCTGCATGAGCTCGGCCTGTATGAGCTCGGAGGGGGCTTCTGTGATGGCGACGCTCTGAAGGGGAGCAACGTCGCGGGCACCGTCCTTTTGTCACAGAGGCTTACAATCCCATTTTAAAGCTCCATAACTCTCCTTCTCCATACCTCAGCTTTTATTTCTCTTTCCCTCCAACTCGTTGGCGTGAGACTTGGACTACTTCTCACTGGTTGCCCCCACATACGTCATTGCAGCGGGAGCCATGCCTGATTCGAGATGGCTCGGGAGAAAGTTTCTTCCTCTGCTTAACATGATCCCGTGGAGGCGGCACAGGAGGGGCCTTCACTTGTTGCAGGCTTTGGGCTGCAATGGCTAGCGCTTGGACTTGCTGCACTAGCGCATCGAAGTGCTCGAGTTGGACTTGTGGAACTTGATCTACCGGAGATCTTGGTGGTGAATTCTGGACTGAGTGTTTGGGACTTGGAGCATGATGCTGAGAGGCGTTAAAGACTCCTCTGCTCCTTAGTTTCATGGCCGCGACTCGGGCCCTTCCTCTAGCGCCAACTGTTGCTGGAATTTGGACCCGGGGGCGACCACTGGGCCAGGAAGGGGGAGCTCCGGGGAGATTGGCGGTGATCGGCGGTGATCCGTCGGTGCGGGGCGCCCTCCGGGAGACCTGCAAGCGAGAACGACGGGCAGTGGATCGTCGGCGTGCGGCTCCTTCCGGGGACCTGCAAGAAGCCGATGGCCGGGCTTTTCCGGCGCCGGCCCTCCGATGCCTAAGTCAGAGGGGGCTTAATTTTGGAGAAGGAGAGGGAATAGTATGAATCAGAGTTTTTTGTCTGCCTACCAGCCAGCCCCTTCTAAAATGGAGTGGTTCTCCTTTTATAGAGAGGTACTGGATTACCTGTGAGATGATGGAGCGAGGTCGTCGTACAGTTTGAGCATGCCGCACAATCAGGCGAATTAATGCTGTAGTGGGAGAGTCAGGGAATTGTCCCGGCTGATTGAACACTGCCGTGCTGATTTGCCGTGGAGAACTAGAGATCCGTAGGCAGCAGGCGACGTGCGCATTAATTGTGGAGTAAGTTGGAGGTCTGGAGAGGCCACGCGTGATGATTGTTGGCGGTCGTAGCAGGGTATGGTCCCTGGTTGATATGCCATGGCGTGGCCGGCAAGTAAAGCATGGTGTGGTAAGGCTGCTGCAGGGCATGGCCGCAGCATGTGGATGAGGTCGGCCTTTTGAGGTCAGCTCGGCCTTCTATGATTAGCCTTCTGTGCTCGGCGGCCTGGATGAGCTCGGCAGCTTCTGTGTTCGGCCTTCTGGCCTTAGTCTTCTGAGCTCGGCAGCCTGGATGAGCTCGGCAGCCTTCTGTGCTCGGCGGCCTGGATGAGCTCGGCAGCTTCTGTGCTCGGCCTTCTGGCCTTAGTCTTCTGAGCTCGGCGGCCTGGATGAGCTCGGCCTGGATGAGCTCGGCAACTTCTGTGCTCAGCCTTCTGGGCCTTAGTCTTCTGAGCTCGGCAGCCTGGATGAGCTCGGCAGCTTCTGTGCTCAGCCTTCTGGCCTTAGCCTTCTGAGCTCGGCGGCCTGGATGAGCTCGGCCTGGATGAGCTCGGCAGCTTCTGTGCTCGGCCTTCTGGGCCTTAGTCTTCTGAGCTCGGCGGCCTGGATGAGCTCGGCAGCCTTCTATGCTCGGCGGCCTGGATGAACTCGGCAGCTTCTGTGCTCGGCCTTCTGGCCTTAGTCTTCTGAGCTCGGCGGCCTGGATGAGCTCGGCAGCCTTCTATGCTCGGCGGCCTGGATGAACTCGGCAGCTTCTGTGCTCGGCCTTCTGGCCTTAGTCTTCTGAGCTCGGCGGCCTGGATGAGCTCGGCCTGGATGAGCTCGGCAGCTTCTGTGCTCAGCCTTCTGGGCCTTAGTCTTCTGAGCTCGGCAGCCTGGATGATCTCGGCAGCTTCTGTGCTCAGCCTTCTGGCCTTAGCCTTCTGAGCTCGGCGGCCTGGATGAGCTCGGTCTGGATGAGCTCGGCAGCTTCTGTGCTTGGCCTTCTAGGCCTTAGTCTTCTGAGCTCGGCAGCTTGGATGAGCTCGGCCTGGGCGAGCTCGGCGGCCTTCTGGATGAGCTTGGCAGCCTTCTGTGCTCGGCGGCCTGGATGAGCTCGGCCTGGATGAGCTCGACAGCTTCTATGCTCGGCCTTCTGGGCCATAGCCTTCTGAGCTCGGCAGCCTGGATGAGCTCGGCTTGCTGTCGGATTTGGGTGCTTTAATTGTATTTGTGGGGTGGTCTATTTTTCCCCCAACAGTTATGTTATGTTATGTTATTGGATAGAAACTATCAAAGTTGGCTATGAACAAGTGGATGTGTGACCACTACAATGGAAAGCATTGTGGAGCAATCCAGGTGCAGGTGCCATTCAGATGGCGTGCTTTGGTGCCCCTATACTTTTAACCTCCACCACTCGTTAAGCTCTTTTGGCCTTAACCTGTGTACGAGATCACGCCCCAGAAGGGAATAAGAGAGGGAACACAGATATCATGCTTTACCCCACTCTTGGCATCTGAGATGGGACACAGTTCTAATGGTTGAGCTTCCTCCTTGCAGGCTTTTCTCCTGCTTTGCAATCGCCTTTGTATCTCGCCCCAATGCAAACGTGTGGAAATATCAGCGAGGCAATGCCACCTTTTTTTTTTTTTTTTTGTACTTTTTTAATAAACAGAAGAGTAGCTTCATCTTCTGCAAGGAAAGTGAACAAAAGAGAGATTATTTTCAGAAAGATTTGCACTTTTCTACTATATTTGTCACGCCCCCGATCCGAGATCGCGAGCCGGGGGTCGTGCCAACCGCTGCACACCCGTAGGAAACTCTCCCCACGAGCATGCAAGGCATCTTAACCAAACATCTCAATTATATAAATTTAAAATAATTTAACTGAATAAATACAATCTTATTCCATTGACTAACTCAAGGTATAAAGTCTCACAGTTCTTAAATAGTCTAACAATAGTCTATAATAAAACATCAATTTAAATAAATCCTAGTCTAAGATAACTTGTGCCTCAGTTCTTCTAATCACTCTCCCGTTATGTAAAATTCCGGATCGAGCTAATTCTTCGGAGCTGTAAAAACAGTAAGAAATTGTATAATGAGCTAGACAGTTCAGTAAGTAATAAACACCTTAACTAGGCAATTCATATAATAACATAAAATATAAATACAAATTACGATGAATCAACATAATAACATAATCAATTTCTTTTCAAACACAAATTCATTGCAATCCGTATCTTTCAAATATCCATATACATAATCATAAATCTGATTCGAAACAAATCACATTCAACTCAACAGCCTTTAACTACGACCACACTTATACCCTATGGAGTGGGCCAGAATACTGCACTTATACCCTGCGGAGTGGGCCTGAATACCGCACTTATATCCTGCGGAGTGGGCCAGAATACCGCACTTATACCCTATGGTGGGGCCAGAGTTGCCAATGCATAACCCCCAATTGGCAAGGTCCAGAATTAGTCAGGCTGAGAGTTCCAAATCTGATGCACATCGAAATTCTTTTTGTAACATAATAAATATATCATAATCCGATCTAAATATGCATATACGATGCAAGAACAGTAAATATAACAATAGTCCGAAAAATTATTATTCCAATTCACATATCTATTTTTCATTCAAATCATCATCTCGTAAAATTCATAAATCACATATAAATTCATTAACAATTTATTCGATGCAAAAATATTATATAAATGAAGAGTCTAGAAAAGGCAGTTCATTACTTACATTGAACGCGATCCACAATAAATCCACTTAATCTCATAAATTTCTCGCAGAATCTAATATCCAAAAATCATATTTTTCTTTTAAAATTCATCATAATATATATATAACTTAAATCTTAACATCCTCCCAAGGCCGACTCTATAGAAGTGTTTAGCACCCCGGGTTGGGGTTCGGATTCGGGTTCATACCCGTAAACCATCCTCCTCCCTATATTTTATTATTATTATTATTATTTTTTTCTTTTCTTTTCTTTCTTTTCTTTTCTTTTTTTTTCTTTTCTTTTCTTTCCTTTTCTTTTCTTTTTCTTTTCTTTTCTTTTCTTCTTCTTTAGAAGCTTCTTCCGACTTCTTTCTTCCTTCCCCCCTTTCCTTCTTCTTTCTTTTTTTTTCTCCCGCGAATGGAGGTCGGCGAGCTTGGGAGAGGTCAAGTCGAGGCTGGCGGCGCTCGCGGCGGCCGACCCTCTCCTTCTTCCCGCGAAGGAGGCATGCACACGGGAGAAGAAGAAGACCTGCAGTGGTCGGTCTTCTCCTTCTTCCCTCTCTTCTTCTTTCTTTCTTTTTTTTCAAATTGTATAGCAAAGAAATAAATGTTAGGAATCCTTACCTCAACCCCGGTGAAGATCCGGCGGCACTCTTTCTCTCCAGTGGCAAACCAAGGAGGAAACCCGTGCCGAAGAAGATCCACCTTTTTAATGGTTCTCTCTCTCCCTCTCTCTCGGCCGGCAGCACGAAGAAGAAGATCGCCCCAAACTAGAGGGGACTCAGGGTTTGCGGCTCCTCTTCAAATTGCCTCAACGAGAGGAGGAAGGAGCCCTAAAAATCACCAGAATTTCCGGCTTCTTTGGGCTGAATTTCTCCCTTCATCCCGCGCCCTCATGTGCGTCGCACATGAGGTCAAAAGCTTGGGCTGGGTTGGTCAAATGGATCGGGCCCAGTTCCAGGGTCTCACAATATTCACCAGTTAATTGTCAACTTTACGAAGCTCAACTGATTGGTGCCCATACCGGATTTGAATCCAGAAGAAATCCTTCGTTCAAATTGCTTTGAATGGATGAATCAATTATTTGTCCTTGAGGATCTGATATTAATCCTCTCATACTTACTAATTGGTGTATCTCAGATGAGATGCATTTCGTTCGCTCTTGAAATGGACATTAGATAGACTGGATGAGAAGGATCGGTCCTTCAAAAATTAGGATTCATTTTTGGTCTCAAATATTCACTTGTAGCATACCATATCTCAATAGATTGACGTAATATTTCTACCGCATTTATATTTCCATAATGATGGTGTTTTTCAAAAATAAAATTTTGTTATTCGATGTCTTGGAGCAACCATCCCTTAGTCGGCATTCCCACTGTATTTTTTCAAAAAAAATATAAAATTATTCATCAAAAAATATTTTCAATTAACAAGAAGCTTACAGAGTTGAGAGCATAATTCATAGATTTAAGGAAGGGTTTTCTTTTTCTGTTTTTATTTTTTCTTTGAGAACATCACAAATAATAAGATGCAGTGTAAAATAACTGTGAGATCTTGAGTATCTAACAAAATCATCCAACAAATAATTCCCAAAAATTAAGAATGTTATGGGATGCTAATTTAAGAATATTCTGGTTAAAATTGCTTGTTTCATATAGTGTGGAGATATATCGCAGAAACATGAGGATGTAAATAAACCAAGTTTAGAGTTGTTACAGTTGAACATGTCTCTCCTCTTTACCAAAAAGAGAGAATAGACTCTTTTACCTCAACTGGCATTAAAGAATTCAAGTCATGCAAACGGTTCTTAAAGACCAAACAATTGTCAAAAAGAAAAAAAAAAGGTAATTAGTGCAAACGGACGACCTTTCTTAAGGCAACAAATCGAAGACACACAAAGAACACCTTGATAACTTGACTTTCTGGATTTCCAACACCGAAATTAAGTTCTGCTGCTCGACCTGGTGTGAAGTTGCCTAAAATCAAGAACATAAAGTTGGGCTTTGTTTCCTCTTTTCAACTCCAATTTCAAAGAACCACTTCAACCTTTCATTTTTTGAATAAAAAAATCAAAAAGCATTATTTAAAATACATGGTAGAGGGCTCGTTTGGTTCATGGAAAAAACTTTTTTTCTCTGAAATATTTTTTTCTAAAAACTTGATATCTGAGTATATGATGCCTGAAAAAATAGTTTTTATATATATGGTTGATCATAAAAAAATGATATATTTTAGAGTAGCTTATAAACGTTGTGTAAAATACTTATTATGCACTTAATAAAGAGAAAGATTTTATCTCATTATATCTAAAAGCTTAAAGATATTTTTTTTTAAAAAAATACTAAAACTTAAGGTCGTATACAGAGACTTTTCATGCCCTATATTGATTTTTTTTACACAAAATATGAAAATTTTATTTATAAAAAAGCTATTTTTTCATCTCTTTCTTTTGAATACTCAAACAAAATATATAGTATTTTTTTTATTTTTCTATTAAACATTTTTTTTGAACTAAATGAGTCCTAATTATCTGAAACTTCGAGAGTTTGGTAGAAAGCTAATATTTTATATGCTCATGATATGCAGATGATTACAACATTAAAAAACCTTGGGCGTAACGTTTTATATTTTAGATGGTTTACATTTGTCTTAGGTTGAAACAGAATAGGATGTGAACACCGACAACAGCTCCTTTCGCTGTCTTCAAGGGGACGACCATTGAAACTCTAGAAGCCAAAATCGCTGCCCGTCCAATGTATTGAACTTTGACTGCAACAACCAGATGGCCCCAAGAAAACAGGAGAGGTGGTCAGCAATCATTAAAGAACCTAAACAAAGTTTGAATTGGTTTTCTCTCTTTTCGTTTCCTTTTTTCAACCAATGCCATCAAGAAATAAAGTACTGATTTTGTTTGAATGGTTTTGTTCAGATCATTGTCCAACGGTGCTACATCATGGAAGCTAAGGCTAGTCAGGCTTAGGCCCGGTTAGGGCTACTCATGGGAGAAGAAATTTTGTTTAACAAATTAATTTGTAGGATTCTAAAAGCAAACCAAACCATGTTAGGGGCAATACGATCCACGTTAAGATTGGCGACCTGCGAGGACGATCAACAATTTAGTTTTGTAGCGAAATGTTCGAGAAAAAATCACAAAGACAACTCCCTGGAGCTCGGATCTTCTGTGGCGCAGAGTGCTATGCAGCATTCGATGGTTGCTATTAAAAAATGGATAGCCATCAAACAAGGCGTCTTATATGTTACACACCACACGGCACACTTTATTTGATGGTTGATTCAGTGTTTCATAACATTCTACAATGCAAATAATACACCACAGAGGATGGTTAGTCCAAACCCTTCATGATCCATATGAAAAAAAAAAAAGAAATCCTAAACCCCTTATGCATACATGTACTGCGTGCGATCGAAATTCTTACTAGTGGGTTGGCAAGGAAGACTGGCCACTTTGACGAGGGCAGCGAACAAGGATTCCTAGTTTCGTACCTTGGCCTTCCAACGACCATCGTAATGCAATGCAAAAAGGTGTGAACGAACTGAATTTTTTTCCCTAAAACATGACGCTAAAACTTTTCTTTTTAGAAAATAAAATAATAATATTTGTAAAATTTTCTGGATATGATTTAGAAAGTAATTATAAAATGATATTTTGAAAGTAAGTTGGGGGAGACGAAAATAACTTGGATGATCCTTCACAAATATGAACAAAATAGATAAAAGAGAAAATGGAGCTACGTATGAATCATCCATTTTAGCAAAAAAAAAAAAAAAAAAGAAATGGAGCTATGCATGTGTTTTGTGTGTGTTGCTTCATAGTTGGACTGTTCCACCGGCTGAGCAGTGGATCTAGTGCAATCGGAAATTTCTCTCAAATGATGTCTAAGCCCAACCATATATGGTCTTGATTCAAAGGCGCTCAAAGAGTCCAATCTTTGTAGTGGTAGTACGTTTTAATCTACAAGAAACTAAAAGCTGCACCAATAAAATTTTCGAGACCAACCACTTCCACTGTGTGTTGTATGGAGTTATATTTCCGGTGCAACTCGACTTACCTCAATCTGAGCCAGATGAAGTAATCATCAAACATTTTGTTAGTGCTGCCCAGTCCATTGGACCCATCACTATCACCTAACAATCCAAGGTTCTTTTAATGGCAAAACCCTGGCCATTAATTCAGAATTTATATCCTTAATTCGAGTTGATTTAGTCAAGAAGTTATTTGATGGCACTCCAAAGTGTTCAAGCTAAAGCACCAGAATAGTTCTAGAAATTTAGTTTCTTTCATATTTTGTGTGTGAGTGAAGTTTTAGAGACACCATTACACCAACAAGTCCTATATATTGCAAAGGCTCTAAATTTCTGTAAATATTTCATATACTGCTGTCTTTTGCGAGTTGAACTGAAATTTTTGAATAAACATATGTGTTTGCTAACATGACTTTGCCTACATTGTCATTACCTCTCTAGGTGTTGCGACTTCAAGACAGGCTCTTCTGAAGTTACTCTAGAAGAACGTGAGGATTCATGTGGGCACATCTTTAATCCTACATTGGTTTTGTATAGAAAAAATCTTGGATACTTAAGTAGAACTAAGGATCTTGATTAATAACTGTCTAGCTAGACTTCCAATCTCCCAAGTTGACTGGAGAATTCCACAACATGAACCTTTATCGAGTTGAGTGTGAGCTGGTCTCGGTGTTTTTGTTTCTAATTGGATCCTTCATTAATGAAGATGCTGGGCTAAAATAGGAGGAATGTATAAGGACCGATGCTAGCATTTGTTCAAAGTCCCATGCTGTTTGCCTTTTGTGGTCCCCACTGGTCATGACAAAAAAATTGTTTGGCTCTTGTGTTCATAAGGATGACAAATTAGAAGAAAAAAGGATAGATAGGAGCATAAGGATGCCACCAATGTTAGATTAGCTAGAAAGAAGATGATCAAAGTGAGGATACAAGAATAATGTGAGTCTAAGTACACCACTATTCGAAGATGATGAATTCGGATTGAGATAGTTTTGTACCCTCAGCTACGGTAGTAGAAATCTAAGTTAGCATTACTTGTAGGATGAAGGGACTACTGATAAGGTAGCTAAGATAAGATAAAATGCACTAATAACAACTACAAAGTAATAACAATTGCAAAATAACCGCTAACTCCTGCAACTGTCCATATTATCACAATCTTCAACAGTTCCGAAGGCTTGCCCATGATTCTACATATGGCATAGTCGCTAGCCAAGTCCTATTCAAAATAAAACTAGCATCCTTTGGCCTATACCAGCATATACTTGGCCTAGATCCATCCTTTGTTCTATGTTCTATAAATAGTCAATTTATCAAGGCCAAATCTAGTTAAATCTAGTAGGATCACATGATTTCCAGATGCTATGATCCGTTAACCTCATCCACGTGGCGCTTACATATGGTCACTATCTAAGTGGTTGAGTTAGGAATGTAAATAGATAGGTGATACTAACCCACCTCTCACATCATCGGTAGTGGGAAGAGAGGTACTTGTCCTAACCATGATATGCTGCATGGCCTACTATTACCATGCATAGTGGGTAGTGCTACCATCCTTCTCCCTTTTCAAATAGTGTGCCTACCTATTCCACCTTATGGGTAATGGCATTTACTGACTAGTCGCCATCCTTAAACTCCATTTATTAATTGCCTCACCTTTAGCTGATAGCCCCTGTTCTCTACGGTCCATATGTTAATTATTTGGTATGTACCCTTAGTGTGTCAGCTTGCACTCTTGGTGTATCAGTTTGCACCCTTGCCATATTATTACGTGTTTGGTATTTCAACTTTTGCCATCGGTCTATTCTACCCTTTTAATGAATCACAACATTAGTTTGGATGTGGAGTAAACACATACTAAGTGTGCATGTGGGATATCTTAGGTACTTAAATAAGAACAAAGACCCCAACCAATAACTTTTTGGCTAGATTTTTCGAGTTAGGTCCTAAGTCATTGCAAAGACATTTTAATGAATTGAGTGTGATATCAAAAAAAGGCACCAGAAGTCCAAGTGACGATTAGGGACAATTTGAACTTCTATACCTGCAGCCACATGCAGCTCAAGTTGTAGGTGTGAGCCAGCTCGTTTGGATGCTTGCAATATAAATTTTCAAAGTTAAATTGCTTGTTAGACTACAATTTAGGGCTATCTTATGATAGGTTAACTTGTAGGAAAAATGACTATAGAACCAGTTGTTGAATTAAATCAAATAATTTAAAAATTTGAAAACCAAAATTGGTTAACAGCCAAGTGGCAAGCATCCGTGCACAAGCAAGGGAGCAAACATGGAAGAATTTCTAATGAAAGCAAACCATGACAAGTGTCATGTATCCAGCGCAGGAGCAAACATGGAAAGGCCCCTCGAAGAAGGAAGGAAGCATGAACGGCCAAGATGCAATAAGCCGAAGAATCAAAGGAGCACAAGAAGACACGTCATCAATCTGCGGGAGGGGAATCTTCTTCTTTTGACGTGCCTGAGCCTATATAAAGGGCTCTAGGGATCATTTCAAAGTACAATCAAAATTTTCTCTTCTTCCTATTCCAAGAGTCTAGATAAAAAAGGCTCTAGGGATCATTGGGGAGAAAAGAAATAAAGAAAATTTTTCTTCTCCTCATAATTTTTCTAAGTTTCTTTTGAGCTATCTGCAAGCGTGAACGTGCTATTCTTTCTTCCCTGGAGGCGCACTGACGGGGAAGACGTGGTTCTGTATTGGGTCGTCGTATCTCTAGGAGATCTGTGCCAGCAGACCCGTGCGTGGGGGGCATAAACTTTCCTGGAACAGCGCATCAGCGTGCTTCGATCCACAGGCCATCTTCTCTCTCTTTCTTCATTTTATTATTATATTGTCAAGTTAGTTATTTGCTAGTTTATTCTTCTTATTTATTGTTTTTGAATATTAGAAATATTTAATTATATTTGTGCATCTAGGCTAACACCAGTTTCTACTGCACAAGTAGGTGTCTTAATTTAAAAATATTTTTTTCACTATTTCTATCTTCATCAAAATCTTAGCATCATATCTTATGTCATCATTTATCTCCTCCCCATACCCCATTTCAACCATGCCCAATGTAGAATGTCCCTAGTCATGCATTGCCAAGCCTCTCCTTGTCCTATCCTTCTCCTTCCATTCCCTCTTCACCCCTGCCCCTCTCTCGAATCCCTCCTTACTGCTACCCTTGATTACATTGCCAGCCCAGCCCACCTCCTACATCTTAGCCTTCACCGCAGTAGTTTCGTTGTTCCCAACCTCTTCCATCTATGACCAACCACCATATCCTCATCCACCCCTACCCACTTCCCGTGTTCGCGATGTCCCCTCTCCACCTCTATGCTGCAATATGTTGCCCCTCTCCTTCGTCTTCTCCCCCTTCCTCAAGGCCTGTACTATAGCCTACCCTCTCCATATAGCCACTTAGGTTTATGCCAAGGCATCTTGATAACCTTAAATTTATTTTGTACATCCGATTAAGGTTAGAGGATATGCACAATTCTAGAAATCCTTTACCATATTGATGGTGGTGGTCTTTGTTAGGTACTCAACTGCGACGGTCGGCTCCATATTTATAGAAATATAGAATGGGGAATCTTTTCTCTTCAATAATTTTTTGGCAAAATGGTATGGTAAGCTCCGAAGTCAGTCATTCCTCTTTTAGTAGATCCAGATCGAGTATATGTACAAAAGAATAGCTCCTCACCCAAAATTTTTATAAATTGCAATATATGGCATAATTTTATTGGCTTTGCAGCTCTTTTATCTCATTACATTTGTCATTCTTATTAGTTTTAGATAGAAATTGAATAAGCAAATTTAGCTTCAACTCATGCTTAGCATGCTAATTAAGGTTAAGGTTTGTAGAATTAAACTTTTACTCCCCATTTACATTTTAGTCTTTACAAATATATATAGAACAAGATCGAACATAGGTGTATATAATATTGGGCATATGTGTATAAATACGCATCATCAGTAGGGACTAAAAGAAGGATTGTTCTTAAGGCTTTGAAACTTGGACTTGATTTGACCCTACATAAGGGTATATGCTTTGTGGGGGTGGTGGAGTGCCATACCCTACAAATATATTTTCCCCTATGTACTCGTTCTACCTTCACCTCCCAATTCCCTCGCACTTGGGCTCCCCTCTAGCTTGCCCTCTAGGTAGTATGTGACCTCCATAGTATATATTCATTAACTTATGATTATATAAATTAAGATAAAATTTTAGGTATATACATTATTGGATCAATGATTGCACGATTTTCATAAATTTCCTTGACAAGGTGGCTAGTAGATCTTAAATTTGAATGTTTCGCATAAAACCATATATTGATTCTTATCTAATCCATCTTAAAAATTATGATCTCCATGCTCTCTTTTTGGACATTTTATTTACCTAAGCAGCATGTATAAAAAGAAAGTAATAAATATTCAGTTTAATAAAGATTATTACACATTTTGGTATTATGATACGGTTCCCATTTGGTTTTGGAATCCATTGGTGGGCCTGTGTATGAGAATGAAATTTTTTGAAGTCACGAGAAGAGAAATAACGTTATAAATTGAAAAGAAAAACTTTGCAGTCCTCTAAACAGATCCATAATAAGATATTTCTCATGTTCTTGACTATGTATTTCCTGTTTTTCAATCTCTTTTAGGATTTTATTCCATCAACCTTTCCTAGATTAACAAATATCAATATAATTTTTTTATTATTTTAAAATATAAATTATCATACACATGGCTATGGGAACTTATAGATAATAAATTTTTTAAAAATATAGTTTTTAGATAGTTCTTGTTATATATTGTGTCCTTAAAACTAATGTGCTATGCTGGAAATCTATCATATTATAAATTTATGCTGTTGGTGTTGATCATGTTAATTAATCCATTTGGTTGTCATTATCCTTTTGATTGTTTTAAGTGCTATAGGAAGGATGTTCCACCTTTTTTTTTTCCTAAGCTAAAATGAAGGCATCAATTTTGAAAGCAAAAAAAAAATCTCCATTTTGTGTTCTCACTTTTTTTATTATAAAATATGGATGTTTTGATAATTTAGAGGACCTATTTCTTTTGATATGAATAGAACAAGATCAACTATCTCACCTCCTCTCTGACATATTTTAAAAAAAAAAGAAAAAAAAACATATCACTTATAAACCTTGTGGATCACATCTGGTTGAATTCTGCAAAAGTTCGTTCTCCCTCATGATCTTGCTCAAGCCCTCTTGTAGATTATAGGTGACCCACGGTTTCATATATATATGGATCCAATTGGTTTTAATAATTTTAAGAAGTTAATGTATGAGGCAACATTTGATGGATCTTGCATAGCACCAATGTGGACATGTTAGAAAGAGAGGAACATGTATATTTTTTTTCAACAAGAAGGCCTGTAATGATCAAGGCCCTGTTTGGGGGAGCTGTTGGCAGTAGAGCTGTTAGAAGTAGAGCTGTCTGAAGTAGAGCTGTTATAAAAAGCTGTTTGCTGTTTGGTAACTACATTCGTAAAGTGCTGTGGTACTTTATTTTGTGTTTGGTAAACAAACTGAGAAAGTACTTTTGTATGACAAAATTACCATAAAGAACATTGCATAGTATTATACAACAGAACATAATAAAACATAACATAAATTAATACATAAATATACGATATAGTATAATATTATTGTAATATAAAATAATATTATGTTAATATAGCATAATAGTAATATAATTATTAGAGTAAATTAATATTTGGTAATATAACATAATATTAAATTATTTAACATAACATATTAATGTATTATGATATAATGTAATATATATTATATTTATAGTATAATACAATAATAAAAGTATAAAATATTATAATTATTAGTATAAATTAATTTCTCATAATATAACATAATATTAAATTATTTAAAATAACATATTAATGTATTATAATGTAATGTAATATAATACAATATTTATAGTATAATACAATAATAAAGGTATAAAATATTATAATTATTATTATAAATTAATTTTCCATAATATAACATAATATTAAATTATTTAAAATAACATATTAATGTATTATAATGTAATGTAATATAATATAATATTTATAGTATAATACAATAATAAAGGTATAAAATATTATAATTATTAGTATAAATTAATTTTTCATAATATAACATAATATTAAATTATTTAACATAACATATTAATGTATTATGATATAATATAATATGATATTATATTTATAGTATAATAAAAAATAAAGGTACAAAATATTATAATTATTAGTATAAAATAAGTTTCCATAATAATTTCCCATATTTTCCCATAAAATAATTTTTCGTGGTCCAGGGGCTCTTCTTCGTGGTCCACGCTCGAGGAGGACCTCAGCGTGGGCCGCGAGGTTGATGATAAAAAAAAAATAATAGATTGATTTTGGAAGGTATGGAAAAGGATTAAAAAATTTTTCTTCTAAAATGTGGTTCAAGAGATGCATACAAAAATTGAAAAGAAAAATACCTTTTCTTACAGAAGGGAGTCTGACGGCTAGGGTTCTTGGCTCCAGCAGATTTTTAGGTTTATAAAGGGACAAACTATGTAATTATGTTATTTTAATATGGGCATTTTTGTCAAAAATACAGTTTTCCGAAAAAGCTGAAACAGCTTCCTCCCAAAAGCTCCAAATTGCAGCTTCCTCCCAAAAGCTGTTTTCAGCTTCCCGCAAAAGCTGAAACAGCTTTTTGAAAAATTTACCAAACACAGTTTTTCATCTAAAAGTACTTTTGGAGGGCCAGAAAGTGCTTTCTGGCCCTCCAAAAGCTCCCCCAAACAGGGCCCAAGTCTTGGAGAATATCTTAAAGTACTTTGTGGCATCACTTTCATTTTTTTTTATTTTTAAAATAAAAAAATTGTTTTAATGTTTTTTGAATTTTTAAAATATAAATATGTTCGGATAGTGTTTGGTATCACTTTCATTTTATTTTAATTTCAAAAAATATAAATAAAAATTTTATTTCCACTTTTTCTAATTTTTAGGAATACAAATATACCGGATTTACCTTTTTTAAAACAAATATAACGATGGTTGTGGAGGTCGTCGTAGTTGCAGTCGAGATGTAGAAGTGGCGATGATGGAAGTGATTGCATTGAAGGTGATAAAAATTTTATTTTAGTAATTAGTAATTAATTTTTAATAATTAATTACTATTTAATTACTTGATTTGTTAATAATTTGACTTTTTTGATAGACGTGATAAAGATGATAGTAAAAAGAGTGATGGTGAAGATAGTTGAGGCACTTTTAATGTGGCAAAGGCTATCGCAATAACAATGGTAGAGGATGACAGTGGCAGTAGTGGAGATAGTACCAACGATGACAGTATGTAGCATTGAAGGCGGTAGTATATAGCGGCATAGACATCTGTAGTGGTGGTACGGACAGTGTTGATGGTGGTGGTAAAAAATATAACTTTTTTATTTTTAGAAATATTAGAAGTAAAAATTTCATACTTTTATTTTTTTAGATAAAAAATAAATTTAAACATAAAAAATAAAAATAATAACACCAAATATATATTCAAATCCAACCCCTTAAAACTGACAATTCTCATAAAATTTTATCTATCTGAATCATGAATTTAGAATTTTTATATAAGTAGATTTTGGATCAAAATTTTGTCCTATCTATTGCTCTTCAACACCATAGCTAATTATAAGCCGAGCCACAGGCCCAAACTATATTCATTTTGCCGAGTTTTGAGCCGGGCTTTTTAAAATCTGACATTTTTTGTCTCCAATTTTGGTCCATGATCTGCTCTACTTCACTAAAGCTTAAAACTAACATGTGTAGATTGCAATCGTTTTGAAGTAATATGGAGGGAGACTTCATTGCGTTGTATTTATCCAAGTCAAGATTTTTGAAAATATACCATCAAGAGTAGAATCTTTAGCTAAACAAAGGGATGTCAAAACCTGCAACCTATAATTATAGTAAATCTCTTAAAGGACCCTTGCCATCATCCAGGGCAGGAGGCCTGAATCTATCAAACTAATCATTTGAGAACTTCCTTATTAGCAGGGTATGCACACAATTCAGCCACGTCACGGGGGAATGGGCCTGGGACCCACGTTTGGAAACAGCCATGTCACGGCAAACCGGCTGCCGGCTGAGCTGTCCCACCTTTGTTACCCAATGCCGCTCACCGCCACCGCTCGTTTGTCCTTCCCAACGCACTTTTCGAACCCGAATAATAACGGAAAGGAAAGAAGAATCCGTTTCCGTTCCGTTTAGCGGTGACCAGACCCCCGGTGGGAATGGTTATATAACATTAACATGCGCACATATGTATACTTTTAGCTTACCAGCCAACTCTTTGATTTTTTTTTTTTTTGGCTAGAAAGAGTGCTTTACAGATACACCCAATAAAATCAAAGAACGATAAGTTTCAGAATATTTTGGGCAACTTTCTCTCTCTCCAACCTATAAAGTAGCTTCGGAGACTATATAAAAAACAATCTAATCTGCGGCTTCCTTAGCCTCTCTAAATATATATCGAGTCTGAAAAGCTACTTTATTGCTCACCATATCCTAAATATTTCGATGCTTCGCCCTCCTCTTTTCCGTTCCTTTCTCCCCCATGGCATCGCATTGGGCGTTGCGCAGTTTTAGTGTCACAAATTTGGATGTCCACGTAAGCAATACAAATCTATCTATATATATATATATATATATATATGTATATATATATATGTATATGTATATATGTATATATATATATGTATGTATATATATGTATGTATGTATATATGTATTATGTAGATATGTTGTATGTATATATGTAGTATGTATATGTATGTTGATATGTTATATGTATTATGTATGTATGTATATGTATGTTATGTATGTTGTATGTATGTATATATGTATGTAGTGTTATGTATGTATGTAGGATATGTATGTTGTATGTATGTATGTATATATAGTATGTATTGTATGTATTTATGTATATATGTATGTATGTTGTATGTATATGTATATATGTTATATATATATATGTATGTATGTATTAGATATTATGTATTATATAGTATATGTAGTATATATATGTATATATGTATTAGATATATATATATATCTATGATATCTATATTATATAGATGTATGTATGTATTTATATATATATGTATATATATGTATATATAGATATATATATATATATTATATATATATATGTTAGTATATATATATTAATATGTATATATATATATATATATATATATATTATATATATATGTATGTATATATATATATATATATATATATATATATATATATATATATATATATATATATATATGTATGTATATATATATATATATATATATATATATATATATATATATATATATATATATATATATATATGTATGTATATATATATATATATATATATATATATATATATATATATATGTATATATATATATATATATATATATATTATATATATGTATATATATATATGTATATATGTATATATATATATATATATTATATATATATATATATATATATATATATATATATATACATATATGTATATATATATATATACATATATACATATATACATATATGTATATATGTATATACATATATACATATATACATATATGTATATATGTATATATATATGTATATATATATATATACATATATACATATATATATATATATATATATGTATATACGTATATACATATATATACATATATATATGTAGATATATATATATGTATATACATATCTACATATATATATATGTATATACATATATACATATATATATATGTATATACATATATACATATCTATATATATATATATATATATATATATATATATATATATATATATATATATATATATATATATATATATATATGTATATGTATATATATATATCTATATATATAATGTGTGGACTAGTCTTTCTTGGTGGACCCCAAATCAAACCCAACTGGATAGCATTATTTGAAAGCTAATTGTTTTGTATGTATATAAATTACAAGAGAAGATTCATGGGGAGAAAACCATGTACGCCATGAAGGAAAATAATAGTTAGGAACATGAATGGCAAGAACATACTCTGAGTTCTCTGGTGCAAATCTCAGATGTATTACATCTTTGATTATTTTTCATCAGGTATATCTTTGAATGACAAGAACTCCTAATATACTTGTCACAACTCTTTCGTTGTTCATGTGGCTAGAAAGATGATCTACACGCGAACATGTGAGATGCCTACACGCGCCATCAACCTTCGATGTAGCTCCTTTTTATTTGTGTGGATTCTAGATCTCAAATCAAGTAGGGGTCTCCAAGAATTTAGATAGGTTATACAGTGATCCATGGAGGTCTTATTGTTATCATCCAAAAAAAAAGAAAAAAAAGTATGTTGTTTATTGATACATCACACCTGCCTAACCCCCTGCAGCATTACATACAGTTATGAAACTTTCAAGGCTAAGCTGATGTTGACTACAATTTAGATCATGACAGTCTTGATTCAAGTCAGAGATTCATCTCAAACCAAGCAAACGAAGCTGTTTCTTCTTCTTTTTTTTTCTCCTTTCCGGTACAAAAATAAGCTAGTTTATTTCTAAACAAGAAAACTCAAATGCAATCTTAGACGTTTTGGTCCGCCGAAATAATATTTGACCCTTTGACGTACATCATGAACCATCTGACAATTAAACCATACCCATTGACCATTGGGAACCGACCAAGTTCATTTTTATTCACAAATAACTGCCCAAATAACACACTAACATCAAATTGTGATCCATGTCGGGCTGGTAGCCAGTACTGTCCCAGGCGCCCGCATTTCGTGTTCCAAGGTGGGCCCCGCATCTCCACCTTCCAGAAGCGTGGACCCCGCCCTCAACAGTCAACTTCATCCGCATGACGTAAGGCTATAAAATACTCGTATGGTGTTCCCTGGACGTGCTCGCTGACGTCACTACCAGCGCCACCCCCCACGCCGTAACGTATACCTTTAATAATTTCCACGAATCAGCACCGTCCGATCCTCGTGATGAGATTCTGTAACGGTCCATTCGTGCGTTGACTATTGATCTACTGATCAGACGGCCATGGGCTTACGGATCGTGGCCCATTGGAGCAACGGTGGGGACGGTGACGCTTGATCGAGTTCACAACCGGACCCATGCCGCGGAGGGAAATGGGTATATTCCTTAGGACCCGTGGCATCTAAAGAGGTCCGCTCACTCCAGTAAGCCGGTGAGCCGAGGAACAGGGGTGACGGGATCTCGCTTGGCTTTCGGGCTATAAGTGAGCTCCAACGGAACGGCGTTCTCGTCAGATCGGGGTAGCTTCCCTTCGCCGGTCAAATCCCCCACCTTCCCTTCCGTCTCCGTTCGGTCCGCGACTCCACGTCATCTTCCACGTCATCTCTCTCATGTACTTATAGAGCCCCGCGTCCCATTCCCCCAGTCGTCCTCCTGCTTCCCAAAAGAGGCTTCTCTTTCTCTCTCTGACTCTCTCTGACTCTCTCTCTCTCTCTCTCTTCCCTCGGTAAAAGGGAGGGGAGGGGGGAATTTTTCCCGGAAGATATTTACGGCTATTTTGAGGTAGGTGGTAGGTTTCCGATGATGACGACGATGGTGGCGGGGGTAGCAGCGGGGGCAGGGGCGGAGGCGTTTGCTCGGGACGCGATCATAGCGTGGTTCCGGGGGGAATTCGCGGCGGCGAACGCGATCATCGACGCACTGTGCGGGCACCTGGCGCAGATCGAGGGGGGATCGGAGTACGAGGAGGTGTTCGCGGCTATCCACCGGCGGCGGATGAACTGGATTCCTGTGCTCCACATGCAGAAGTACTTCTCCATTGCCGATGTCGGCGGAGCGCTCCGCCGTGTCGCCTCCCGCCGGCAGCGCGCTGCCGCCGCAGAGGAGGAGGCGGAGATCAAGAAAGGCAAGGAGGAGGAGATGGAGGTGGCGGCGACGGAGGAGGAGAAGTACAGCGAAGATTCTCCGAAAGAGGAGGAGGAGGAGGAGATGGACAAAGAGAGATCGATAGATGGCGGCGGAGTCGTCGGGGCCTTCGTGGAGGAGGTCAAGGACGGAGATTCTAACGGAGATTCCTCAGATCAGAAAGTCTCGGAAGAAGGCGACGTCGATGGAGGTGAGTTTTAATTTTTTTGATTCTAAATTTCTAATTCAATTTTCCCTTAAATTTTCCCGTTTATTTCGTAATAGTTAGAAATTTTAGATCTGGTTGCTGTTTATAGTCCGGTTGGCTTGGAACAACCTTGTACCGGCTTCCACCCAAGATGGAGTCCAGTCACCTCCAGTTCCCCTCGCCGCTCACCGATCTCTCCGATTCGACTGCTATTTCGGCGATTGCGTGGGAGATCGGACGGCTGTTGTTGGGTCTATGGTGTCCATGTAGTTGTTTTTAGCCATCCAAGAGCCGTGAGTGAACGGCGTTCTTCAACCCGTGAACGGAGCCATGGACAGCCATCTGAAAGTCCTCTTTCGTGTTTTTTTTTCTCCCTCGGAATCGATAAATGCACGCGGTTAATTCACAGCTGCACTTTAGCTCTTTCTATTATTTCTATAATGTAAAACGTGCGGAGAAATGCCGAGTTTAGTTTTGTCGTCTCCGAACTTCGAGGGGTTTAGAAAGCATCATGCATCCCCCATGTATCATTTTGTAGTAGGGTAGGGTTTGGAGACTGGAAATCTGAGTTTGGTGGTTTGTCGTGACCGTCGGATTATGATCAGACGGACAGGGAAGATCGTCCGGAGCTGGTGGAGAGGGGTTGGGTCGGGGCACGTGCCGAACAACCTCGGGTCAATCCGGAGGAGGTTCTCGCGGCATGATCAGGTGTTCCATTAGGAACAGCAAACTCGCTGAGCGGTGGCGGGCCCGGCCATTTATTCCTCTGGGGTCCACATAGGAGCGGAAATAGACGGCGGGGTCTCGTTGCTCTCAAAGACGAACGGTAGGAACGCAAGTCGCGGCGTAGATAGCAACAGTCTGGGTGGTTTATAATGGACGGCCTCATTCATGGGCCATTTAAGAGGACCAATTGTCTCAGGTTGGGCCATAGCGCTCTCATTGGCCCAAGATGGAGCCTTGCCACAAGTTAAAATCAGATAAATTAGTCAAGATTTACACAGCATTGAGCTAGCGAGGTTTTGGCCACCTCATGTGAACCAAACTGAGATTACGTCTCATTGTTGATGGATACTTCTTGTTCATGCCATCTTGTCAACCAAACCATGCCGTTCTGGTGGTATATGATTATTTGGTAAAAAACAGAAAACAACTTTTTGGTTCTTCCAAAAGCTGAAAAATCTCTCCACGACAAAAGCTCTAATTTAGAGTTTCTCCCTAAAAACACTTTCTGAAGTTGTCGGAAAACTATTTGTGTGATCAAAATACCCCTGAACTTTGTAATTACTACATTGCTTAAAAACGATTATATTGTTTATTAAAATATTTAGATTAAAATAAAAAATATAAATATAAAAATAATATTTCAATATAATAATATTATAATAAAATAATAATGTCACATTCATATATTATAATAATATTATACTATGCAATATTATGTAAGAATAATTATATTTTATTTTATGATATTATACTATATTGAATTGTGCTATATTATATTATTATATTATTTTATTATATTATACTATTATATTAATAGTATGACAATGTATTATATTATTATACTATATTATGCAAATATTATACTCCATTACATTATATTATATTGTATTATATTATATTTATTACTATCACATTACAATATTCTGCTATTCAAATAAAAAAATATTAAATTGAGAATACTATATAATAATAATTCTTGATAGTTCAAGGAGTCAAAAAATTGAAACCACTATACAATGTCCTTTATTTTCATTTTCTCATACTAAAAGCACTTTCTCAACTAAACATCGATTAAAGTTACACAGTAGTTGCCAAACATCAAGCAGCTTTTTATTAAAAGCTCTATTAGCAAAAACTCTACTTCTAACGGCTCTACTACCAACAACAATCACAAACAGGGCCTAAAACTTCCAACCTCCAATTATGATTAGTGGTCAAGTCATATATGACAAGAAGGTAAATCAGCTGTTTTTCTAACAAGGTCAACATTAGCTCCAAACCTGGCCTGTCGGAGGTCCAATATGGAGTATAGTAACAGTGTTTTATGCTGAAGTTAATGCATGTTACCATATATTGCTGCTGGTCATATGATGTGATGCCCTATAGTCGAATTATTTGCAGTGAACATTTAGTTAAACACACATGCTAAAATTCACCATTCTTTAGGAATTGCAGATGCAGTTGCTTGGTTACACTTTTTCAGACAATTAGTGTAATGCAGGTTTATAGCATTCTTATCTTTCACTTAGCTATGCGAAGAGAACAATTACTCTGCTACTAAATATGTGCTTATTTGTTTTCACTTTAAATTGTCAATCCAACATCATGCTATAAAAATAAGGAGAATTACATGACCCCTTGGTTCAATGTTGTTTAACTTCAAACTGATTTTTTTATGCTTCCTACATTGCTATAAAGTTGAAAGTGGTCTACTTTGTTTTTCACTTGTTTGTTTCTTGAATTGGTGCATGATTCATACTTAATAAAAGAAGGGAAGTGGATTTTCTTTGAATATCCGATATTTCTGTTTGCTTGTAGGATCTCAAGGGGAGCATACTTCTGTGGAGAATGTCCAGATATGCTCTGATCATGAGCACTGTGTGGCACGTCCTGACAGTATCAAGATCTTGAAAGGTTTTGTAGCCAAGGAGGCAGTGAAAGGGCATATGGTGAGTTCGACCTTTACACCATTCAGCAAAATTTCTGTATAGTCATGCAATAGAAGATGCTGAAAGAATTAGCAGTTGTTCAGTTATTTGGTTTTGAGTTTCTTGTAAAATCTGACTTTAATAAGGGATTTATAATGCATGATCAGGTTAATGTTGTAAAAGGTCTGAAGCTGTATGAGGACATCTTCACAAACTCAGAGCTTCTGAGGCTTGCTGAATTTATAAATGAACTCCGTCTTTCAGGTCGAAGGGGAGAACTATCAGGTCAGCTCATCTTCTCAATTGCATTTGCTTGTCATATGTTGTTTTTCAGAACAAACTAAGAGGATCTATTGTCAAAAGATTTTGTTGACGGTTATTAAAAGCCACATGCATCACTGTTTAATTGAAATGATGGCTTGGTAACATTAGGATAGGATGCTGTTTCTTCTTAACATTAGGATGCTATTGGAGGCCACTGCTAAATATTGAGGCCATGGGAAAATATTTCAGTTTGACTCTTTGGCTTAATATTCCTACTTCGGTCATGAACGCAATTAATTATACCAATCCTTTCCATGTACCCTATTTATGTATGCCTTTTCTTGGGAGTTTCGAAGGTTTACTTCTTGGCTTGAGCTTAATCCACACCTAGAACCCTCCCATTATACCAATCTTTTCTTCATGATAGAGACCAGTCTTTCCTAGAGTTGCCTTGTCTGGCATTCTGCATCGATGCTTAGAGCGTTGAGATAAGCTTAACAGCTAGTGCAAAAATCTGTTCAATCCTTTCCATGGAGTATGCTGTGTGCCCTAATCAAAATTGATGGGAAATAGCTTTGATTGATGTTGTCGTTTTTACGTACTAAGCCTTTTATAACATGGTGGATAAGTATCTTATTCCTGCTTGTTATACATGTTTATCACTTGTTGCAATTTGCTGAGCCTTTTATAACATGGAGGATATGTATCTTATTGCTGCTTGTTGTACATGTTTTTCACTTATTGCAATATGCTTAGCCCATGGTTTTTCTTACCGATGCGTATGTCCTTGTACTAAACATATCATACCTACTGGTACTGAACCGAGACTCAATACAAGAAACGTATTGAGTCTCAGGGTGCCGAACCGGCTTCCTTACTGGATGTACCAACACTATACTAGCATGGTACCAATATGGGGTTCAGTACCAAGGTAGCAAACCTTGCTTTAGCCTCTTATAACATGCTGGATAAGCATCCCATTGCTGCTTGTATATATTTTTCACTTGTTGCATGATGTTCGACTATATGCATGATTGTAGTTAGGAAACATTAGGGGGTAATTATATTGCAAATGAATAACTCTGCAAGTCATTTGGTAATTTAGAGATCATTGAAATTTGTCCTTGACACTTTAGGGAGAGGGAAAGGGAGGCGAAGAGGGAGGGAGGCAAAGAGGAAGAGGGAGCTAGGGGGAGAGAGAGGGAGAGGGAGTGCGAGAGGGAGGGAGGGAGATGAAACCCTAACCTTGATCCTCAGAGTAACCTTGATCCTCGGAGCGAGTGAGAGAGAGAGGGAGAGGAAGAGGGAGGAGGGAGGGACTTATCGGGGTTGGGGGGATTCTCTCCACCCATCGCGAGCGGCTGGGGTGAGGGGTGAGTACTATTCTCGATAGGGGAGCGGGGCCTCTCGAAGCATTGTGGAAATGAACTGAGTGTGGGCATGGGGAATTTAAGTGTAATTGAACTGGCTCTAAGTGAATCGTGACGGGTTTAAATAAATCAAGGAGGGAGAGGG
Organism: Phoenix dactylifera; assembly: GCF_009389715.1. NCBI lineage: Eukaryota > Viridiplantae > Streptophyta > Magnoliopsida > Arecales > Arecaceae > Phoenix > Phoenix dactylifera. The sequence goes on from NC_052404.1 coordinate 421,102, forward strand.
AGGTTTAGACGAATCAAGCCCCATCTAGTTTTAAATGCTAGAATCTTGCTAGTCCTCAGCAAGTCTGGTTTGTTATGCCCCGAAGCAGCTGGTTGAGTATGGTTCGACATTCTATAGCCTATTCCACATAGATGATGATGCTTTGCTTGAAAAATCTCAACGCTATGCTTTTATAAATTGACTGAAAATGTAATATGATCTATTCAAATATAAAATATAGTACTTTTTGTTTATTCAAAACAAAAGTAGCTATGCTCCGATAGGATACCTTAGGGTGCAAGAATGGCTTACCATCAACGCTCAAGGAACATCGTTGAGTTGAGAACTTACTCTCAGGTTTGCTCCATGCTTGGCCAATACTAGCACTAGAACAATTGGCATGGGATGAATTAAATCTTTTCTTAATAAGACTATAAAAGGTTATTTTTATTTTTTCTAATTTCCTTGTTGTTGCACGGTTTGCAAATATATCAGCATGGCATATGTTGGAAAGTAATTGACACTCCCACATCATTGGTACTTGAAACCTGGGGAGGTGTATGTATAGCATATCATCATGCAAGGTTCTTGATCTTGGTATCGACAATCGTACTATCAAAGCAAATTACACTATTAATGAAAAATCATTATTTTTTTCAACGTATGGATCATTCTTAGATTGATAACATATCATGAAATCGTACCAAATTATAAAATTCTGGCATGGTTTCCGATGACTTTACCTTTTTTTTTATCTATTTTAGATATATAAATTAAGAACAAAGGAAGAATGAAGAGGAGGGACGGGATTTTACTTGATTTGGCTTGGATTTGGGCTCAAAATTGATAAATCATCCCTCTTCCCTGATTTTTCTCCCACAAAGCCCATTGTCGGAAGCTGAATTTCTGAAGAGAAAAGAGCTCCTCTCTTATTAGTCATGGGGTTGCCCGAACTACCATGAACCACTTCGAATTAAGTGAAACTAGGTAGTTCCACTCAATTCAAATCCAATTCCACACAGTTCGAAGCAGTTCAGGGAGGTTTGGGCCACTTATCAACTCGAAAGGCCCAACCAACCAAGTTCCACATCAGTTTTGGTCGGTAGCTCCGAACTAGACCATCTAATTCCATTTAGCAACCCCTGCCATCATGTTTTTGTGCTATTGTAATTATAAGGATTTTGTGGTATTAAAAGAAGGCACATACGATAAGTGAGTTAATGCATAATATTTTTATAGTGGTATAGTTAATCTAGACAATTTTGTACTTTCTATTTATGATTAGGAAAATAATGCTTGGAATTTTTGTTGTTCAATGTTGTAGCAAATTTCTTACCTAGGGAAGCATTTAGTTTCGTGCCAACAAATCCATCTTAGTTGATTTATTTAAGTCTAATCATGGTTTTGCTGATTTGATAAAATATTTAATATGGCATTAAAAGCCATATTTTGGGTGATGAACAATAGAGGCATATAACAAGTATATCAAGAATGTTAAATGCACATGAATGGGAGAATATAAATGCAATAACGACTCATGCATGACTAGGAAATTACTATTAGCTATAGGGCTTCACCATCAGTTATGTCTAAGTTGGTATCAATCTACCCATTTTTTAACTTTTTTTACTAAGCCATTATATTATGCAATCCTCGTATAGATACATCTATGGGAATCAGAGTATGGTAAATCCAAAAGCTGGGTAGGAGCAACGGACACAAAGTCCCACAATGTAGTCCCGGTGTGGTTGGCGACATAAGCCGCCACCTAATTAGCGGAATTTGCTTCCTTGCAAATATGTGTTACTTCAAAGGCATGAAGGGTATCCGCCATCCTTCAACAGTCCTGTATCAAGGGATGGAAATTGGCCTTCTAGATATCGACATCGATAGCCACTTAATGATAGTCAAGGAGTCCCTCTCGAGAAGGATGTGAGAAGTCCTCAAGGTTTTCATAGCACATGGCAATCCTTCCCATGCAGCTCACCGTTCCATCATCAGAATCGTGCTATCAAAGATGCAGATTCTACCAGCAGCGATAAAAGAACCACTGTGACTCCTAATAAGGAAGTTTTCTCTACCATAAGTATTTCTATTCTGCACACTACCATCAAAGATGATTTTGAGGAAGCAGGAGATGGTGGCTCCTAAGAAAAAAAAATCACATGTGTAAATGCAAAGCCTGCAGAAGAGAAGCCATAGGTTTCCCATGCTGTTAGAGATGCTTCGGGGTAGTCACCTGGATGAACTCTTGATCCTAGATGGTGGCTTCCATGAGAATCAATTTGGGACTCTAAACCATGCTTTGTAAAATGCGCTCATTCTTGGCCAACTAAATATGGTAAGAAATATAGCATATCAAGATACCTTCGGTCCTCCCCATGCTTCTGAGAGAGCTCTCCTTAATAGCGTGGAGGAAGGCATCAAATGAAATTGTGGAGACAGTCGATGAGTTAGGAACAAGGGCCTGCCTCCAAACCTAAGTCGCCAACCTACCCTCCAGAATAACATGAGAGGTAGTTTCCATAGAATCAGGACAAAGATCACCATGGTTTGAAATGTAAAGACCACTTGCTACAAAATGTTGCGACATGGGAGCTGGTCCCGTGCAACCTTCCACATGAACAGAGTAATCCTTGGATGAGCACCAACACTCCATAACCAATTGAGGTCACAGGCTGAGAGAGGGTAGTGATTCTGCAAATGCTATTGTGTTCTTTGATGAGATCAGCAGAGGGAGAACTTCATAAATGGGAGGAAGGGTGCAATTTAGTGATTTGAAATATTTGTAAATGCATGTAATGAAAATACTTGGGGAGTAATGCTGCATGTAGAATCAAGAGAAGATCACCCTAAAAGGAGAGAGCCCGGTATGCTTTACATCAGTTGCGAAGGGTGAAAGAAGTGGACCACCGTCCTAGTTTTGTGTTCATCCTTAGAACTTAAGCCATAAGGAGATCTTCTCAAATAATGATTAGATCTGTTTTTGTATAGTATAAAATTGCAAAGTTGAGAATCTTGGCATGAATGTGCAGCAAACCTGGAAAGATGGATTTATATATGTCAATAGGTTTAGGGTAGAAGACAAGGTGAGGAAATTTGTTGGTTTGTCCATGTGAATTGAGGCCAAGAAAGGTTCCTATGAGGGATTATCTCAGATTAGATGAAGAATCAGAAAAGATAAGAGGGAGACAAACAAAGACTTTGTGGATGCAGTAAATAGGGGTTTATTCCAGGTGAAGATAGAGTTAAAACACTAGTTTATGAAGAATGTCAAGACATAGGTCATATCCAAGCTTTGGCTGTTAAAAAAATGGTTTTCTTCTCTTCTATATTCACCCTTTGACAAAAGGTATAAATGCATATTTGTGGCTTCTACAATGCACTGCCGTTTGGTGAAAAGCATGAACTGTCAGCAGGATGAATATTCCATACCGATGCAAGCAAAATTTGTGAGCTACATGTATCCTTTCATGTTGCAGTTTGAGCATTAGTTATATTATGAATTTGGAGTTCTGGATGAATTAATACTTGACAAAATTTGGTGTCATGGCCATTATGTCCAACATGAGGCATATATAGAGATTATCATAAAATAAGGAATACTGATGCCAACAAATAGATCAAATAATACTATGTTTTCTTGTTGAGGAAACTTGAGGGCTTGCCTTTTTCTATTACATTCACGTTCATGTGAATAATTTGAAATGTGACATGAGAAAATATTGAGCTCAGTGCATATGGATTTTAACATTTTCAACTGATGAATTTGAGAGAACCTACTTTTATTAATCTTTGTGCAGAGAGTCGTTGACCTTTATTCAGGTTTCACCTGATTAAGAAAAGATGATGAGTGGCTTGTAATTTTAAAGCGACAGAGATGAGTGGCTTTGTAATTGTAAAGCAATAGAGGAACATCTGACGGTACAAGGTCTTAAATCAAAGGCAATTGCTGGGCTGACAGGAAACTAAAATTCCAGTTCAAAAAAAAAATCATAATGAAAGGTACTTGCAGGAAGGTAATATGAACACATACTTGTAGGAGGATAAGAAAAGTCATCAAGAAACCACCAAAGCACCACCTTCTAAAACTACGTATTTTAACACAGTTCGCAAACCTAAATACCGTGACTTCAACCATGAAATGATTTGCTACATGGTTGGGGGACTGATAGGAAACTAAAATTCCATCTCAAAAATGAAAAATTTCAGAAACCCGAAAGGAACTGGTACGGAGATAAGGAAAATCATGAAAAGACCATTCTCTAAGATAGACTGTGTATGGTGACACAGTTCATGAACCTAAAATAAGGAGCACCATGGTTTCAACCATGGTGTGATTTGCTACGTGGTGGGGAGTTACTGACGTTAGAGTTACCTTTGGCACTTAATTTGGATTTTGGATAGGAAAATCTGGTAATAATTTAACATGTTTTATTTAATTACATAATGAGAGGTTTCTTCTAGATACTGCATTGATATGCATGTTCTGATGATTCTGGAAAGTTCTAAAATTGTCTAGTTCAACAAAATTGGAACCTTTTTCTCAATATGCTACTTCGTCCTGTTTATCTTGTGATAAAAGTGTCAAAAGTCATGAATATATAGGAGTTAACGAGGTTGTCTTTCTACGGTACATACATAAAGTAAAATCAAATATACCCACATTATGGATGTCATTTAAGTTCTATGTATCTGACCACAAGATTCTGTCATTGTTCACCAATGCTTTTGTATTCCACACAGGTGAAACATTCATTTTCTTCAACAAACAGATAAAAGGGAACAAGAGAGAGATCCTTCAGCTTGGTGTTCCATTGTTTCAACCAACTAACGAGGAGGCATCAAGTAAATTCTAAATTTATGAGCTTGATCACTATCTTCCTAGTTTTATCATGTTTCTTACAAGGTTGAATCCATCTTAATTATGCACGTAGTTTTTTTAATGTCAACACTTCAATTCTTTGATAAGTGGGAAACATGTTTTTTTTTTTTTTCTGTGCTTTATTTCTCTTAGAAATTATGTTACAAATCTCAGTCATTACAAGTCATCCCATGATACAGCTACTTCAGTAATTTTCCACACTATCCAACAGTATTCTTAAAATGATCCGTCTTGTGTATAAATGATCTCCCAGACTCTAATTTAGCATTATGCAGGAATGCATGCATGCGTTTTATGCACTAGTCTTACTTTTGTTTTTCTAACATGCTCTGATAAGTTTAATTAAACATTCTAAGAAATAGGTTGGACTTCAGTCCAATTGAAGATTTTCTTAATATCTTTACAACCATGTACCTTGTAATTTAGTTGGGTGTTGGAAAAATGATGAAGTTTGTTTTCGATATTGTCAGAGATTTACAAATGAGATGTGGCAGACTTGCTTTACCTTATGTTGGTATGCTCAACAGAGAGCTTTAAGTAACAATGCTATCTTTGTTCTGTAGGTAATATAGAACCGATTCCCCCGATCTTGCAGACTGCCATCGATCACCTAGTTCAATGGCATGTAATACCAGAAAACAAAAGGCCAAACAGTTGCATTATCAACTTCTTTGATGAGGTATCTCTCCATCTGAAGCATGTCCGGCACAGAAAAGGCTCCCTTTGTTTACCTTTCGAATCATCAATCCCCAAAACTGAGTTTCTTGTGGACCTCTACAACTCATTCTGCAGGATGAATACTCACAGCCATATTTCAAACCTCCGCACTTGGACAATCCAATCTCCACGCTTTTCCTTTCCGAGACAACAACAGCTTTCGGACGGGTGCTTGTCAGTGATAACAATGGAAACTACAAGGGCTCCCTCACACTTCCACTGAAAGAAGGGTACGTGTTGGATTAAATCTCTTAGTAATGTCATTTACTCCTATTTCTTACTCTGCTTTATGTTAATATTTTACAACATCCAAAATTACATAGGCAAACATTTATCTTTTTAACTATTTGAATCCGAGATTATCTAACAGTGGCTTACCCCTACTTAAGTTATCACTTTACAATTTCTGCTACCTAATAGACTGACATAACTATCTAATTTGCAGGTCGCTACTAGTCATGCGTGGGAACAGCGCTGACATGGCGAGGCATGTCATTTGTCAATCCCCAAACAGAAGGGTGAGCATCACTTTTGTGAAGGTTCGACCTGCGAACAACCAAACTGATTCCTCTACCATGTCTCCGCTAACTACAGCCATAACTCTCTGGCAACCTGGAAGCCCACCACCCCAGCAAATGCAAGGTGGTGGACTCATTGCCTATGGGCCTCATGGCGTGATTCCAGCCGCATGGGGGGCGACTCTTCCTGCTCCGGTCGTCGTGCTGCCATCACCCCGTCCCATGGCCATGGCTCCTGGTAGGAGAATGTCACGAAGTGGCACCGGTGTATTCCTACCTTGGGCAGTGGGTCCCAAGAAATACACCAAGCATCTCCCACCGCGTATTCAGAAGAGAAGGTTCCTCTCATTGCCATCTCTACTAGAGGCACAGGTGTAGGAGAGGCCCCAAGTTTCTGATGTCAAGGTGTCACTGGCTGCCAAAGGATCCTTTATGGTTATGAAACAAGTTCTTGATTTTAGTTATGTTGAAACAAGAGTGATCTAGGCCCTGTCCCCATTACATCAAAAAAAAAAAAAAAAATAGAAAGAGATCAACATTTTCTGAGTGTCTTCGCAGGAGCTTCTTTGTCAGGTCCTGGATGGGATGCATTTAGTTATGGTTGGCAACAAGTTATGGAGAAGGTATTCAGCAGATTTTTAGTGTAGCTAGTTTCTCTTAGACTGCCGTGTAGCCGCTAGGATGGTTGAGCTGTGGGACTTGAAATCCCTCCAGTGAAGGACAAAATTTTGTAATATTGCTGTTGAGTTTTATTCAGCAAAGATGAAATTTCTTGTATTGATTAAAGAGCTTTTAATGCCAAATGCATTGTGATGGATTTCTAATTTAAATTGAGATTTTAAGAGGAAAGGAGCTATTTTTGCTTTTGTGAGTAGGACATGGAATCGGTGAGGTGCTGTCGCTACAAACCAGTTTCATGCAGGACGGAATGAAGAGACTAAAAAGAAAACTCGAAATTAAGAACTTGCAGTGAAGATTTCGGGCACAGATCAGTTTTTGTACAGAACCAGAACATGCATTCGGAAGCTACTTGAAAGATTGTGCAATTGGCTGTGACTTCTGTCGTGATTGTGGGGTTTATGCTTCTAAGATAAATTCAATTTTGTTTTGGTATGGTTATGCCATGTTATCAAGACATACCACCCACGGTAACATAAAATCAATAAACATAATCTGTATATAAATCTACTTCAAATAAAAATATAATAAAATAATCCAAATCTATCATCCAGTAAATAAATAAATAACGAGTGGATTTAGAACGATTAAATCCAAATTTAAATATCCAAAACCTATAAACTCAAAATTCAAAAAGTCATCATCTATAAATTTATAGTCAATTAAAAATATTAAAATTCTTCTATACAATCGCACCAACTTCAAGTTTGTACCATTCTTCGTTCCTAATGATCCTATTCATCTGGAAAGAGAAAATAAGAGACATGAGTTATACAACTCAGTAAGTAAACCTTTCACTATTTTACCGGATCAAGCATAAGTTTGTACATGCATCAATAAATCATTAGAGAAGATAACTACTATTAGAAAATAAAACATTTCATAATATAACAGTATAACCATAAATCAATCATGCTCTTCCATATGCACAAATCATGCAAATTACATAGATATGGTTTCCAGTGCATAAATAAAATTATAGACCATGTTATCTTGATAAAGTCATAAATTATTTTTTCGTTTTGCCATATCATAATTTTTAATAATTCTTTTAGACTAAAAGCTAATATCACTATTATATCTATGACAAGGCCGTAATCGACAAAATACCAACTACTATTACCCGTTAGCAGGATCGTATGCCAACTACTATTACCCGTTAGCAGGATCGTATGTCAACTACTATTATCCACTGGCAGAGATGTATAGAACTAGCTCTAAATGTCGATCTACCATATTTTTAGGAGCCATACATAGATATCTAAGAGCATTTTGCCATCATATTTGCTCAAGTTATATTTCATTAAATCATATTTTCTTAACTCATGATTTCTCAAACCATATGCTCTTCAATCATACATAAATAAATATGTTAAAAAGCATTAAATTACATTATTGAGTTCATAGTCCATAGATCATTAACAATAAAAATTAGAGACATGGAATCATTATTTCGTGATAAATTATGAATTCCATAAAATCGTATGCTCGATCCTTATTTTTTACAAAATATGATATCATCAATATTAAATATTATTTTTCATATTTTTATATAAATCATAAGCATAAAAAATATATGAAAATTTTAAAACTAATAACGAGTATCACGATTATTTACCTCTTTCGTCTTAGACATTCAAACTTCATTAAGCAAATTTGATGTACAACATTAAAAGCAAAATTAATTTCTATTCAATGGCTTGATAGAATTAAAATACAAAATATAGGGACGATTGGCCAGATGACAGTGTTTGGCAGCTCAAGGTGGATCAGGTCTAAGCAACTTGATAAATGAAGGATGAAGCAAAGATTCGATTAAGGCCAAAATTGCTCGACAGAGCTCATAATGATAGATTTTAGGAACATTCAACAAGGCCGGAATGATCGGTCCGACAAGCTGCTCAAGCATCAAGGTGGTTTAGAACTTCTTTGCGGGGGTCAACTCGGATCTATAGGATAGGAAGGTGAGACTCGCTCCATAGATCTTTTTAGAAAGAGAGAGGGAGAAGAGAGAGAAAGAAGAGATAGGTCTTCTCTTTCTTCTTTTTTTTTTTCTTTTTCCTTTTTTCCCTCTTCTTCTTTCTTGGCAAAATAGGGGATCAAAGGGCTTGTGATCCTGGTGGGGGTCAATGCCAGAGGGCTGACAATGCAGTTTGAGGTCCAGTAGCTAGTGGTGGCAATCGGCAGTGGCGACTAGCAATTAGAAAAGGGAGAAACAAATCGGAACAAATCGGAAAAAATAGGAGTGGAATTCGGCTGATTTTCGGCAGTCTCTTCAACGGCGGTGATGGTTCGAGGCCGTGGAAGAAGGAGAGGGCAAAAGAAAAAAAGGCTGGGGCCTTACCTTGGCTCAAGCGAGCTCTCCAACCTTGATTTCCAGATTTTGAAGGGAGAAAGAGAAAGAATGAGGCTATTGCTCAGTGGTGGAGGGTCATAAAGGGAGGGGCCTTTTTTTTTATAAAGGAGGCAAGCCTCCGGCACCTCACCGGGAGTCGGACAGGAGTCTTTGATTGAAGCTTGGGCCAGGAGTCAGACTAATGGAGTCTTTGATGGAAGCTTGGGCTGGGCCGAAGCCTAGTTGGGCCGATCAAGCAGACCGGGCCCTAACCAGGACATCATCGTCTAAGCCTACATTACAGATGGAAATGAAAGAAGAATTTTAACTTCACAATTTCAGCTACATCCTATGATTTGACGTCAATCAAGCAACTCAACTCACCTTAGCATCTTGGCTTATGAGCACTACCAGCTTTAGCATCTTGGCTTATGAACACCGGGTGGTTGACCGAAAAGCATTTGTAATGCAAAACCAAATAATTGCAAGGCTTGATTATACTTTTGGAAAAGCAGAAAAGAAAAAGGCTGTTTGGAGGAAGTAGTTCGCTAGTTTTCCTAATCATAAAGGGGTAAACACCTCATATGATTTTCTTTGCTTCAAAAAGAATTTGTTCTATGTTACAAACCTAGACAAATCACCTTAAAGGAGGAGAAAGGGAGTCCAACAGATCACCTTATTTGGTGTAGAATTTCACTCCTATTCCCGACTCTAACCATTACCTCCTCAATACCTCAACTAGGCATCCAACCGTTTCCCCCGAGAGTGTTTTCCGTACTCGAAGCATCCCAGCATACCACACACCAGGGCTAATCCTCCTGAATTCTTTCCTTAGGCATACATATAAACATGCAGTAGGACTAAGGAGAACAGAAATTAAGTTGTAAATCAAATAGCCTCACTCTAGATACATGTTGCTTTGCCTCGAACAATTATCATTGCTGCAGCTGAATTTTTTTAATTATCATGTTTAGGACTGAGCAATTCAATAAAAGTTGTAACCTAAACCTTTAGTTCATATTTGACCCAGTGTAATCGTGAGCTTTCTGCACAGAGCAAAGTGATGATGTCATACCTAAACCAAGCTATTCCAACCTAAACAAAACCCTTGGCTTTTCTAATCTTGAAATTTTTTTATTATGGAATGAATAATATTTACTTACAAGTATAGCATAATCTACTAGAATCAATATAGATTTATAGCTGCTCTACAATATTACTGGGATAATATGATTAAAAATATAAATGCATAGATTTTGATCGAAGCCATTCGATATGATCTGCTATCTCTATAATGCTTACTGTCAGAAAATCATATGATTCAAATCCCTAGACTGTCACATATCCAGTAATTAAATATGGATAATTTTAAAAAATAAATAAATACATATATATTGATCATTGAATGCATAGATCAGAGATCTTCAAATCATATGAATTGTTAATAATAAAGTTCAAAAAAGACAGATTATATTCAACGGTTCGGATCATCAACTCTAGTCTCCTATCATCCAATCAAAACCGATTGTATTTGGACTATTCTGTGGGTGCCCACCTATTCACTCTACTCTATCATATGTTGAAAATCACAGCACATGCTGATTAATTACAACAAACTCAACATAGGGTTTGGGATCATTTCCTTGTGCACCTAGAGACAACCTAGTGACACACAGCATCATTATCTAAGGAGGCAAGGCACATATCAATAAGACAGTACAAGAGAGCACCTGGTTAATGCAAGTAAGAGAATTTACATCAAAAATTAAAATAATCAATGCCATCGCATTGTGCCAACCAGTCGACCATAAGACTCGAAAAACATTCGGTACCTTATGCTAGAAGTATGCACATGGAGGCGCAATATCACGTTAACAAGAGAGAATGCACTAGAATAAGATATAGAAGTGCAATCAATAAAGACAAATGAACTAGTAATAAACAAGTTTACTAAACTTGAATCATCAATAGGCTAGAGCTGAAAGTCAGTCTGAAACAATCGACCTTGACACTTCTCCATCTCCTTCTTTCCCCCTTTGTGCCTCTCTCTCTACCTCTCAGTGTCACCAATCCTTCTCTTGAACTTCCCTGTCCATCCCCCTATATCTCTCCTTATATCCTTCCAAATCCCCATCTCTTCCACTTCTTCACCTCACCATTTCTCTCCCTCTTTCTCTATTTCACTTTCTCTACCTTCTAAAAGCTTCGTAGGCCTATTTGACTCCCGGGAAAATCCTACAGGAGCCAATATCGGTTAGAACTTAGAAGAACCCTCAGGAAACAACTCTCATAGGTTAGCACAACCAACTCTTAGGAAACAAGGCCCATATAGGTTAGAAGAACGAAAAAAAATCAAGGCTTCGACTTATATAAACAGGGCCTTAACTTCCCTCCTATGAACCTCAAGTAGAGTTGTCCTTCCCCATTGCAAATCTGTATGATTGCTGCATTTTGAGTGAAAAATATTAAAAGACAAATAGGAAACAGCATTCAGCAAAAAACATGCATTCAAGCATTTTCGTAGAAATGTCCCCTTGTGCTTTTAAATTCCACAGCCTCATGATGCCTACCCTAAAGAGTAGCTCTCCATAATCTCCCACCAATCTTCATCATTCTTCCCGCCATGAGATCTGCCCAGTTGCATTCTTATTAATGCTTTATTGATCCCTTCCAAACTCCCAAACTATAAAAGGTTATACCATTTTGTCCCACCATACATATTATCCAAATTAACTAAATAATAACTCCATAGGCTCCTTCCTCCACCCTTCATGCGTACTCTTGAGTATTTTAATCTTGTATAGAACACCCATCCGAATATGCTATAAGCCATAGAGTATATGTATAGGCTAAATATGGCTCATAGCATGTAATTGCGCATACCACCTCAAAAGACAGGAGGAATAAGTATATAATATTTCATTTTCAAAACCAATAGTCAAATATGTATTGCTTAGTTAACAGATTGGCCAAGAAAGCCAGCAGCAACCTTTGCCAACATGTCCCTCACATTAATGTCAAGAAGGTTTTGGCAAAATAAGTTATATAAGTCACCTTTAAAGATCTCAATATGTAAAAGTCAAAGCATCGAAGATCACTCATAAGTCGGAAATTTCTTGACAGAATGAAATCCTACAATATAGTGCAACCTCCACTTCTTACTCTTCATATTATATAGTAGAGAAATTAGAAAGGTAAATGTTTCCCTTTGTCCTAAATCTCTTGGAGATCCATTTACTAACAGGAAAAAGTCGAAAAGATGCATATTTAATCCCAAAAATTTGTCAGAATATTTGTTAAAGAAAATATCTTTCACTGTATTTACATTACAAAACTAGTTTGTTATCAAATCAGAGTACTGTAATCTTCTGATAACTGAGAATTCAATTTCTTCTCTTTAAAGCAGTTTTTTTAAGAATAAACTATAATAAGTTTTACTGACATTGGACCAGCATTGTTTACGTTGAATAACATCTATACTCACTTTTACAATGCAATCAAACATAAATGTTACTTGCATATAGCCATGATGATCAGCACATGTTAGTCATTTGTATCTGGTGCTTTGTAGACCCAATGACTGGATATGCTATTGCTGCTGCTATTGTTGTATGGTCTATGACAATTCCATTTGTTAAAAGCAACTTCTAAGATATGAAACTACATCAAGCATCAATATAATATGAATGCCAAAACACAGCATGTGGTTCATTTAAATACTAAAATTATTTGATAACATTCCTAGAAATTAAACCAACATAGAAGTAAAATATAGCAAAGAAACTATAACAAAGAACTGAATGATATCAGCATTTTAATGCCCCATTTTTAAAAGGTAAGGTCATCAAACAACTATTGCCTAGCAGGGGAAACAACAAGAACAATTTAAAACACATAAACACGTAAACAATAGACCAAAAGTTACAGCAATCAAAGATAAACTTTATGAAGATCAGAAAAGAAATATTTTAGTACTAATATACCATAAAGTGCACTATTGAGAGATATCCACAGTGGTACTAAACTATGAAGCCAATGCATAAAACCGATGGTAGAGATTGCACATGGCTCGTATAAAACTGCTAAGTTTGTGCTTTGCCCGATAGTTTTAATGGTGGCAACTATATCAAATGGGAAAAGGCAGGCATTAATTATTCAAATTAAAAATATTTTTGAACCCAAGACCAATAATATCTTTTTGTAGCCATGATCAGATGATGTGCATTACCAATCCCTTGATGCGTAGTAAAAAAAAAAAGCTGGGCTACTCCTATGGTATTTAAACATTCTGAGAATCAAGAAACTGACTTCTCAGGAAACTGACGACATTTAGAGAGAGAGAGAGAGGGAGTCTTCAACAGATATCAAATGCATTGTAGTTTGACACCTACATAATAACAAGAAGAAACTTAAAGAAATGAAAGAATTACATGTTCTGTACCATACAGAATTCATTTGTCACAATTTACATCTTCGCTGTTGGATAGGTCCAGCATATTGAATCAAATTATTTCAAAAAATTACTTAATATATGCTATAGTGAACAACAATAAAAATAGGAAGTTCACTTGCCAATACACTAAAACAACTGAAGGTTAAATATCAAAAAGTGATTTCTCAGCCATCACCGCCAAATGCAATATAGTTTGAAACCTAAAGAGTAACAAGCAGAAAATTAACAAAAAGAAATAAAAGAAATGCATTAGAAACATGTTCTATGCCATTTAAAATTTGTTTATCACAATTTTCATGTAGGTTATTTGGTAGGTCCGGTATTACCTATAACGAGTAAAATTCACAAAATTCACGCGGTACAAGAACATTAACAGCAAGTTCACTTGCAATAGGCATCCCATATCAACATTAGACAGATAATGGAAAGTCAGGATCACTGTTCACCCAATATTTTTAGCAGTAAGAATCGGAGCATCACAACTAAATAAGGCAAAATATAGAATTTTCTTTTCAACTCACACATCCATCTATTTATAGTGAAGTTGAAAGAAAACAACCACCAATGGTTAGCTTGAAATAACTACCTTGAACGAAAAAACCCAGGAAAGAAATATTTGAGTTTCAAGCACCAATTTACCATAAAGTACACCAGCTGAATAGCACCATCTACAGATATATATAGTGGTACTAAACTATGAAGTCATTGTGTATAACTGGTGGTACAGATTGCACAAAGCTCATAAAAAAACTGCTAATTTTGTGCTTGTCACTGTAGTTTTAGTGATGGCGGCAGTTGTATGTCAAATAGGAAAAGGCAGACATTTCTTATCTTGGAGAAATTATTCAAATTAAAAAAATATTTTTAAACACAAGACCAATAATATTTTTGTGTAGCCATGATCACATGATGTGTGTTACCAATCCCTTGATGCGTACCAAACTTAGCTTGGGTACTCATGGTATGTAAACATGTGCATCCAGTAAAAAAAAAATAAAGCTTAAGAATCATGAAAGAACCACATTTTGTCTGTGTGTGAGAGAGAGAGAGTCTTCAACAGACAACAGATATCAAATGCACAGTAGTTGATACCTACAAAATATCAAGTAGAACCTTAAAGGCACGAAAGAAAGTGTTGCAGTTTACATGTGCTGTACCATACAGAATTCATTTGCCATAATTTACATCTTAACTGTTGGACAGGTCCTATATTGAAAAAAAATATTTTAAAAAACTACTTAATATAATTTAGTGTACAACAATATCAATAGAAAGTTCACTTGCCTATACACTAAACAACTGAAGGTTAAATATCAAAAACTGATTTCTCAGCCATGACCGCCAAATGCACTGTGGTTTGAAACCTACAGAGTAACAAGCAGAAAACCAACAAAAAGAGATAAAAGCATATGTACTAGAAACATGTTCTATGCCATTCAGAATTCGTTCATCCCAACTTACACATAGGTTGTGTAGGTCTAGTATTACCTATAACATGAAAAAAAAATCAGTCCACAAATTCACAGTGTAAAAGAACATTAACAGGAACTTCACTTGCAATAGGCATCCCATATCAACACTAGACAGATAATGGAAAGACAGGATTGAAGTACATCTAATATTTTTAGCAGTAGAATCTGAGAAGCATCACAACTAAAGAAGGCAAAATATAGAATTTTCTTTTCAACTGACACATCCCTCTATGTATAGTTAAGCTGCAAGAAAACAACCACAAATGGATAATGCTCATCTAAACATCATAATAAAAACCTACACCATTTGAAGAGTGAATAAAAAGAAACAAACTACTTGAAATATAAATGTACACAAATAAATATTCACATTAAATGAACACAAGCAATCTTTATTGGCAGTGCAGCTAACATTTGCACAAGAAACCTAAAAGCATAAAGGAATATAATAAATTTGATACCAACATTATTATGCCCTTGAATCAAGGGTTGGCAGGCTCATCATCATCTTCTATATCCCAACTCAGATCCTCATCATCTTCAGCAGCACTCAGTCTCTTGTGTAGATCCACCTTAAAAGAACTACCACTTGAATTACTAATTTTCTTATCATCATGCTCCCCGAGATCTTCGATCTCATCCCACCCAAGATCATCTTCCTCTGGCATAGAAGGCCTTGAGATCACTGAAACATCACTGTCCTTGCATGAACCTCCACTCTCTGTTTTTGCTTCTGGCAATGGGTTATCATGTGCTTTGGAGTTCAAATCTGCCTTGGAGTTCAATTCCTCCCTGTTTGATCCCGCAATTTCTGTCTTCTCTGCAGTTGATGGCGCCTCCCTCTCAGCCATCGCTGCCGATGCTCCCAAGTTCTCATCTTGAGACACCTCGTTCTTCTCCTCTGGCTATTCTGAGGTGGTAGTGTCTTCTTTCTTTGTTTCTTTTTCTACTTCATCTTTGTTTTCTTCTACTTCAGCAACTTCTTTTTCTTTAGGCACTCTCAATTTTTCATCTTGCTTTTCCTCTTTCTCATCTTCGTTCTGTTCCTCTTTATTTTCTTCCTCTTCCTCATCATCATCAACCTCCCAGCTCAAATCATCCTCATCCTCTTCTCTAGAAATCACCCTCTTGACAAGCTTCACCCTGGCATCCTCTGCCTGCTTGAGCTTATGAACCCTGTAGTAGTACCGACTCCAAAAGGTATCATAATTCACGACGGTAGGCACAAGCTTTCCGAGAAATCCCTCCAGAGCCCCATTCTCATAGCACAAATTCTCGATCTCCTCTTCCTTTTCTGCCAAATTTACCCGCAACCTCCACTGCTTGAAATCCTCGGCATCCTCGGGCTCCTCCGAGAATGTACTCGGATCAGACTGGATCGCAAGGACCTGCGCCTCGAACCGGCTGTACCTCCTCGAAGAACCGGCCTGGTTCTGCGTCCCAATGTCAATGGAGGAGAGATCGGGGGAATTAGCGTCGGATTCCATGGCGAGGAGGGCTTCTTTGCTCTGGGAGATGATATCGGCAGTGCCTCGCCAGACGGAGCCGCCGATGTCGTCCATGGCCTGGCCGACGGACTCGAGGGACTCCTGGGCGACGGAGGCGCCTGACTCAAGGGATCCCGGGAGGTCCCGGACGGTGCGGGTGGCGGCCTCCCGGATCGCCGCCGTCTCCTTCTTGAGGCCGGAGCCGAACTCCTCCAGGTCCCGGCGGTAGGTCTCGATCAAGGAGCGGAGCTCCTTTTTCGAGGCGATGGTCTTGATCAGCCCCCCGAAGCTCCACGCTTCGCTACCGCCGCCGCCGCCGCCGGTGGTAGGGGAATTAGGGTCAGGACTACAGGTTGCCGGCGCTTCTCCGCCCCGTTCCTCCTCCTCGTCAGGTGGACGGCGGGGGGAGTCCGGCGGGGATATCTGCCGGGGAGAGTCGGAGGGGGAGGGATCGGGATCGGCGGCAAACACGGATTTGAAGAAATCCATGGCGAGGATTAGTTTAGGGTTAGGGTTCGGAGAGAGAAGGATCGAAGGGAAGTCGGTGGTGGCGAGAAGATCGCGTAGAGGATCGCTATATACGCGATCCTTAACTAGGGCTTCAAAAAAGGACCACAAAATGTGACTCGCATCGGTGTCCGAGTGTGGGATTCGGAATTTGTGGGTTTGCCACTTTGGGTGGTGATATTAGAGGGTTTTGCTGGGTGGAATATATGAGAGAGTTTTCATGGATATGAAGGTTAAGAAAAAAGATTCGGCGATGGTGGGCAGGCAAAGAAGAGGGGAGTGGTGCGGCCTCCACCTTGAAGGTGGCCGTGACGTACGCAGATCCCCTTCGGTGCGCGCCTAATGAACCGCCGTGGTGGAGTGCTTGAAAGCTACACGTGGAAGATGAACGATTATCAACACCGACATGTGATGTATCGATGGATCCAAGACCGCCGTAGTTGATAGCCGTCCGCCTCTACGAGGCTATCGAGCAATATACGGTACTTTACGGTAACCGTGCATGAGGGGTTCTGTCAGAGCTTTTTGGGCACGACACCCATATGGTGAGCGGGTGCCAGCGAGTGTGGGCGGATGCATCAAGATTCGTGCACCACGTAGAGAATAAGGGGTTTTTGTCGAACAGGTGCTGGGTGTGAGATATGGCTGAACTCGGAGCTAGTGCACCAACGACGCCAGTGTCGGGGAAGTCCAGTGGGCCGAGCAACCTTGTCCCTGGGATGCGGCAAAGGTTCCTCCATGGGCAAAGGTGGCGAAGAATATTCTGAGACAGCCCGTTTGGACAAGCCACAGTATTTCTCCTCGTGAGCTAGAGGTATTGCAAAATAGATTCACCGAGGTCATGGAGGTGCCGGATCAAGAGTTGGAGGGGACCAGATCGGAGTGGAGGAGCACCACTGTCATTGTGCGGAGCCTGGGGAAAAGCGTTCCGGTTGATTGGGTAGCAAAGGAGATCTGATGGGTGGGGAGGTTGGAGTACAATGTGGAGTATTTTTTGCTGATGAATGGTTTCATCGCAGTTAGGTTTGCCAATGAAGGAGATCGAAAGGCTGCTCTGCTGAATGGTCCTTGGATGGTAGTAGGGCAGTTGCTTGCCATGGATCGGTGGCGCCCCAACTTCGTTCCAAGTGATGGCGGTGTTGGTACAATGGTAGTTTGGCTTCGTCTGCCGGGGCTACCCTTGGATTATTGGAAGAGGACAACCATCTCTCAGATAGCTGCGAGGGCCGGAAACCCTCTGGCGATGGATGGCTTCACAGAGCAGGGTAGGCGCGCTGGCTTTACTAGGGTGAAGATTGAATTGGATTGCTCTGTCCCACTAAAGCTGGGGACTTTTGTGAAGGGGAGATCGGAGGGGGTTGAGGAGAAATTTTGGCAGAGTTTCATCTATGAAAACATGCCGGCCCCATGCTCCAAGTGTGGGAGGATTGGTCGTCTGACGAAGGAATGCGACTTCTTCTCCCCGACGATGGTGGGGGTTGAAGCGGTGGAGAGTCATGGCACAAGGAAGAATCTTGCCGGGGAGGTTCATTCGAAGGTTTCAGTGTAGGCGGATGGGGAGGGAGAGGTATCGGGGGAGCAGGGGATTTATGGTCCATGGCTGGTTACAAACCGTATCTGACATTAGTGGACGACCAAGGCATCGAGCCGGAGGAAGGAGACGACCGAGTTAGGGGAGAGGCAGAACTCGGCGTCAACACCTGCATGCTCTGACCTAAGCCATCAGTGGAGCCGAGGAGGCCGGAAGGCAATGCTCGCCGGAGGAGCAGGAGCTCTCCTCTGCCCCTGTCGGTGGGGCGCAACTGGCCTCCTCGGGGGGAGCCCAAGATCCGAGGCACTGGAGATGTGAATCGGGTCGGGGGTGCTAGAAATAAGGGCGGAAGCTGGCTCGGGCGCTCTCGGTGGCGGCAGGCCTGGTAGAGTTGGGAGCGGCGACATCGACCGAAGCAACACCGAAGGAGGTGGCGGTGAACCGACTGGGCGAGCCTAAGGTGGAAGACAACCACAACTCCAATAAGATGGAGATGGTCTCAGGCGGCACAGTGGTGGTCTCAGCTAGCAAGGTGTGCTATTTGGCTCGGGCTAACAATGACCCCCCCTCTCTTGGCAGAGTCAGTCTTGGAGAAGCCTCAATGTGGGGAATTCAACTATGGTGGTCGGGAATTTGGTGCCAGAGGGCAGCAGGGGAGTTCAGAGGTATTTGATGTGGGGTCTGTGGATCCAGTGTGTCGTTTGGCATAGGCAACTAGTGAAGGGAAACACATGCAGATTCTGATCCAATTGATTGCCTCGGCTAAGGGGGTGAGACCCGAAGATCTGGTGAGTGGATGGGATTTGAATGTGGAGGCAGTTCATGGTGGCGGTCCCGGAGAAGCGGGCCATGCCGACTTGCCGTGTGAACAATGAAAGTTCTTCTATGGAATTGCCGCGATGCGGGAAGTCGTCCTTTGCCCTGGCTTTCCATAGGTTGGTGCACCAGCACAACCCGGACATTTGTGTCTTGGTTGAGATCCGGTTATCTGGGAGAAGCCTTCAGAAGGCGAGGAGGGCAGTACCGAGGTCGTGGGGGTTCTATGCAGTGGAATCTCAAGCACTGTCGGAGGCATCATCGTTACTTGGGTTCCGGGGTGCTGTAAACTTGACATCTTTAATGTTTGCAATCAAGAGGTGATTATGGTTATCTCGGAGGACAATAGAAGTCCGTGGATCTTTGCATCCGTGTATGCTAGCACAGACTATAGGAAGAGGAGGATCTTGTGGGACGAGACTATTTAGTTGATCAGTCAGGGCTACCCTATATTGATGGCAAGTGATTTTAACTGCATTGTTGATCCCCAACAGAAGATGGAGGGAAGCCCTTCTCTTACAAGAGGAAGATTAAGGAGTTCCAGGATTTCCTTATGTCGAATGGATTGGTTGATCTGGGCTTCTTGGGTCCAAGGTTTACATAGTGTAATAATCAGCAGGAACATGCCAGAGTATGGGAAAGACTAGACAGAGCTTGTGCTACGGCTGGGTGGATTCAGTGTTTTTTCGATTATCATGTCAGATATTTGTCCAGGATTGCATCGGACCACAGTCCATTAGTGATAAGCACTGACACACTTATTCCCGTTTGTTCCCCTTTTAGATTTGAGAAGTTTTTGCTCTATTATCCTCAGTCCTAAGAGATGGTGCGGAAGGCATGGAATGTACCTATCAGGAGAGAAGCTATATACCGGGTGTCTCGTAGGCTGGAACTGACAAGAAGACAGTTGCGGAGGTGGAACCACGAGGAGGTGGAAAACATTTTTAGGAGGTTGGAGGACCTAAAAGAGGCTATCACTAGAATACAATTTCAAGAGGCACAGAGGGGAGATTTATCAGAGGAGGAGGTGGGGGAGCTCAGATCACACTTGGCATTGTATGATTCTCTCCTTAGACAGCAGGAGATATTATGGAAATAGAAGTCGAGGATAT
This sequence comes from Phoenix dactylifera, assembly GCF_009389715.1. Lineage (NCBI taxonomy): Eukaryota > Viridiplantae > Streptophyta > Magnoliopsida > Arecales > Arecaceae > Phoenix > Phoenix dactylifera. Next base: position 441,592 of record NC_052404.1, read on the forward strand.
AGTAGATTTTGGAGGGGGATCGGAATACTAGATTCTTCCATCAGGCGACAGTGATTAGGAGGCATCAGAATAGGACAGAGTCATCAGGGGTGAGGATGGGCAGTTGTCGGAGGATCCTGATATGATTCGGAGGGTTGTGGAGAGCTTCTTCAGGGCTCAGTGGACAGAGCAGTCAGGGGGTGGGAGTATAGCGGATATTCCGTCGCCTTTAGTCGGGGTATCGGAGGAGGAGACTACAGCTTTGATTAGGCCAGTATTGGAGAGAAAGATTAGAGAGGCGGTCTGGTCCTTTGAGGGGGACAAGGCCCCAGAGCCATACGGCTTTCCACTATTATTCTTTCGGAGGTATTGGATGATAGTTGGACAGGATGTGACGGTGGCCATATAGCAGTTTTTCACCACATCTACGATGTCTACTGATTGGTAGCAGACCTTTATTACATTGATACCGAAACGGCAGAATGCCACTAAGCTGAGCCATTTTCGTCCGATTAGCCTATGTACGACCTTGTAAAAGGCTATGATGAAGATACTTGCCATTAGGTTGAGGGATATTCTTCCGAGGTTGATCAGTCCAGAGCAGGGTGCCTTTTTGAAAGGACAAAGTATTTCAGATAATGTGCTTATTGCCTGGAAGTTTATGTTTGACCTGCGTAGGGCCACAATGAGGAGGAGCTTGATGGGATCAAGCTCGACATGAAGAGGGCCTACGACAGGATGAGATGGAATTTTGTGTAGCAGTCGCTGCAGGAGTTTGGCTTTCATGAGACATGGATCAACTGGGTTATGGAATGCGTTAGGGCTCTTTTATTCGCCATTTTGGTGAATGGCACGCCATCCCATTTCTTCGAGTCTGCTGGAGAGCTGCACCAGGGGTGTCCCCTCTCTCCACTGCTTTTTATTATTTGTGCGGACGTGCTTTCCAGAGCTCTCAGACATGCAGTGTTTTCTTAGGAGTTGGAGGTTTACAGGCTAGTGGCGGGGGCTCCCTCATTTTCTCACCTACTCTTCGCTGATAACTATTTATTGCTTGCTCGGGCGACTCGGCAAGCCGCTCGGGTCCTTTGTAGGATTTATTATCCAATTCCTTCATCCTTGTGGCATTTGTGAGGACTCTTGAGTAGCTTTTTAGGAACTTTATTTGGAGAAGGAGCAGGGGTAGAGGTAGTATCCACTTGATGGCGTGGGAGGTGGCTGGATATAGGGTTCGCAACCTGATGGATCCAATTGGGGGTCGGTGGAGGGAAGGCCTGATTCGGGAGATTTTTGGAGAGCAGTTGGCAGAGATGATTCTGACTCTTCCGGTTCCTACCCAGGAGGAGTCTGATAGGCTAGTATGGTTTTCGTCGGGGCAGTTGCAGATGCGAGCCAAGGATCTTCACTCTATGATTAGTAGGGTGACAGATCGGCAGATTAAGGAAGGATGGATTTGGAGGATACGGTTTCACCCGCGTGTGGCGCTCTTCATCTGAAAGGTGGCATAGGGTTATCTACCGACCAAGAGTTTGCTAGCTAGGCGGAGTGTGTGGATTACTCAGTGCTATGACTTGTGTACGGATACCGAGGAGACCATTGGTTATGTTCTTTTGCAGTACCTTAGGGCTAGGAAGATATGGAGTAGGTCTCTTGTTCCATTACCCCACTTAGTGGAGTCGGCACAGGACCTGATTCACCTGCTGAGAGTATTCATGCGGAGTCCCAATTTTGTTGAGGCGGGCATCCTTAGAGCGTACTTGGCCTATTATATATGGCTGGACAAGAATGCTAGCCTATTTGAGGGTAGGAGGTCGTCTCCGAGGTTGGTGGTGGATCGAGCTTTGTTACATGCGGAAGAGGTCACCGCTGCTACTGTTATGTTCTTGTGGAGTGATTGATTATACCCCTATTTGATTTTGATGACATATTTCATATTGTACTAATGAATTCAATCTAGTATTTCAGGCAAATATATGGGAATTTATCTTTAAGAGCATCGAGCTTTTGTTCAAAGTCATTTGGCTAAGTGTAGAACTCAATTAAGCCAAAGTCTGAAGCTCGAGTCGACTCCGAAAGATTGCGAGTCGACTCTAAGTGTTTCAGAGGTTCTGGCACAAGCTCGAGTCGACTCCGGTACACTACGAGGACTTCTAACCTTTACTTTGCATTTATTGTTTATCACATTTGCTTGTTTAGAAGCATTCTCTATGAAATCCCAAACACTACTTTTCTTACTTGGTTCAATCAGGAGATTGAATCAAGGGTTGTAAGGTTAGTTGGTGAGCCGAAGTTAAAACCAACGGTGTAAAGGTTTGATTGTGATCCCGAAAAAATAATCGGATGGTTCTAGTTGGTGAGCCTGTGAAAACCGACCGAGTTCGTTGTGATCTCGTGAAAATAATAAGTTGGGTTGTGAACTTGTAACACAACCGGCTGTAATCCAAGGAATTATAGTGAACTCCCAAGTGAAGCTTGGAGAGTGGACGTAGGAGCAAGGGTTAGCTCCGAACCACTATAAATTGGTTTGTGTTTGTATTGGCTGTTGTTCTCTCTCTCTCTCTCTCTTATTTCACATCATCTAGTAACTTACCTAATTTGCTTGCAATAGATTTAGTTAATTACTAATCATAGTTTTAATTGGTCGAAAATTAATCCAAACCCAATTCACCCCTCCTCTTGGGTTGTCTTCTTGGGCAACAAGTGGTATCAGAGCAGGAGCTCTTATATTAAAAGAGTAAAAGATCAAATAGACAACCCCTTTTGGATCTTCTCTTAGTGAGGGGCAATCCACCAATAGGCCTCCATTCTTCAATGGAACTAACTACACCTATTGGAAGGCTAGAATGAGGATATTTATCCAAGCCCAAGACTATGATGTTTGGAGCATCATAGTTAATGGACCATATATTCCTTCTATCTATGTAGATAACATTTCTATACCCAAGCTTGAAAAAGATTGGGATGATAGTGATAGAAGAAAGGCACAACTAAATGCCAAAGCAATGAATGTACTATTTTGTGCCTTAGACCATAATGAATTTAATAGAATCTCTACTTGCAATTCTGCAAAAGAGATATGGGATAGACTTGAAGTGACCCACAAGGGCACGAATCAAGTCAAGAAATCTAAAATAAACATGCTAGTTTATAAGTATGAACTATTTAAAATGGAATCTAATGAAACCATCACTTGTATGTTCACTAGTTTACTGATATCGTCAACGGCTTAAAAGGCCTTGACAAAAGTTATACTAACAGTGACCTTGTCAGAAAATTTTTTCGATCTTTACCAAGGTCATGGGAAGCCAAGGTAACGGCGATCCAAGAAGCTAAAGACTTGAACAAGCTGCCACTCGAGGAGCTCCTTGGATCTTTGATGACACATGAGCTCACGATGAAGCAATACAGTGAAGAAGAGTCCTCCCACAAGAAAAAGGTAATTGCCCTTAAGTCTACTTCTTCTAACAAGGATCCCTCTTGCAGTAGCAGTAGTGAAGAAGAAGACAATGAGGAAGATGAAGATGAGGCTCTTCTCGTGCGAAAGTTCAAAAGATTCATTAACCAAAAGAAGTCCTTTCATCAGAAGAGAGGTTCCTCAAGTTCCTACAACAAGGACAAAGGTAAGAAAAAGGAAAGTGAGGGAATCGGTTGCTATGAATGCAAGAAGCTGGGACATTTCAGAATCGACTATCCCTTGCTGAAGAAGGGCAGCAAATACAAGAAGAAGAAAGCTCTTGTCTCCACTTTGACAGACTCCGATCAATCATCATCATCATTGGATGAGGAACAAGAGGAAAAAACAAATTTTTATTTCATGGCAAACAAAAATGAGGTAATATCTGAAATACATTTAGATTTTATCTTTAATGAATTGTATGATGCTTTTAATGAACTAATGGATGAATATAAGACAATAAACCTTAAAAATAAAGAATTGAAACTAACTAATCAATCTTACACTCATAAGTACGATAAATTAATTAAGGACAAGGACTCTATCATCAAAGAAAATTTAGAACTTAAAACAAGCAACCAATTGCTAACTCAAAAACTAATACTTTAATTAAAGATAACAAAAGACTAACTAAGGAAGTTTCAGAACTTAAAAACAGTAAATGAACTCTAAAAGATAACTTTACAAAAAATCTAAATCTACTAAAAACAGAAAAACTGAACTTAACAAAAGAACTTGAAAAATATAAACCTATAGTTGAGAAGTTTACCTTTAGTTCTGAGAAACTAGAAATAATTCTTAATAATCAAAGAGTTGTATTTAATAAAGCCAGTTTAGGGTATAAGCCTAACAACAAGCAAAAATTTCTTAAAAACTTTTTTGTAAAAGCCGAAGAATGTAAAACCAAAAATGTAACTTGTTTTTGTTGTGGTAAAGTAGGACATATAGCAAATATATGTAACCACAAAAAAACTGAAGTTAAAAGAATGATTAAAAAGATTTGGGTTCCAAAAGGAACCAACATTACTAACCTTGAAGGACCTAAGAAAACTCGGGTACCTAAAACTGTATGATTTTCTTGTGTAGGAGTGTCTTGCAGCCAAGGTCAACAAACACTGTTGGTACTTGGATAGTGGCTGCTCAAGACACATGACGGATGACAAGAAGCAATTCTTCATCCTAGAGCCTAAAGAGGGAGGTGCGGTGACTTTTGGAGACAACAACCAAGGTCACATCATTGGTATAGGTAAAATACAAATCACTCCTTCAACCTTCGTTGATAATGTACGGTTTGTAGATGGTCTTAAGCATAACTTACTTAGCGTTAGTCAATTATGTGATAGAGATTTTGATGTTCTGTTTAAGCCATCTCTATGCATCATAACCAACTCAATTGACAATAGCTTAGTATTCAAAGGAATAAGACATGGCAATGTGTATGTAGTAGATCTTGAAGATCTCGCCAATAATAGCTGTTGCCTAGTAGCTAGTGATTCTAAAGTTAATGATGCAAGTTGGTTATGGCACCGTAAATTAGGTCATGCAAATATGGATACAATATCAAAATTAGTTAAAAGAGATTCTGTGATTGGTTTGCCAAAGCTAAAATTTGAGAAAAATAAAATTTGTGAAGCATGTCAATATGGCAAACAATCTAGAAGTTCCTTTAAATCCATAAATTGTGTCTCTACTGCTAGACCACTTGAACTACTTCACATGGATCTTTTTGGACCAACTAGAACCACAAGCCTTGGTGGAAACAAGTATGGCCTTGTCATTGTAGATGATTTTTCTAGATAAACATGGGTCATATTTTTAGCTCATAAAGATGAAGCATTTTCAGTATTTAAGAAATTTCATAAGAAAGTAACTAATTCAAGAAATACTTCAGTTATAGCTATTAGGAGTGATCATGGAACGGAATTTGAAAATCATCTATTTGATGAATTCTGTAGTAAAAAGGGAATAACTCATAATTTCTCTGTACCTAGGACACCACAATAAAATGGAGTTGTGGAAAGAAAGAATAGAATCCTAGAGGAAATGGCTAGAACTATGTTGTGTGAAAGTAACCTCCCAAAGTATTTTTGGGGAGAAGCCATTAACACATCATGTCATATATTAAATAGAGTTCTATTAAGACCAATTATAAAGAAAACACCTTACGAACTTTGGAGAGATAGAAAGCCCAAAGTAAACTACTTTCATGTGTTTGGATGTAGGTATTTCATTCATAATAATGGCAAAGATAACTTAGGTAAATTTGATTCCAAATCTAATGAAGGTATCTTTTTGGGATATTCTACATCAAGTAAGGCTTCTAGAGTCTTCAACAAAAGAACCCTTGTAATTGAAAAATCCATTCATGTTGTTTTTGATGATTCTAATAATGCTTCCTCCAGCAAGAGAGTAGTATTTGATGATGATGCAGGAATAATTGAGGAAAAAATGGATCACATGACTCTACAAGAGGATGAACCCGAGCAAGTTGAAGAAACTACAACAAGCCAAGATGTAATTGCCGAACATGGGCTTACAAAGGCTTGGAGGTATGCTCGCGGTCATCCTAAAGAAGTAATCTTAGATGATCCATCTCAACCTGTTAGAACTAAAGCCTCTCTTAGAAACTTAAAAATCATCTTGCATTTGTTTCACATTTAGAACCTAAAAACATTGAAGAAGCTGAAAGTGATGTAAATTGGATAAATGCTATGCAAGAGGAACTTAACCAATTTACAAGAAATAAAGTGTGGAACTTAGTTGAAAGACCCACTGAATACTCAATAATAGGAACTAAATGGATATACAAAAATAAACTTGATGAAAATGGAGTCGTGATTAGGAATAAGGCTAGACTAGTAGCAAAGGAATATAATCAAGAAGAAGGTATAGACTTTGATGAGACTTTTGCTCCTGTAGCTAGACTTGAGGTAATTAGATTGTTACTAGCATTTGCATGTAATAAAGATTTCAAATTATTCCAAATGGATGTAAAAAGTGCCTTCTTGAATGGGTATATTAATGAGGAGGTCTATGTAGAATAACCTCCTGGTTTTGAGAATCATCAATACCCCAATCATGTTTATAAACTAAATAAAGCACTTTATGGCCTAAAACAAGCCCCTAGAGCATGGTATGAAAGACTTAGCAAATTTTTATTAGACCATGAATTTTCTAGAGGAAATGTTGATACAACACTGTTTTTAAAAAGAAAAAATAAAGATATGTTAGTAGTGCAGATTTATGTAGATGATATTATTTTCGGTGCTACTAACAATCACCTCTGCGAAGAATTTGCTGATTTAATGTAGAGTGAATTTAAAATGAGCATGATGGGAGAGCTGAATTATTTTCTCGGACTTCAAATCAAACAATCTAAGGAAGGGATCTTCATCAATCAAGCTAAATACATCAAGGAGATGCTTAAGAAGTTTGATATGGATGAAAACAAGTCAATCAGCACTCCGATGAGCTCATCATGCAAATTAGACAAAGATGAATCAGGTAAGTCAGTAGATCAAAAGCTGTATAGAGGTTTGATAGGTTCATTACTATATCTTACAGCAAGTAGACCTGACATCATGTTTAGTGTATGCATGTGTGCTAGGTATCAATCTAATCCTAAGGAATCACACCTAATTGCAGTTAAGAGAATTTTTAAATATCTCATAGGAACAAAAAATATAGGTCTATAGTACTCTAAAGAATCAAGCATAAACTTAATAGGGTACACTGATTCAGACTTCGCTGGTTGTAAACTTGATAGAAAAAGCACCAGCGGGTCTTATCAATTTTTAGGAGAAAACCTAATTTCATAGTTTAGCAAGAAACAAAACTCGGTTGCACTATCTACGGCTGAAGCCGAATATGTTGCTACCGGAAGTTGTTGTGCTCAAATTTTATGGATCAAGCAACAACTTGAAGATTATGGCATTAAACAAAATAAGATTCCCATAAATTGTGATAATACAAGTACCATAAATCTAACTAAAAATCCAATTCAACACTCAAGAACTAAACATATTGAGATAAGACATCACTTCATAAGAGATCATGTGTTAAATGGTGATGTAATGCTTGAATTTGTTTGCACTGATGATCAACTTGCTGACATCTTCACAAAACCCTTAAGTGAAGATCGATTTTGTATTCTTAAAAGAGGGTTAGGAGTGATTGATCCATTCTTGTGATACTCCCCTATAATTCATTGATTTTGATGATTAGCATATATTGGATATAGGATTTCTCGTCTATGGTCATCAAATCATTCCTTAAATTATAAAGATTTCCATATCTCTCTCTTCTTTGGCATGGAATTAACTGAGTTTTTTGGTTATGTGCCAGAGTTCGAGTCGACTCGAATAGATTTTAGAGTCGGCTCGTGGGCGAGTCGACTCGCGCATATTTAGGAGTCGACTCGAGGTCGAGTCGACTTGCGACCTACCAGAGTCGACTCGAGATCGGGAATCCATTTTTTAACCCTAATCGAAACGTTTATTCTTCACTTATATTTTCGGCCGCCACTGTTCTAAAATCCTAGAGTCGTCTCCGACCTCATCTCCGACCCATTTTAGGTTCTTTTCCTCAAGTTTTCTTCAATTTTTCTTGTCCATCCCTCGGTTTTTAAGTCAAAATGCCTAGGAAAGCCGTTGTCCCGAGCCGGAAAAGACCTCTCTCCGCGAGCGGTGCCGAGCGACGGTCCAAGGCACGGAACGAACCCGTGAGGCCACCACCTCCAGTTTCTTCCCCGCCTAGGCCGGTTCCCTCGCGTTCGTGCACTGGAAAGGTAGTCTCTACCAGAAGGAAAGTCAACTTTGACTTCCTCTCCCGGGAAGGGTTCACCCTAGGGCATCATCTTAGGGCTCAAGGCTTAGAGTTCTTCTGTTCACTAGACCTCCCTACCTACCCAGGGTTAGTTAGAGAATTTTATGGGACTGTCGCACGAGGTAGCGGTGGTATCTAAGGAACCGTAGCGGGTGTCCCTATTTTTATCTCGGAGGACTTCATTGCTCGAATCCTCCATCTCTTCCGAGAGGGAATTTTTCCCACTCATCCCCATGATAGGACAGAGGCCCTTACGGCCATCTTAGGGAGCCCACCTCAATCCCCTATAGAGGAGGTGTTTGCAAATCAACTTTTGACTAAAATGCGGCTTCTCCTAAGTATTATTTCTAGGACTCTCTTTTCCAAACTGGTAGGTTTGACTTCATCTCTAAGAGAGACCTAGCATTGATGTTCCACATTCTCCAAGACACTCCCATCAACTTTTCCAAACTCATCTACAAATATATCTATGAACCCCTAGATAAACCTAGGTTGAGTCTCCCATATGGCATGCTCTTCACACTTATTTTTAGGAAGTTAGAGGTCCCTATCCCTGAGAGAGAACCCACACGCTTTCTTAGGTTCACTGATCATATGGGTGAGGGGACTCTCTATAGAATGGGGTTCCATAAAGTCGAGAATTTTGGGTTAGGAAAACATCTTCATCCACACCATCCGACCCTACCACTCATCACTCACCTAGCCCTGACCATGACCAGGACCACTACACAGCTCCTCCTACTTTTTCTTCTACTTCTGGTCCTTCATTCCCATCTACTTCAGCTGGACCATTTACAGCTCCACCACCTCAGCAACCTCTAGAAGTCCGGATCAGCACTGAGCAGCTTCGGGAGATGAGAAAGGAGATTGTGAGGGAGCTGAGAGAAGATATATTGAGAGAGCTCCGAGGTCCACTGAGTACTCCCTCCACTGACGTCGTTCCCTCCTTAGCAGCAGTGTCCAAGATGGTAGCAGACCTGAAGGAGAAAATGTACAACATAAGGAGTCTAGTCCAAGGTCAATACTGGAGTATTAGTGATATAAAGGATGACACGAGGAAGATGCGAAATAGCATCAGGGAAAAGCTGGGTAGCCAGAGTCAGGGTGTAGAAAGGCTAGCAAATGTCTTAATCTTCAAACTTGACATCCTCCAAGAAAGTGTGACCCAATTGGCTCAGACACAGACTACGGCGACCTCAGAGATCATTGCACAGCTAGGAAATGTCTCTGAAGGAATGAGCTTGGTTATGAAAGCTCAGCGGCGTAATTTGGGAACCTCATCATCATCCACCCCCAAATGACTTTAGTTTTATTTTTTTTTTTATGTAAAGTCCTTTTGGACTCTTCAAAGTGTAATCAAATTTAGTAATCAATGAAATCCTTTTCTGTAAAATTTGAACATTGTGTCTTTTGTTATGCTTCAATGAATTGAATGTTATATGTCTCTACATTACTTCTTTGATACTTTCTTTTTTCTATGATGACAAAAAGGGGGAGAAAATATGATGTTTTTAAATGTAAAAAGAATCACTAGGAATCACTAAAATGTAAAGGGAATCACTAAAAAGAAAAAATCCTTAAAGCAAAAAGTAATTTGTTCTTAGTGGATTCAATATCTCGAGGCTCATTATCTCTCTGTTGGAGCTCCTCCAGGAGTAATCTCCAGAATCTATTCAATGGATATTCAGAGATTAGTTGAATCATACTCAAGAACAAATTGTCAGATTTTTTCTCTGAAAGTAAGAATTTAAAGCTCAAAAGTTTCAAAACATTAAAAGAAAATTCAGAGAACCTAAACAAAATTGAATGCACATGTTGAGGGGGAGAATCTGAAATCTTAAGAAAGCAATTTCATTAAACACATATAAGCCAAACAATTGATTGCATGATATGAAGGCTTATATAATTTCAAATGAAAAGGGGAGCTTTAATTTCAGGATTTACTGTTTCATACCTTTCAATTTTGGATAAATTAAATGACTAGATATTTGAATTCATTTCAAAACTTTACTATAAATCACCTGTTGGTTGAGCAATTCACTTTACAAATACTCAATGTTTTGTCATCATCAAAAAGGAAAAGATTGTGGAGTGATTGATTATACCCCTATTTGATTTTGATGAGCTCAAAGCATTTAAGTATATTTCATGTTGTACTAATGAATTCAATCTAGTGTTTCAGGCAAATATATGTGAATTTATCTTTAAGAGCATCGAGCTTTTGTTCAAAGTCATTTGGCTAAGTGTTGAACTCAATTAAGCCAAAGTCTGAAGCTCGAGTCGACTCCGGAAGATTGCGAGTCGACTTTAAGTATTTCAGAGGTTCTGGCACAAGCTCGAGTCGACTCCGGTACACTACGAGTCGACTCCGACTGAGAACAGACAGAAGGACAGAAAGATGAATTTTAGACCCTGTCACCGAGTCGACTCCGACGATTTCGAGTCGACTCTGATGCTTGCCGGGTCGACTCCCGACGGTTCCGAGTCGACTCCAAGGAGTAACAGACAAAAAGACAGAGAAGTGTTTTCTAGACCCTGTTACCGAGTCGACTCCAGAAGGATGCGAGTCGACTCCAACGTCTGGCGAGTCGACTCCTAAACATGCCAGAGTCGACTCTTAGAGAAAAACGGACTGAAAGGCAGAAAACCAAACTTAGTGACTCTGAGAGCCGAGTCGACTCCAAGAATTTGAGGGTCGACCCCAAGTCAGCCGAGTCGACCCCAACAATGTGCGAGTCGACTCCGAGGCAGTTCAACTCGAAAGACAGATGATCAGTTTTTCGATCTCTGAGAGCCGAGTCGACTCCAAGAGGATCCGAGTCGACTTGAGAGAGAAATGCAGAAAAATAGATCTCTGGAATCTTGAGAACGAGTCGTCTCCAAAATGCCAAGTCATCTCCAGATCATGGCGAGTCGACTCCAGGTTTGGCCCGAGTCGACTCCAGGACGGGACAGCACTTTAATTCAAATTCTGAACAGTGAGGGAGTCGTCTCCAGTAAAGCATGAGTCAACTCCAGCAACAGCCGAGTCGACTCCAGATCGAGCGAGTCGACTCCGACCCCAACGGATACATTGTCAGGAGGTGCAGACTGTGCAGAACAGCCACAAATTAGTGTCTAACGGCTATTTTTCAAGAGGGACAGTTTAAATAGCCAGAGTAAACAGTAGTAGACATCAAGAGAGCTATTCCATTCAAGTAAAAAGGCATTTTCCACCTACCAAGAGTTCTCAAGAGTAAATACAAGCAAAAGAAGGAAGAGATGCATTCAACTCCATCCCACAAACACTTCCTTCGCTTTCAAGGCTCTTCTACTGTCCTCAAATCTTCAGTACTTTCCAGAGGAAACCCAGAAATCGAGAAGTCCCAACTTTCCATTCCAAAATCTGTTTGAGGACTTCTAACCTTTACTTTGCATTTATTGTGTATCACATTTGCTTGTTTAGAAACATTCTCTGTGAAATCCCAAACACTACTTTTTTTACTTGGTTCAATCAGGGGATTGAATCAAGGGTTGTAAGGTTAGTTGGTGAGCCGAAGTTAAAACAAACGGTGTAAGGGTTTGATTGTGATCCCGAAAAAACAATCGGGTGGTTCCAGTCGGTGAGCCTGTGAAAACCGACCGAGTTCGTTGTGATCTCGTTAAAACAATAAGTTGGGTTGTGAACTTGTAAAACAACCGGCTGTAATCCAAGGGATTATAGTGACTCCCAAGTGAAGCTTGGGGAGTGGACGTAGGAGCAAGGGTTAGCTCCGAACCACTATAAACTGGTTTGTGTTTGTATTGGCTGTTGTTCTCTCTCTCTTATTTCACATCATCTAGTAACTTAACTAATTTGCTTGCAATAGATTTAGTTAATTACTAATCATAATTTTAATTGGTCGAAAATTAATCCAAACCCAATTCACCCCCCCCCCCCCCTCTTGGGTTGTCTTCTTGGGCAACAGTTCTCTTCTGAGATGGCCAGGGACATCTAGGGTACTCTTTCCGCCATCACAGCGCTCAGGTTCGCCCTTGTTTCTTAGGTGCCCCCACCCCTTGGTCATCTCAAAGTGAACTTTGACAGTAGCATGTCGGTGGACGGTGTCTCTGGGGGTATGGGATTTGTGATCAGAGACTCTCTTGGCAGGCTGATAGCAGCCAGTGGTCGTCGCATGCTAGGGCTCACTGTCATTGGGGCAGAGATGCGGGCTGCTTGAAAGGGTTTATCCTATACGAGGAGGGTACTCAGCGCCGAGCGGGTGCATCTCAAGAGAGACTCATCTCTGGTGATTGATTGGATCTGAAGTGTGGATAGGTATGGTGACAATCATACTCTCATCTTCATGTACTCATGTTAGAGCTATATGAATTGCCATTTTTATTCAAAAAAAAAAAAATCATGCATGGTAGGATTCTTGCTGGGGTGCTGCATCTCTACAACTTCACAATTTCAATGATGGAGCTGAGAGACACATTTGAGGGATTCATATGTGCTACCGTCATTTTAAGAGGAATTCAATTTATGCTGAAAGATAATTCTAGGATTGTCAGTTAACTATACAGCGCATCTAAACTACAAGCGGCAACGCTTAATCTTTTTAACTTAATTTCAACCTATTATAGGACAGGTTGAGTTATGTGTTTAATAAAATAGTCAGCTCCATATTTAAATTTTGACTTTTTTTAATAAATAAATTTGGTACAGATTAATAGATTTTTAACCATCTTTTATCCAATTTAATCGATATATGGTCCAACTTAACATAATTGCCACTCTTATGGACATCCGGTTCGAAAAGTCTTATTCTCTCCTTACATAGATATATATGGAAGATCACCCCAACTTTATTGTTCTTGAAGCTAACAATGTAGCTAACGGGATGTTCCCATGTTTCAAACCAATATGGAAGCCCCTAGGCAAATTTGCGGGATCTTGTACTTTAGATGCCAGAGGCCGTGTTTACACTAAGATGGTTTGCCTGTATTATTAAAAAAAAAAGAACATAGGGAAGGAGAGAGATACGTGATGAGAAATAGTGGAGTATTTTAAGATGATGATCAAAGTGGGGACGTGTAGGCCAAATGAGGTGGAACTGCCTCTATTTTTTTGCACGTGGCAGTTGATGGACTATGAAGTATATGAAAAGATATGCTGTAGAGCGGTAGCAGGAATAAAAAAACTCCCACATGGTTAAAATAACAGAAAAGCATTCAACCATTGATGGTTGTGATGATCCCATCCGTACATATTAAAAAAGTCTAATGAAATTAGCATTGCAAATAATAAGGAGATGCTAGGATTGAAAATAGACCAGATACTAGTATATTCATATTTATATCCATATTTTTTATAGATATGAATATGAATATTGATATTAAATAGATACCAAAACTAGTATCTATATTTGTTCTAAACAAATATGAACATGAATAGGATATTAATCATATCCATATTTGTTTTACATAGATACGGATATAAGTTAGAGATTATTCGAATATAAACTAGATGTCAAGTTGAATTCAATAATGAAAACTAAATATATAGCATATTTGTATAGGATAGGTGCGAAATTCACTATGAAGATTGCAAGAGATGCACCATAACCAGATTATGGCTTAAAAAGTAATTACTAAACTTGCATAGAGACAGACTAATCAAGGACTTAGATCACTAATCTATGCAGATTTATATTAGAAATATAATAAAAATTAAAATTATTTGCATAATATATATTTTAAAAATTATTAAAAGTTTTCTTTATTTAATACCCTTACTACTTTTTAAATTGCAACATAAATAAAATGCATCACGAATTATCTTTTTTTAAATAACTTTCAAAAATATTACACAATATTGGAATATGTTGAAATTATTGATGGTTTTAAATATTTTAGAAAAAAGTTTTCAAAATATTATAAAGAATAAAATAAAGGTATTCATATTTATTTTTTTGTTAAAAAGAAGAAGATTGATTTATTACAAAAATAATGAATTATTAGAATATGAATGGCATAACATATATAATATGTTTGTCTTTTATATGTGAGCAAGTTTTGAATGAGTATAATAAACCATAATTATATGTTCCATGTTAATGTTGTCATGATGGTTAAGTAGCTTGCAACATTGCAAGTGGTTTCAAGTTTGATGCAGATATACAGATTTTTTTTTTGCCTTATAGATGGTTGTGGATTATTTTAACTGGCTATCCAAATCCGTATCCGATATTCGGATTTTAATCGGATATCCAAATCTATATCCGATATCAAAAAAAAAAAAAATCTTAATATCCGAATCTGTATCCGATATCTGGCGAAATTATAAAATATATCCATATCTATGTTCGAATGCGATTGGATATAAGGATTTCTATCGAAATCTGATTAGAATTGGATATGGAAGCGGATTCGGTCAGATAATATTCGACTCATTTTTAGCCCTAGTAGCTGCTCCTTTGGTTTCCTATATTGACTTGAAATCTTTGTAAACTATTGATGCTTTAGGCACCACATGTAAATCTCCTAGGGTTGGAAAAGGTTAGCTCTAGGAGTACTTGGACATGAACCCAATAATAAAATCAAAATTAAATTTTCTTAACATATAAAACTAGTATTAAGATTCATAATTAGATATTTAATAGTTGTACAATAGATTTAGAGGCACAAAATCTTACAATGCTGAAGTTATTAATATTAACGATTGCCTTCTATACAGCATCAGGAACAAATGATTGTCTTGAATACGAATTCTATGCTCTAATTAACTTGAATTTGATGGTTCATGCAAAAATAATGAAATAATATTCATGTTCAAGAAATATGCTATAAAATATGTATACAGATATGCAATATTTGGACCTAGCTATAACTAAATGAAAGGCAAAACTATCTTTACATCCAAGCTCTTGGTTAACACAAAAGAAACATTTGAGTACTTGTAGCAATTAATATTATGCATGATAACCAATAGTTCATGGCTACAACTTAATATGCACTTGATAAAATGAAAGGAACTACATTAACCTCTGCATTAAAAAAAATAAAGTACATGATTAAATTTTTAGTTGCACTGTAGTACTTATCTTGAGAGGAAAAAAAAATATTCACTCTCCATCCTTCCTTTAGCCTCATCCCAACCCCTCACCCTTCAGCCTGTACCAATCTCAACACCTACTCACTTCGGCTTGCACATGTTCAACATACTTTTGATCTACAGAGTTAGCAATAAGTTAATGGTTAGTCCAACTATACTCACTAACTCAAGTGTTGCATGACTCAACCCACAAATTCAAATTTATGGGTCAAGTCTCTTTCCCACTGAGTCTAAGTGTATAACCAACTTGACACTTACAATGGAGTAACTTAATTCTCAAATGAAGTAATTATAAAATTTTTAAATACCAAAACTACAAAGAAAAGAAGAAAAGTTACATATTATGCAATCAAAATTAATGATAAAATAAATATCAAACAATTGAAGTATATATTTTTATTTTTCAATCCTGACAAGGGGGTTGGTAAAAAAACTCGATTGAATACTTAAAATGCAATAAGAGAATGAACAAAAGGAAGGAAAGCAGTATCTTAATACATATTAGCAGATCTTATATATATACCAGTTCATTTTAAACATTTATAGGCGCAAGTAAAACTTTTACAAAACCCAAGCACAAGCACCAATAGAAGAGTAGCAAGTTGGATTCAAACTTCAACTAGTGGTTGGGTTGGTAATGAGTCCAAAATACTTAGTCCTAACATACAATCAGCCACATGATCACCACCTGATACTCCCTAGATTCTAATTTGTCTTGCTACTTTCCATTAGGCTGCAAATGGATTTTAAAATGTAGTACAACAAAATTAAGTCCCCTAGTGATGATATCAAAGATCAAACAGTTGTAGAAGAATTTTACAAAGTTCATCCCTTAAATTTGATTTGGTTATTGTTACTATTGAGGAATCTAAATGTCTAACCAACTTGTCCTTATATTAAGAGTCTCTCTAAGTGCATGAATAGAGAATGAATAGATCTATAGAAACTTCCATGGAGGAAAGGTTCGAAGAAAAGAACTAAAAGTGAATATGTAGGAAAAAAAATAAAATGCCAGGATGAGGAAAGTCATGCTTTCAGGGTAGAGACAAATCGAATGATCAAAGAAACTGCAAGGAAGGAATCTACGAAACCATCTAGTGTTTCCATTGCAAAAAAAGCGGGTCATATTGAAAAAGATTATTAGTATAAAAAGAAAAACCCCAATGTTCCTCAATATTCTAATTGGAAAAAAAGGTCGCGTTGATAAAAATTGTTGGAAGAAGAAACATAAAAATCAAGAAAACTTTCATGAAGAAAAAATTGATGGTGGAAAATAGCGGAGAATATTTATTAATTTTACTCACTTTTGTGTACAAATGATACAAATTATGGATCTCCTATATGGTTTTCACGAAGTGGCTATAGTGATTTTTGAATCTAGATGAGTTTGCCGGATCACAGTTTAGGATAGGAGACGATAATTAGGTTCAAGTTTAAGGCAAGGGGAAATTTATAATGGAAACTAAATCTAGTATGAAATTAATTCATAAGTGATGCATGTACCAAGTTTAGCACAAAATTTGATTAGTTTGGGCAATTGATGAGAAAATGATATTATTCTATTCTTGATAATGATAACTGCATGATCTATGATAACAAGCACATAAAATTGATTATTTGTAAATAAAAAAATGTTTTCTTTGACATTTTTTTAACTCTCCTTGATTACATTTAATGTTAGATCTTGCGGTGATTCATGGTTCTGGCACAAAAAATTTGGACATTTTTAAATTTTGGTGGTTTAAATATATGATATAAAAACAAATTTGGTGATTGGTTTGCCTTTGGTTGAGAATGATGGGTATATTTTTGAATCTTGCGTTTATTATAAACAACATATATTTCCTTTCCAAGTTAGAAAATCTTAGCAAGGAAAAAAAGGGGTAAGTTAGATGGTAAAAGCATCAAATGATTTTTTGTGGGATATAGTGATGAAACAGAAGGCTATAAACTTTATAATGTTGTTGATAAAAAATTGATCGTCAATCGTGATGTTATTTCGCCAAAATTGATACATGGAATTGGGAAATAGGATAGAAAATTCTTCTTTGATTGTAGATTAGAATGTTGACTCATCTTGCGAGGTTCGACCTTGTAATTAGACCTCTCCTATTGATTATATGCCTGTTGACCATGATTCTCCATCCTCAAGTGACATAGAATCTCTCGTAAGGAAAATCCAAAGTCTTGTTGATATATATATCAATCTTGTGATTTTGCTAGTTTTGCTTTGGAATCTACTTGTTTTGAAGATGCAATTATAAAGAAATGGATGTGATTGAAAGGAACAGAATAGGAAGACCTAATTATCTATCCCAAGGAAAAGAGGTCATTGGTACAAATGGATCTACAAATGCAAATCCAATTTAATCGATCACTTTAAAGGTATAAAGCTTGGTTCATTGCTTAAGCGTATGCATTAATTCCAAGTATTGATTTCATGGAGACATTTTCTCCTATTGCAGGAATCGATACCATGAAAACCGTGTTAGCCTAGGAAACACAAAAGGGATAGTAGGTGTATCTGCATTTTTTTTGAAATGGAGAGTTGCAAGAAAAGCGTATGTTCAATGGCTTCTAGGTTTTGAAGTAAAAAGGAAGGAGCATCAAGTGTATAATTTGAAGAAAGCTTTATCTGGACTAAAATAGAATCCATGGCACGGTATAGTAAGATTGACAGATGCTTCCTTAAAACAAGTTTAGAAAAAGTAAAAGTGAGCAAACATCCATTGTAAGATCCGAAGGTATGAAAATTCTCCTAGTTTGTTTTTATGTTAATTATATGATATTTGTTAATGGGAATTATTAACGAATTCAGGGAAAATTTTCATGTTAGAATTTGAAATGACAAACTTAGGTGTTTTACATTTTCTTTTCAGGGATGAAATTATTCAATATGCTAATAAAATTTTTATTCCAAGAAAAATATGCCTGTGATTTATTGATAACATTCTATAAGTCAAGTTATAAACCTGTAAAAAACTCGCTTGAATAAAAAATGAAAAGTTTGTTTTAGATGGACTTGCTAAAGTAAACCAGAAGTACTGCGAAAACTTGATTGGAGGACTGATTTATTTGACTCCCTCCAAGACAGGTATTATTTGTGCAATGAACTTGTTATCTAGATTTATTCATAATCCAAGAAAGGATCATCTTGGTGCAGCTGAAAGAGTACTACAATATGCCCTAGGAACACTGGATTGTGGAATTTGATATGGACAAGTAAAGGATTCAAGCTTGTTTCTTATACTGATTGTGATTGTATTGGTTCTGCAGACGACAAAAGATGCACGTCTGTTTTTGCTATAAGTCTTCAGTCTGGGGTGATATCCTGGGCAACAAAGAATCAACGCTCCATTGCTCTCTCAAGCTCTAGATTCAAGTACGCTGTGGCCACAAGTATGGCATGTCCCATGGTATAAGCTCAAAAGGATCCTATCAAATGTATAAGAGAAGCAAGAAGCTACCATGATGTTCTATGACAAGTCTACATTTTCCACGATAGAGATCTATTCTTTTGCTACCACTTCATTCAGGAACTTGCAGACATTTTTGTTGTGATTACTTGGGCACAATAATTAATCTATCCGGCTTAACAATTAACAGTTACTCTCATTCAGGCATTTTACCAAACACATCACAGGCATGAATAGACAAGCACAAAGATACCAGATTTACGTGGTTCGGCAGCAAGTGCCTACATCCACGGGGAGGAAGAGCAATCCACTATGTCAATCTTCCCAATAGGGTACAAACAAAGATACATAAAAGCCCAAAATATGGACTGCCAAATGATCACAATAGGAGGCAAAAATAAACCAAATATAAGGCAAAACAACCTGATCGGATCAACCCTTCTGCAGCCACAATGATAGATCAAAAGTGTAGTATGCAAAGCTACCTTTCTACGGCTCCAATGGTAGATCAAATAAATATCAAAATCATACCTTCCCTTGTTGCATATGCTGTGAACAGCAAAGAAGAAAGAGGGTTCACGGAAACAAGAGGCCCACTGTGAGGAGTCACGGCTGAAGATGAAGAGTCCCCAGCGAGCGGAAGAAGATGTCTTTTGAAGCTGGAACACCAAGAGAAAAAGACCGAGAGCAAGAGAGCAGGGGGCGGCGATCAAGGTCCTTCCTCACAGTACCCTAAAAAAAAAAAACTTGCTGCCTTATATAAGGAACCGAGAAGCCACGGTCCCAAAGAAAACCTGTTAACCCAAAAGAAGAGGGGCCCAGCTGAAAGCATGAAAGAAATAACTTATTATGCCCCTTTTGCAAAAAGGTCCTTTTCAAATAGGAATTTGGAGCAAAGTCCCAAAAAACTATCAACAATCCTCCTCCTTGCGACAAATCATGTACCTATCATCAAATATGGATTGATAAAAATAACCTCCTCCTCACCACAAGCCCGAAAGGGCATTAACAAATGCTCACACCAATCAAGTTCAGGAAAGTCCTGAACTTAACTGCTGTGATTGGTTTAGTGAACATATCAGCCGGATTATGAGCAGTGTAAATTTTCTGAAGCCGGACATCACCATTCTTTACCAAGTCTCTGATGAAGTGATACCTGACATCTACATGCTTAGTGCGTTCGTGATACATCTGATCTCTGGCAAGATGCAAAGCACTCTGACTGTCACAATTAATATCCAAACGGTCCTGCTCGAGACCCAAATCCTGTACTAATCCTCTTAACCAAATAGCTTCCTTTGCTGCCTCTGTCAACGCCATATACTCTGCTTCTGTAGTAGACAAAGCAACTGTAGGCTGCAAAGTAGCCTTCCAACTGACTGCACAACCAGAGAGAGTAAATACATATCCGGTTAATGACCTCCTTCTGTCCAAATCACTAGCATAATCTGAATCAGAAAATCCTGTAACAGTGCAATTACTCTGTGCGGAGAATATGAATCCCAAATTAGAAGTGCCTTTCAGATATCTAAGTATCCATTTCACAGCTGACCAGTGAGCCTTTCCAGGCTTATCCATGTATCTGCTTACTACGCTTACTGCCTGTGAAATATCAGGTCGAGTGCAGACCATTGCATACATGATGCTGCCTACTGCACTTGTATATGGCACTCTGGACATATATCTCTCCTCATCCTCAGTCTGGGGACAGAGTCTGGCAGATAATTTGAAATGACTGGCAAAAGGAGTAGTGACTGGCTTGACTGTAGACATACCAAATTTATCCAAGACTTTCTTAATATATCCATGCTGAGTAAGAAAAAGTCTACCCAACTGCCTGTCACGACTGATCTCCATCCCAAGTATCTTCTTTGCCGGTCCAAGATCCTTCATCTCAAATGCAGTACTAAGCTCAGCTTTCAGATTTTGGATGACTGATATATCCTTGGCTGCTATCATCATATCATCCACATACAGCAATAAATAACAAAAGGATCCATCTGAAAACCGCTGGTGATATACGCAACTGTCATATGGAGATATGTTGTATCCATGGTCGATCATAAACTTATCAAATTTGCGATACCACTGTCTTGGAGACTGCTTGAGACCATATAATGATCTCTTGAGCAAACATACATGATCTTCCTTGTCTGGAACCTCAAAACCAGGTGGCTGTTGCATATAAATCTGTTCCTCTAAATCACCGTGAAGAAAAGCTGTTTTAACATCTAGCTGTTCCAGCTCTAAATCCTGAGAAACAACTAAGGTGAGCAACACATGAATAGAAGAGTGTTTAACTACAGGAGAAAATATTTCCTTATAGTCAATTCCCTCTCGTTGACAATAGCCTTTAGCTACCAACCTGGCCTTATATCTAAAATCCTGATGACTGGCTCCCTCTTTATTCTTGAAGATCCATTTGCAGCCAATTGCCTTCTTGCCCTCTGGTAATCTGACTAATTTTCAAGTCTGATTCTTCTCTAAAGATTGTAATTCTTCAACCATAGCCATGGTCCATTGTTCAGCCTATGGACTACTAATAGCCTCCTGATATGTGGTCGGCTCATCACCAATAGTGTCTGCAATGCTCAGAGCATAATAAACTAACCCAACACAAGCTGAATCCTCAAAGCCATACCTTTGTGGTGTTCTGATCTGACGCCTGGGTCTACAAGTGGCAATGCTATCAATCTGATCCTGACCTTGCATGGTAACCTCCTTCTGAGTCTGTATCTCTGCATCTGTCTGCTGTTGCTGCTCATTCAGAATAAAAGTATCTTCATTTGCCTGCTGCTGCTGTGATCTGATAGTCTGATCAATATTCATAACAGTCCTATCCATCTGATCTTGACCCAGATCCTTCTGAGAAGAACTTGGCTGTAGCTGCCTTAAAGGAGTAGCTATCTCATGAAATGTCACATCCCTACTGACTAAAAAACCTTAGGATCTAGGCTCTGTGCACCATAGTCTGTAGCCTTTTACCCCATATGCGTATCCAAGAAATACGCACTTCTTAGCCCTGGGGTCCAACTTTCCATCTCTTACATATGCATAAGCTGGACACCCAAAGACTCTGAGTACTGAATAGTCTGCAGGTCTTCCTGTCCACATTTCTTCCGGAGTTTTCATGCCCAATGCTGATGTTGGAGATCGGTTTATAATGTAGCAGGCTGTGTGAGCGGCCTCTGCCCAAAAATCTCTAGTTAATCCAGAACTAGATAGCATTGATCTGACTCTCTCAATTAGTGTGCGATTCATGCGTTCTGCCACACCATTCTGTTGAGGTGTACCTACTGTGGTTCTGTGTCTGACAATGCCCTCTGATTTGCAAAAGTCATTAAACTCAGTAGAACAAAATTCTAATCCATTGTCAGTTCGGAAGGTTTTCAACTTTCTATCAGTATGCCTCTCGACCATAGCCTTCCACTTCTTGAATGTGTCAAACACATCACTCTTATTTCTGATAGTGTATATCCAGACTTTGCGGGAGTAGTCATCAATAAAAGTGAGTAAATACCTAGATCCACCCTTGGATGTAATTGGGGCAGGCCCCCATAGGTCAGAATGAATATAATCTAATATACCAGCTGTCCTGTGCACGCCTATAGAAAAGCTGACCCTGTGTTGTTTTCCGAACACACAATGCTCACAGAATCCAAGTGCACCAACCTTCTGACCACTTAGCAAACCACGTCTGCTCAGCTCCTGTAAACCTTTGTCTGAGATGTGGCCCAATCTCTGATGCCACAGGTGTGTCAACTGCTCAGTAGAAGACTGTACTGCTGAAGCCTGTCCAACTATTGTACTACCATCCAAATAGTAAAGGGTCCCACACAGTTTTCCTTTCAATAAAGTCAATACTCCTTTATTGATAGTTATTGATCCTCTACCTCATCTCCCCTCGAAACATGCACTATCGAAAGCATGTACTGAGAGAAGGTTTCTCTTTAGTTGAGGAATATATCTGACATCGTCCAAAGTCACCACAGTGTTTGCATTAGATTTAATTTGAACTGTACCAACGCCTTCCACTTTGCAAATGCCATCATCTCCAAGAAGAACGGTGCCCCCCTCACATGATCTAAAAGAAGAGAACCATTCCTTATGGGGTGTCATGTGGAAAGATGCTCCAGAGTCCACAATCCAAGTATCAGGATGACTAACACTGCAAGCAGCTGTAAATACTGCATCATTATCATTACTGTTGTGACCTGCTGATGAAACTGCAACCGTTGCCGAGTCTGAGACGGTTCCTTTATCCTTTTGTTCCCTCTCTTTCTTAGACTGTAGTAGTCTACATTCTGATTTCCAGTGGCCTGGCTTCTTACAATAGTGACAAATACCTGGTCTTCTAGACCTAGACTTTGATCTGGTTTTGGATTTGTTTCTACCTTGTCCACCTTTCTTCTGCTCATCTCTACCTCTAACTATAAGTCCTTGAGCTGGAGTCTGAACTTGATATTGTAGCTGTACTTTCAATCTAATCTCATTGGATAACAAAGTAGCTTCTACCTCTTCAAGACTTATTGTCTCTTTTCCATAGAGCATAGTAGTAGTAATATGCTCAAAGGACTTAGGCAATGAGTAGATCAGGATCAAAGCCTTGTCTTCTTCATCTACTTCAACACCAATATTTGATAAATCAAGTAGGAGCTTATTATACTCATCCAAGTGATCTTTGAGTGAAGTCCCTTCTGACATACGAAATGTGTGCAACTTTCCCCTCAAATACAGTCTACTAGTAAGGGATTTTGCCATATATAAACTCTCCAATTTTTTCCATACTCCCATAGCTGTATGAAGATCCACAACATTGCGTAGGACTTTATCACTCAAGCCCGAAAATAGAGTCCCTAGTGCTCTCTCATTAATCTCTTCTTTGACAGCCTCATTATCTCCTGGGATTGCATCCATACCCTTGAGGGCCTTTGCTACACCCTCTTTAACCAACAAGTATTTCATCTTTACCTTCCATAGTGAGAAGTCCCCTGTGCCATCAAATACAGCCACTTCATGCCTTATGGTAGTGGAATGAGAAACAGAAGCCGAATCGTTAGCCCTAGATGAATTTTGTTGCCCAACAGTAGCCATAGCTCTGATACTAATTGTTGTGATTACTTGGGCACAATAATTAATCTATCCGGCTTAACAATTAACAGTTACTCTCATTCAGGCATTTCACCAAACACATCACAGGCATGAATAGACAAGCACAAAGATACCAGATTTACGTGGTTTGGCAGCAAGTGTCTACATCCACGGGGAGGAGGAGCAATCCACTATGTCAATCTTCCCAATAGGGTACAAACAAAGATACATAAAAGCCCAAAATATGGACTGCCAAATGATCACAATATGAGGCAAAAATAAACCAAATATAAGGCAAAACAACCTGATCGGATCAACCCTTCTGCAGCCACAATGATAGATCAAAAGTATAGTATGCAAAGCTACCTTTCTACGGCTCCAATGGTAGATCAAATGAATATCAAAATCATACCTTCCCTTGTTGCATATGCTGTGAACAGCAAAGAAGAAAGAGGGTTCACGGAAACAAGAGGCCCACTGTGAGGAGTCACGGCTGAAGATGAAGAGTCCCCAGCGAGCGGAAGAAGATGTCTTTTGAAGCTGGAACACCAAGAGCAAAAGACCGAGAGCAAGAGAGCAGGGGGCGGCGATCAGGGTCCTTCCTCACAGTACCCTAAAAAAAAAAACTTGCTGCCTTATATAAGGAACCGAGAAGCCACGGTCCCAAAGAAAACCTGTTAACCCAAAAGAAGAGGGGCCCAGCTGAAAGCATGAAAGAAATAACTTATTATGCCCCTTTTGCAAAAAGGTCCTTTTCAAATAGGAATTTGGAGCAAAGTCCCAAAAAACTATCAACAATTTTCATGAGGCACTCTGCAAAAAAAATCTACAAATTTCAAAGCACGCTTGCTGTCACCAATTCTGAATTTTTATGGGATTATTTTATCTTTCTTTTCGTATGAATTTTAGTAGTTTTTTGGTTTTTATGTTCACTGGAGTCCGAAAATATCTTTTGCTTTTGAATGGTAGTTTGATAAGTAAAAAGGCTTACTCGCCTATCCTATTCTCCAAACTTGCCTGTACTCCATCTCCAGTCTATAGACGGGAAAATTATGTCACAACATGAGAAAAAGTGATTTTTTTTTTCATTCGGACCCCTATTTTGTTTCCATTCAATTGTACAATCTTCCATTTCTCTTTCTTGTTAAAAATCCAACAAAGCTGCTCCACGCCGCACCTCCGAATGTATCCTCCCCCGCCGGTGGCCTGCATCCCCCTCGGCAATTCTTTTCCCAAGCTCCCTGTGCACAGCATGGGGCGCCTGCTCGTTAGTGCGACAACCCAATCAGAGTCCATCCAAAAGCTGAGGGAACGAAAACAGACATTGATTTAAACACTGCTTCGTACGAAAAAAATTAAATAAGAGAGTGCACAAGCTCTCCGAACGTGCGATGTGCTACAACCAATGGCAGGTGACAGTTATTTAACATTGGTTTATCTGTATGTGGTGATTATTTTAGGCCAAGAATCTGACCAGCTCATTGACTAGCACAATGACGGATGCTGTTCACATGCTCTGAGTGCAGCAAACTCAAGGAGGGGGTTGATCTGAACTTGAAAAATTAACTGACAAGTTGCGGAAGAAAATTGTGTGAGTCGAATGCTCAGCACTCAACGAGGGTAATGTCTCGATAAAACAAACAGGTCAGCTGAAATTACGGGTGGTTGCAATATTCTAGTGCTGAGCACTTGATTAAACTAACGGTTGGGCCAGCATTGGGTAACCTCTGTTTACATCAATCAGGGGTGGGAAAAAAATAAAACAAGCTTCTAGAGCACCTACAGATCTCGAAGGAAGAGGGAGAGCATTTCCACCGAGTCACTTTCTTACCTACAGATCCATCAACTCTTGTTCCCAAATCAATCGGAGAGTAATGGCTGAGGTGCTTCTCTCAACCTTGGTACCGGTGGTGATCAAGAAGGCAACCGACCAGGTTCTCCAACAGTTTGGAGCGATGTGGGGCATGGATGAGAAGCTAGAGAAGCTGGAAAGAATGCTGTCGGTAATTCTGGACAGACTTGGAGATGCAGAGGAGCGGCAAGTCAAGGAAGCAGGTGTGAAGAGCTGGTTGGCATCACTGAAGAATGCAGCCTACGAAGCAGACGACATACTGGATGAGTTCAATGTGGAAGCAATGCGGCGGAAGGCAGAGATTCAGATCGATATGACAAAAAAGGTGCGCAGCTTCTTTTCTTTTCATAATCCAGGTTGGTTTCGTTTTAAGATGGGGCGAAAGTTGAATGCTATTGTTGAAAAAATAGAGAAACTAGTAGACGAGGGACATAAATTTGGTTTCACCGTCAAAACCCAACCACAAAAGAGGGGCAGGCCACAAACCCACTCCTTTGTTGTTGAGTCAGAGGTCATTGGTAGGGAGGAAGATAAAGAAACAATACTGAAGTTGTTACTTGATCATGATAACAACCAGAATGTTGCAGTCCTTCCCATAGTTGGGATGGGGGGGTTGGGTAAGACCACACTGGCCCAATTGATTTACAAAGATCAGAGGGTGGAGAAACATTTCCAGCCAAGAATATGGGTCTGTGTGTCGGATGAGTTCGATGTTGCAAAACTTGCTAAAGCAGTAATAGCTTCAGACCCAGGGGCTGAGTGCGAGCTATCAGACATGGAGTTGTTACAACGCCGCCTTCGAGAAGTTGTAAGTGGGAAGAGGTACTTGCTTGTATTAGATGATATTTGGAACGAGGATCAGGCAAAGTGGGATGGGCTAAAAACTTTACTAGCAACTGGTGGAGAAGGGAGTAGGATTGTTGTGACTACACGAAGTGAGCAGGCATCGTCGATAATGGGTACCCTCGGCCCTTATCGCCCAGAGTGTTTGACTGAGGATGATTCTTGGGCATTGTTTAGGAAGAAAGCATTTGAAGGGAGAGCAGAAGAGCCTAAAAATCTCGTAGACATCGGCAAGGAAATTGTCCAGAAATGTGGTCGGTTGCCTCTGGCAGTGAAGACACTGGGGGGCTTAATGCAGTCCAAGAGCCAGGAAAGGGAATGGTTGTCCGTGAGGGAAAGCGACATTTGGGATATGCAGGACGGTGAAGATAGGATCTTAGCAGCACTAAGGTTGAGCTACAGTCAATTGCCTTCCCATTTAAAACAATGCTTTGCTTTTTGTGCCATATTTCCCAAGGATTATGAGATAACAAAGGACCGGTTGATTCAACTATGGATGGCCAACGGATTCGTTCCATCCGATGGAAGAAAGGAGTTGGAGGACAAAGGGCATGAGATTTTTAATGAGTTGGCTTGGAGATCTTTCTTTCAGGATATCAAGGAAGTTGGACCTTATTATAACACAACATGCAAGATGCATGACCTCATGCACGATCTGGCACGATCCATTATGGGGGACGAATGCCTAACCATACAGGACCCTGCCGGGTGGAAAGACATATCAAAGAAAACCCGTCACCTGTATGCATCTGTCTACTTGGACATTCATAGGACCTTGAATAATTATCCAAATATTCGCACTCTCCTGGGCCTGGGATATTGTGTTAGTATTCCTGCGGACTCATCAAAGCCAAAGTCCTTGAGAGCATTGAAACTATGTCAAATCAAAGAACTGCCTATTGCAATTGCATATTTGGAACATCTGAGATACCTCGACCTCTCTGGTACCGATATTGAAGCATTACCAGATGGCACCAGCACACTTTTCAATCTACAAACTCTCAAACTCTCAAACTG
Source organism: Phoenix dactylifera (assembly GCF_009389715.1). Lineage (NCBI taxonomy): Eukaryota > Viridiplantae > Streptophyta > Magnoliopsida > Arecales > Arecaceae > Phoenix > Phoenix dactylifera. The sequence continues at coordinate 469,140 of NC_052404.1, forward strand.
CCCGTATCTACGTAAGCTGCCCGAAGACATGAGAAATATGATTAGCCTAAGGCATCTCTACATTGACAGATGTCCTAATCTGACGCAGCTGCCAGCAGGTATCGGGCAATTGAGCAGCCTGCGAACATTGACCAAATATATTGTAGGCAATAATGATGGAAGGCGTATAAGGGAGTTGAATCGCTTAAATCTCAGTGGCCTTCTAGAGCTGTATAACCTGAGGAATGTGAGGGATGCAGCAGATGCTAAAGAAGCTAATCTTAGTTCCAAACATAACCTTTGCTCATTAATATTATGCTGGGATATGACTCAGTGGGATCCTCCAGGCTGCTATGCAGGAAGTTTCCATCATTCTTTCGAAGAAGAAGATGTTTTGTCAGCAGAAAACGCTGAAGAGGTGTTGGCAGCTCTTAGACCTCATGGTGGCTTAAAGTTGCTGACAGTATGGCGATACGGGGGCGGCAGCTTTCCAACGTGGATGATGGACTCTCTATTACTGCAAAATGTAGTTGAAATCCACCTGGGATTTTGCACGGACTGCCAACGTCTCCCGTCTTTATGGCAGCTACCTTCTCTTAAATTTCTCTACTTGTTTAACATGCATAACGTCAAGCACATTTGCGGCAGCACCATCTACGACAATACAGGTAATGACACAGTGCGAGCATTCCCCTCACTGAAGAGATTGGTGTTGCATACGATGCAGAGCTTGGAGAAGTGGTCAGAGTTTGAAGGAACTGCAGAGGTCCTGTTGGTTTTCCCTAACCTTGCTGAGCTTAAGATCATTGATTGCCCAAATTTGATGACCATGCCAGAGCTACCATCTCTCAAAAGTTTAGAAATGAAAGGAACTGATATGCAGTTGGGCTTGATCTATAGTCTGACGACACTCTCTTCCCTTAGCCTTCATGTCTATAAAATGAGCAATGGTACAGAGTCGCCTCCTCTTGACAATCAGAAGAAAATGTCTTTCAGGTATCTCAAATCTCTTGAAAAATTAGCTATTACCGCATCGGAGGATCTGGCGCCCTTGCTGGAGGAGGAGAAGGAGACGAAAGGGCTGAGCACATCCCTGCATTATTTGGAGATTAAATCCTGCAATTGGATTTTTTCACCACCACAGCAATCATCACCACCTTTGGCATTTTGGAAGAACCTTACTTCTCTCCTAGCTTTGAGCATAGATTATTGTGATGATCTGGTCTACTGGCCGGAGACGGAGTTCCGTGGTTTGAACTCACTGAAGAAGATATATATCTGCGGTTGCAAGAAGTTTGTTGGCCCGTCACCTTTGCCATTATCCTCGTCATCATCAGGGGATGGAGAGCTCCTACCAAACCTGGAAGAGCTGGATATTAGAAATTGTGCTGGTCTGCTGGAATTGCCTAAGTTACCTGCTTCCCTCATATCACTGTATGTTGGCTACTGCCCCAAAATAAATTCCTTGACGGAAGGCCTGCGACATGCCACTGCTCTTGAGAAGGTTTTCATTTCAGGGTGCCCAAACCTGACTTCTCTGCCAGTAGATCTGGGGCACCTAACAGCACTCAAGAAGGTGTCTATCATGGGGCTTCGTGGCTTGGAATCTTTGCCACAAGGGCTGGGACAGCTCGCTGCACTCGAGTCTCTGCACATCTTCCAATGTAGAAATTTGTCATCTCTGCCAGAAGGGATGCAGGGCCTCACTGGCCTTCAGTCTCTGTCTATTAGCAATTGCCTTCGGCTTTCATCACTCCCAGAAGGCCTACAACGACGACTCCCCGGCCTTCTACATCTGGAGATTAAAGGGTGCCCCGACCTCGAGAGAAAGTGTAAGCGAGGAGGACCGTATTGGGACCTCATCTCATGCATCCCCAATACCAAAATATCATCTAAGAGGAGCAACTTCAGCACATTCCTTCCTTCCTTTTCTTGCTTTAGAAGACCATCTACATTTTAATGTCATCCCAGTCCTTTCGAGGTATAATCCCATCTCTCTCTCTCTCTCTCTCTCTCTCTCTCTCTCTCTCTCAAATGAAATATAAATTAGTGAGTACAATTAGTTATGTTCCCTCACATTCTTGTTCCTACTGAGGGAATCTGGGGGCAAGTTTTAAATCAGTTTATCCATGCTCGCTAAAACAGCTCCTAAAGGTAATCAATGACATCTTCCTGAAATGCCATTGATTACCACTTTTCACATAAACTATTAGGAACCAATTTTTGATTCTCACAAGTATTTTTCGGGGATAGGAGGTCAAGTGGGAACCGGAGGGATACACATTGGAATTTTTCATTCATATTTTCTCATTTTATTTTTCTCTTGCTATGTTAGATGAGCAGCAAATTTAGCTTCAGGATGAATTAAGAGCGTTCATGGTACAAGCAGCTTTCTTCTGGATCATTTCAGCATTCATTCCAGCATAAGGAGAAACGACAAATCCTTTGATAAATTTTTAAATATATCCAGGCCTTCAATGATCAAGTGTCTCCATGTGAATCTTCTTGATACATTTGCTTTTGCTGTTGTCAAGCATTTAAAGGGGCACTAGGAAGAGAAAAGCTTAATTCCCTTTTAGAAGATGTCATTTGGCATTTAATGTTGTTTTGATTGTTTTCTCTGAACCTTATTTTGTTTGATGTCCTTCGATATAAAGATATTGTATTTGAAGACTTTGGATGGTACTTCTGCTTCATGTACCAAAAACAATTGAAAGATGGAGATGTACTTTATTAATTATTTCAGCATCCACTCCGCTTCATGTACCAAAAGCTATTTGATTGAGCATACTACTGGCACTAGCCTTTTTTTTTTTTTCTTGTTTGCTTTTATGAGCAAATGTTACTAGTGATGTTTTCTCACATGCTTCGGCACTTCTCTGGTTAATCTGGAAGGAGGAAAAAGAACGGAGTTAAAAAGAGTATTTTCTTGGAAGAGGGCAGCCATGAAGGCATTAATGTTTTCTTGCCACTCTTTGGTTTTTTCCTGAGCAGTGAAGTGGTAAGCTTCAAGAAAAAGAGAAGCTGAATTCTTAGTTATTGGCACCTCTGTTTCTGATCTTGGGCACTGATACTGGATAGAGGATCCTAGAGGTAAAATCTAGAAGGTAGATTGCATGACAATTCCTCTCATTCTTGTGTCTTTTATATATTTCCGGATATGTAGCTTCGCTATCCCAGAGAGTTATTGTTATATGTTCTGTTTTCTTTTGGGGTTGTTTTTGTGCCTACACCTCTATTGCATGTAATTCAATTATAGGTTGCAATTAGAAATGCTGCAATTGAAGTTACAGTTGCCAAAATTGTTTCTATTTGATTTTCATAAAAATCCAGCAATTTTTTGAATTCCTATACACTATTTCTATTTATTATACTATTTCTATTTATGTTATGTGAGCTCGCTCTGCTCAGAACTTAGAGCATGATCTACTAAAGTTACCTCCTTGGAAACAATGAACTGCCTGCTATCATACTATAATAATTATCATACTATTTTTATAATTATAATAAAAAAATAATGATATTATTAAATTATTATTAAATATTATTAAATTATTATAACAATAATTACAATATTAATTAAGTCACTATGAAATAATTTGTCATTATAAATTAGATATATTATTATAATAATAGACGTTTTATGTTAGCTCGCCTTTCTGATGGTAGGGAAGACACATCAAATGCTTGGTATCATAGCCATATCTTCACCAAGGCAAGTAAACTAATGGATGATGGCTAACATGTGATATGGTAATCCATAATTGCTACCTCAAAAATGCAAATATTTGTCCTTACACCTCTTCTAAGATATCCTTCCTTTCTCATTCAGCATGCGCATGACATTCTCTCGTCTTCGTGGCCTATGATCGCTACCTTAACGATTCAGCACCCCCACCTTCTCTCTCTCTCATGCACACCCTACGTTTTCTTCTAATTTTTGCTTAACTGGCCTTTTTGTTTGGAAACGGCAATGCTTTTGAGGCTCTTTTTAATGAAGCTTGGAAGATTTCTTGTTCCAAATCTATGGCAATGTAGGGGGAATCTTCATTCGCTTGCAAGTCCCGTTAATTAGTGGTTTGAACCATCCTTCTTTATTCAATTTTTCAGCATGTAAAGAGTCTGTTTTGAAATGTAATGGAGTTGATTTTTTCTCAAAATTTATATGTCTCACATGTATTAAGTTCAGATAATCTATCATATCATAACCAAGTTCAATTCAATAACTTAATTTTATTCAGTAATGTGTTATGTATCATAAAGTTAAATAATATGATGTATTAAAACGGCTATATGTTTAATTAGATTGGTCTGATGAGGGAGAAATGGGAGTAGATCCTATCATGGGGATTGATGTAGAAGCCTCTTTTCCTTCTGTTTTATTGTTTGTGAGGGTAGGATTATGGCCATTAGGTATTATCCCAGCTGGTTTGCCTATCTTCTCATGTTCTAGTGTTGCTCAAAATCATACACAAAATGACCAGCTTGTATTAAATCAAAGCCAGCCAATCTCCCGGCCACAGTTGTATTAAATCAAAACCTGAATCCAGACTGGTAGACTCAAAGACCCAAAAGTCGAAATCCACCCTTAGATTTTCAATGACAACTTGCTCCATAAGTGGAAGTGATACAATTTTTTTTTCCAGGAATGTTTTGTCAATTTATTTCCATTTCTTCTTGTTGCAAATTCGAACTTGCTCGAAAATGTTTTTCATTCCTCCGTCTCGTTTCCATTCATACGTGCAAAATACAATACATTACATATGTGTAGTTGGCTGAACTTTCATATGATTCAGTGGATAGAATATACATTCCATCATTGCAAGATTGATCCATATGGTTCAATAAATAGTGAGCCAATAATGAAATTTTTTTGATAAATAGGAAACTTAAGATTAAGATGCTTCTGAATGGAAATGAGGGAATGTCCACAATTCCTGGACTTAGATTCAATTTGAGGGCTTTTGTAGATTCATTAATCAGGGCATCTCTCAAAAATAGAACACTAGAGAAACAAGTTGTTTTTGGGACAGCAGTAATTTTTCTTCATGCAAAATGTGCTACATATTTAGAAATTACAAACTCAATTAAATTTATGGGTTACAAAATTAACTTGGACCTTGGATTATAATGCTGGAGAAACTATATAGCAGTGGATTGTATATAAAAACCATTACGAGAGGCTTGGTATCTGAAGTCTGGAGTCGCCTGCTTTCCTTTACCCTCTTGTTACTTGATTCTTGATTTGCACAGCATCCTTCTCTCTATAAAATACAACCCCCACTTTACTCCGTCTCATCTCTCTCTCCTTATCTTCTTGCAACCAATATGGTGGTTGATCTTTTAAGGAGCATTCCCTTTTAGAGAGATAAAAAGAGATGAGGAAACCAAAGGAGTATATGATCATCTCTATTTCCTTTGTGCCATACCACCCGTACCTAAAATCCTCGAATGCATACTTGCTGGAGTTCAAAATTTATGAAAATATTTAGCCATGCAAATATTAAAAAACAAAACTCATAAACATAGTGGAGGCCTTCGAGTAGCATATGCAATCCCCTTTTTTCATTAAAAAAAATCCTAACATCATAACTAGTAGTCTTTTATGCTAAGGTAATCCAAGGGTCATATGATCCTTTATAACATACCCAACTCAAAAAACCAAATAGCAACCAATAAAAGATAAAATAAATACTTTCTTAGCTTGATGCGTTAATGCCTACAACACTGTAAGAGAAGCTAATTTTGGAACCTCAGCTTTGCACTGCTCACACAAGCAATGCACTTCTGCTTGATCATTATTTAACCAATGTCTATGCTTGATGATAACTTGAAATTACGTTGAGTGACCTAAAAGGTCTGAGTAACCTGTAACGCCATATTTCTGACCAATAGTTTCTAGTCTACAAAGAAAGAAGGAAGGAGGTAGCTCAAATTCTTGAGATGAACATAAAAGAAACAAAAAGCTAGGATGTGAAACCATTCTGGATCATTGTAATATGAAAATGTATATGAGAATGGAATACTTTAAATGCAATAACATTAAAAACTTTGCATTGTAATATTATTGCAATATCATGTTTGATTGCTAAATTTAATTTTTAACTTTAAATAATTTGAAATCAACATGGATCACAACAAGCGAATTTTTCCCGGAAGGCTTTACCTTTTCCTTTGTTGTTTTTTAGTAGTTAAAGTTATATAATACTGGTATACAAAAGAGAGCCCCTCATGTGGGACTCCTATTGTTTAAGACTTCTACTGTTTCATTGTTAATTATGGCTGCAATATAAGAGCTAAAATAACAGTTAGTGCCCCTTAATGACATTATCATGCTCTTGATTCTACTTTCTCCATAAAATAAAAAATACTAGAATTTTTTTGTTAATCATCACTATTATGAATCCCGGGGTAGGAAGAAAGACTGATTCTTTGCAATAGGGTCATTGCAGCAGCCCTTTCCGGTTAGTTTGGTTCGTAGAAAGAGAAGAAAAAGGTTGAGAAATCACACAAAATCAAAAAATCATGCAAACGAAGCTCAATGTCGTCTGTCCTCTAGAGTCACGTGACCGCACGTCAATTTTAAATTTGTGATATGGCGAATTAAGGATTAAAATAATATTTTCTACCTAGTAAATCAAATTAAAAACTCAAAAAATTCTAGATCCAGATCTACCACTTCTTCAACCCCTAATTATATTCTAAACCTAGTGTAGCAGATCAGCGGTACACTAGGCCAATAGTACACATAGCCATATCCAGCACCCTCAGCAACCTTAGCATTTTAATGTATCCAGCGCCTTCAGCGATGCCCCCTTGACCCTGCGAACTTTGGAATTGCCACGACCTTTCTCGCCCTCCGCGATATCTCCCTCCCTCGCTCGCCCTCTCCGTCAACCTCCCTCACAAATGCCTCCGTCGCAGCCTCCCCCATTGCCTCCCCGACCGATAGCCATTTCAACTATCCGGATATGTACAGCACCAACCCCGACAAGTGCCAATCTAGCCACACTCGATATCCGGCTATCGCGTCAGCGACGCCTCCATCCATTATGCCGTGGCCAAAGAGAGGCTTTGGGCCGACGATGAAGAGGGGGCCCATCGTGAAGATGGGCAGACTGAAGGGCTTAGCACAGGCATCATGGAAGGGCTTTTCAAGGGCGTCAGCATTGTTTCGAAGGGTGGCGTTCGAGTGACGATAGAGACCTAGCAGCGGACGAAAACAGTGAAAGGGTTATCAAGGGAGGCTTTAGAGATCATGTTACAGTAGTGTTGTGAGTGAGCTCCCCTAGATTTATTTATATATTTTATATTTTCTTACACTTTTGCTCACATGTAGGCCGGACTTCCACTTTTTTTTTAATGGGTGAGCCCAACATGTAAAATTTTTTAATAATGGGGTTAAAGAGTGCAAAAATAGAGTTCGAACTCAGGACCTCTGCTCTGATACCATGTTGAAATCACCACTTTTCTTTTAAGCTTTTGGAAAAAGTGGTGATGTCACAGGGCTCACCCATTAAAAGGAAAGTCCGCCCCACATGTGAGTAGGAGTGTATGAAAATATAAAATATATAAATAAATCTACCTCATTCTATCAGCTTAAGTTTTTGGGACAAGTAGTGATTTTAACATAACAAACCATTTTTTCTTAATGATGGTTAAGAAAAAAACAGGAAAACATCCAAATACAAAACACTTTTACTAAGCGGCTGCCTGCGATAGATGTGAAAGTCTTTCAATCTTTTTGATTATTTAATCTCTCTCCTCTTCACGTAGCTCATCTTCACCTAGGAAAACAAAGGAAAATCAGATAAAAGTAAAAAGAAACTCGAGAAAAAAAAAGCAAGAAGGAACCCTATGACAGCCCATTGTGTAGCAAACTAGACAGATCTCCACACCTCAATTTACTAGCCATAGTAAGTCAGCATGCACTAATCATTTCACCACTACATGTCAACACTCTTCATACACACTGAAACTGTAAGATCTTTTTGGCTTTTATTGCAACTATCGGATTATCGATCTAATGATTGTCAAACGGAAGTCCAAAAATTCGGATATAACAGATTATTGTTAACCAAAGACCTACAAACATTCTGCTGTGTTGGTGGCTCAGGTTTTATTAGATAAGAACACAGCATGCGCAGTGCACATGGGAGCTTCTTTTAGAGAGCAAGAACTAAAATCAGGCGGGTATATTTGTTAAAGAGAAGAATATCTAGAGAATAATGGAAAGTGGAGAAGAATATCTATATAATAGGCATTTATGACCTCGATGGAAGATAAGAAAGCTATCATATCTGGTTTAAACTCCAAGCTTTTGAGAAAAGCTTACTTCTGGCGAATCTGCATCATTGAACACTGTGAAGGGTCCTAGCTAGGATGCTGATGATGATGGCTGTACACCAAGAAACCCTTGCCATCGGAACTTAACAAAAAAAACTGACTCTCTTATATAACAAAAAAAAAATATTCATTATAGAGACCTTTCCAAAGAATTGTATATAAATATACACACATAAATATATTAAAAAGTATCGACCTTTATATGAAACGTTGATGGAGCAAAATTTTTTATGTTGCCCCTGATCATTCAAGTCCATTCATAAATTCATGTACAGTGAACTTGCCTAGCAAAATCCACTAGGTACATTTTAAATTATCACACCATTTTTGTCAAACTGTACATGTAATCATCATATTCGTGTCGCTAACAATTCTGTTGTTAGGATCAGTAAAGTTTCGGTGACAGCAAAACCAAGCAAGTCTATTAGATATTGTATCAAACATATTCTGGCCTTGTATACAACTATGTTTTATGCTTTGATTTTTAATCCAAGACTGATATGAACAGTTACAGCTTAAATAGGCCGACATAACTCTTCAGAGACAGAGGTCAATCTCAATCCACTTACAAGTTGTAGCTAGGTACCTTGTCATAAATTTATGGTTCTAATGAAGGTTCATCGCATCAACGCATACAATCCCATAATAGCAGTACCATGCCTAAAAGTATCGAACTAAGACTCAATATTGGGGGCAAACCAAGTATAGGTACGCCGAACCGACTCCTATTTTAGATGTATCAACAGTATATCAGCATTGTAATGATACAAGGTCCATTTCCAAGATTGCGAACCTAGGTTCTGATGCCAATAATATATAGGACCTAAAACCATTGTCCATATGAACCTGCAAAAATTATATTCCCTCAAACAATTTGTGAATGAATCTTAGTATAAACCAGTGCCCATACGCATCAAATACAATGTCAAGATTATACTAGAAGCACTCCATCTAAATCTCTCTGAGGACGGCAGTGCTGATGCCTCAGCCTCCTCTTAGAACACCATTACGTCTTTGGTTTCTTGATGCCAACCTGATATGAACAATTAGGGCTTACATAGGCCCACATAACTCTTCAAACTAATCTAAGCAAGAAATAGGCCAATCTCAGTCCACTAATTGCAAGTTGCAGCTATGTACCTTGCCACAGATTTATTGTTATAACTAAAGTTTTTCGTGCCGGTGCATACAGCCCCATATCGAGGGTACCATATCGTACAAGTATCGAACCAAGACTCGATATTGAGGGAGTACTGAGTATCAAATATGCCGAACCGACCCTTGTTTTGGGTGTGCCAATATTGCATCATAAATTGTTGATACTGAGCCTCATACATGGTTATGGTATTTATGCATAAATTTCAACTTGCAATGTGCAGCTATAAAATGACCTCACCCATACCAACTTTACCCATAAATTGTCTTCACAAGGTTATTGAGGTCGTTTGCATCCTAAGTCCTAACACTTCTGATTCAATTGACAAAAAAAATGCCTTATAAAGTCTTATGTAAATATGAAAAGGTTATGGAGGTTATACATAATGTTAGGTTTTCTTAAAAAATAAGATCCAAAAATTAAGGGCCCTGCCTTGACCCACATGTGGATTCTTGTACAACATACTCTTTACTTTAATATCTTTGGAGAATCTAAAAAGTAATCTAACTTATTCTAAAAAAGTTGTTAGAAATGCTCAAAAGTCAAAAACTATTAACAGCCTCCTCTCAGGATCTCCACTTGGGTATGTTTGTTCTTATCTTCTAAACTTTAGTTATTTTAAATACTTTAAACTCTTTACTTTAGTTATGACTCTTCAAAAAAAAATGTTAGTTTCTGAAAAAATACGGTGTTTTCGAAACATTATGTATCATCGAAACCATCACGTTTCTTTGGTCTTCCGGATAGAGTCTATAAATAAACTCCTCTAAGTTAATTCAAAACCAATCCAAAGTATTCCAAAAGAGTGAATGATTTTTTTTTCGCAATTTCAATTATTGGATAGTGCTATGAACATATCTCAAAGTATTTCAAACATTTATCTGCATAGATCTCAAAGTGATTGTTATGCATTCGAACGATATATTGAAAACAAAATGTTCTTTTGTTGCACGAAATATACAGTAACTCCAGGTATGAGTTAATAAAGGCAGCAATTGGATTAGATCGGATCCAATGAGGACTGAATCGGGTATGAGACCCATCAAAAAATTGTGGACCATACAATTTGGTCCCTAAAGCAAAATTATCGTAGCGATTCTTGTCGATGCGTAGGTTAGAATTTTAAAAAGACGGGCTACCATGACCGCAAAAGGAAGTTCGAGGAAAGTTCATGGTCGTGCATCGTTCTTTCTTTCTTTCTTTTTTTTTATATTATTATGGGAACATCTGTCATCCTCTTTAAGAGCCTAGGAGAGACCCAGAAAAAAAATATTTCTTTCCGTGTTGGATGATAAGGAAATCCACTTCAGTGACGTGGTTAGGTCGTCTTCTTCGCGCGTTTTTGTTTTTTTTTTTTAAGTAAAAATTAAGCACAATCTGTCAAATTGCGAGAAAACAGTAAAAATAAAGAAGTATGAGCGTCTGATACAGACGTCAATAATTTTTTTTAAAATATTAGGCTATTAAAAAGATGACTCAGTCTGCTGTCCTATTTATCGACTTAAAAATATGTACAGCCTAAAACTCGTCCATAGCCACCCTGCGCCGTCGTCGGGAGCCCTTTTGGCCGTTTTCAGGCTTTTTCCGCTGGTGGTGCCCGCATACGTCTTGTCACCTTGAGTTAAACAACACGCCAAGTGTTTTTTAAGAAGTTAACAACCCCCACCCCCACCGCCCCCACCGGCCCATAATTTTTAATCCATAGTGACCAAAACTATAATATTTTAATAATTATAGTTTTTATAACTCCAATTGCTACCCACTTTTTCTGAATTTAAAATAACTAATATACTACTTTCTAACTTTTTTTTATACAAGCAAATACTTGACAAGAGGAAAAGACACCAACAAAAAACAATATTCTTCCTTCCAATTTGTTTTTTGTTGAGAAGTTATCATTCCTGGCAGGCGACGGGAAGAAATGTCTATCGTGGAGGACACCGAAGAGCATTTGTGGGCAAACCAAAATAAAATAAGAATTAAAGTTAAAATAATTTAAAATTAAAATTAAAATAATTATATTTTGTGATATGTTTGATTTATTGGTGGAATCAAAATCAAAATCAAAATCAAAAGCAAATCAAATAATAGGAAAAAAATTAGATTAAATTTTAAAAATTAAAATATTTTTATTTTTTATTGAAATCAGGATAGAAATAATTTTTTTCAACCAAATAACTAAGATGGGGGTTACTTATTTTCGTTCCCATCCCACGTCCAACTCCTCCAAACATCTCCAGATTATCTTTTCTAAAATATACGTAATGGTAACCTTAAATGTTTGATGACATGACAGCAATTTAGTTTGGTAAGATAGGACTGAAATTACGGGTGGTTGTAATACTGTAGTTACTATATGCAGAGCACTTGATTAAACAAACGTTGGGACCACTACTAATTAACCTTTCGTTCACATCAAGCATGGAAGGGGAAAGAATAAAAAAAGCTTTAGAGAGCACCTATAAACCTAGCGGAAAGAGGTACACTCTACCGTAACACAAAGCCAAAAATCATAATTAGCCTACAACGCCATCACAAATAAAATATAATAAAAGGATCCAATTCCACCATTCATTAAGTAACGAAACAAATACCAGTTCGGACCATCTAAATCTAAATCTAAATACCAAAATCCATATTCCGCAAAATTCAAAAAGTCACTAACTACAAATTTATAGTCAATTAAAGAACTAAAATTTTGCCACAAAATTACCAAGCTTACTAGCTCGAACTCCAAGCTTGGACCTTCCCTCATTTCTAGTAACCTTATTCATCTAAAAAAAAAAGAAAAATAAAAAGATGTGGGCTACACAACTCAATAAGCAAAACTTATACTATTTTACCAGATCCAGCATAAATTTTTCTATGACACTGCATCATTTTAAAAAAATAACAAATATTATGAAAATAAAGTATTTCATAGTACAATATGATAAAGCAAGTCATAAAGCAAATCATGCATATCCAAATCATCAATATGAAATGTCGTTTTAAACCAAAAAAAAAAATCATCAATATTCCATAAATTTGGCTCCAAGTTTATATTACAAGCAATATTATAAATCATTCTTTTGCTATTTAGCTACATCATAATTCAAAATATTATTTATAAATATTCATGCTAAGGTCACTTTATCTCGTGACACAGCCCATGCTCGTAATCGACAAAGTATTATATTTTGTATGACAACTTTATACCTACTGGCAAGGTCTATGTTCGTCCGGATGCTAGCTTCGTATGTCGATCTACCCTAATTCAGGAGGTCATACATAGTTATCAGAGAACCTTTGAAATAATCATATCTTTTTATTGAAAAATACACATACGTAGATGAAAAAATACTAAATAGCATGATGAAATTCGTGGTTCATATATATGCTATTTTTATTGAAAGATACATGGAACTACTTTTTATAGTAAAGTATGATTTTCATAATATATATTGTTAGAGCGGAAAAGTGACTGCGTCCCCTCGACAGATATTGTCCGCTTTGGGTGCATCCAGCGCTACCCTTCGGGTGCAGCTCGTGCATGGCCGCTGCCCTTGGGCGCAGTCCGGCGCTACCCTCACGATTTTGTCCCACAAAAGGCGCCTATCGAAGAAAAGGAGTTTTGCCCATTTTTATAAAGCACAATCCTTTCCGCTACTCTACCGATGTGGAACTAAAGTTCCGAGTCCTCCATCCGCCTCCCAACATCACCCCCCCAGCGGGAAGGATCCGTGCGGAAAAGTTTCGGCGGGGCCCTTCCTATAGCGCCATCTGTTAGAGCGGAAAAGTGACTGCATCCCCTCGGCAGGTATTGTCTGCTTTGGGTGCGTCCAGCGCTACCCTTCAGGTGCAGCTCGTGCACGGCCGCTACCCTTGGGCGCAGTCCGGCGCTACCCTCACGGTTTTGTCCCACAAAAGGCGCCTATCGAAGAAAAGGGGTTTTGCCCCTCTTTATAAAACACAATCCTTTTCACTACTCTATCGATATGGGACTAAAGTCTCGGGTCCCCCATCTGCCCCCCAACACATATACTGATCTATAATTTTAAGAAAAATATGATATGTTCACTAGCAAACCATACGCATAGAAAATATGATAATTTAAAAAATAATGAGTGTAAGATCTACTTATCTCTTCCGTCTTAGACTGTCAAAAATAAATTTCACTAGGCAAACCTACTAAACCTATTTAAAATATTAAAAACAAAATTAATTTCTATTTAATGATTTTAATAGTATTAAAATAACAAAAAAGGGGATGTTTGACCGAGCATGCGGTAGTTCCAGGTGGGTCAAGTCTAAGCGATTCAATCAATGAATCATGGGGCCCAGACTCGATTAGGGCCAAAATTGTTCGATAACGTTTATCATTAGTGGGTTCTAGAGACACTCAACAGGGCCAAGGGTGATCGGTCTGACAAACTGTCCAAGCACCAGGGTGGTTCAGGACATCTTAGCGGGGTTCAACTCGGGTCCGTAAGACAGGGGCATGAGATCCTTCATTGACATCCATAGGTCTACTAGAGAGAGAAAGAGGGAGAAGAGAAAAAAAGAAGAGAGAGGAGAAGAGAGAGAAAGAAAGGGATGGTCTTCTCTTTCTTCTCTCTCTTTTTTTTCTACTTTTTCTTCTTCGACAAAAGAGGAGAAGAAGAAGAGGAAGAGGAGAAAGGAAAGGATAGTGGTCCTCCATCGAGGTGGCAACAGGCGGCGGTGGCCGACAACGGAGAGCAGCTGAAAGTGGCGGCGGGTAGCAGAAATCATCCCAAAAATAAGGCCGAACAAGGGGGGTTCTTGGCTCGGTGGTTCTCGGGTCTCAATCCACTCGCCGACGGCCGGGGCTCTGGCTTCGGCCATAGGCCAATGCAGAGGAAGGAACAAAGGCTTCAGCGATGAACATCAACGATGGAGTTAGTCGGAAAAGAAGAAAAATAGGGTCGGCACTCATGATGGAAATTTGGTGGGTTTCTCGGCTGGTAGCCATGTTTCAAGGATTAGAAAGAAGAGGTAAATAAAGAGAAGAAAGATCTGGGCCTTACCTTGGCTCTGGCAGCCCTAGGTCTCCGACTCCTAGTCGGAGTTGCCGGGGGAGAAGGAATTAAGACTCCCAATGGGAGTCTTATGCCTGTTACGTGCAAGTAATGCACGGGGCTAGCATCGGCCAAACCCAATCAGGCTAGTCAAGTGGACAGAGCCCAGGCGGTTCTTCACATTGTTTGAGCACCTAATTCTTATCAGAACGCTTATCGCATGATTTTTTTTCCTCTTTGAGGGTACTTGGAACTCTCCATCTTCCAAATTGGTTTTATTTAAAAGATCTTATTATTAAGTTCTATTAGAATAGTGCATGCAAAATGTTTGAGGAGTAGCTGCTTTCTTGCAGCTAATCTGGTCATAGGCATTGTAACATATTTGTGGTTCTTTAAAATTCAATGTTATGATATTTCCTTACCTTTAAAAAAGTTTTGCTCCCCCTATATTAAATAATTTTTGTCACGATTGTATAATTCAAATGTAGCTGAAGTTTTTGCCAACAAGCTTGTGTCCTTATTTTCACCGTATGCATGAAATTGCCCATCCCTTGAGCTGTTGATTCCAGATGACTGTTAAAGAAGGGCTCTCAGAACATTATAACAGCTTTATAATGGTTTCTAGCCATCTACATTATATATGTAATGTAATACATTCTAGAATAGTCCTAGCTAGCTCACTGGTTGCATGTATTTATATTGCAAATACTGCCTCCAAAGTTTCGTGACATACAGATATGGAAGCACAATAAAGTTGCATAACCAAAATGACCGAGCGGCCTCACCTGCACCATAATTAGATAAAACACAAATAAATATAAATAAAGAAAGAAACGAAGTCATGCTGTAAATGTACCCTATATAGAGCAATCTCGTTAGCTTATTCATTATCGGTGATCAATATGAGTGCAGAAACCAATGGAGATATAGAAAAGCATACCATGTCAGACCATCAGATAAGCAACTTAAGGTAACTGGAAACATTAGAAACATTTACCAACACAATTGTTAGGAAATGCAAACTAAATAGGAGTGGTAGAAAGTTTATTACTAATTGGGACACTGGGGACTGGGGAGGGAAGCAGGAGGGAGAACAGCTTAGCTGCAACTAGGGAGGGAACTGGTGTTGTTTCCAACTATACTTTCCTGAATGCCAAAACTAATTGCAAAATTTTCGACTAAAGTAAGACTTCATACTTCTTGACGATATCTAAACATAGTATGATCCTAAAGTTCTTAAACTATATTGTCCCAACACTTCCAGTATGATAAGCAGCAGAATTGCACTTTTCAAGCTCGAAAGATCATCACAATACCTACGTTCGATGCCAATATATGACTAATGAACTATTGAGGCCTCGATCTTAAATATCTATACTCTTGTTTCTTGAATATTTATACTCTTCTTTCTTTAGGCCTCAAGCCTCCGACAGGCTGCCTATCCTCTCATTCTTACATCCCATCAGGGGACTGATGGTTACTACGTATTAAATTTACAAACCCCATCAACAAACCATTATTTCTTAGTGGGGGGTTAATTCAACATAAATGCATTCACAAACAAGAGCTATCATAGTTCTAAGCATGGACATTTAAGAAGAAAAGCAGGAAAACATCTAAATACAAAACACTTTTACTAAGCTTATGCCCGCAATAGATGTGAAAGTCTTTCGACCTTCTTGATTATTAAATCTCTCCCATCTTCAAGTTGCTCATCTTCACTGTAAAGACCAGAAATTGGGCCCGTTCTTGGGCCCAATGAACTGAAGTCGGCAATGGATGCCGACTTCAGTCTATTCATCGTGGTCTTCCCACGATGAACCCGCCGGCCGAACGGCCAGCGGGATCTCCGCACACCACCCCCCCCCCTCTTCCCTCTTCCCTCTTCCCTCTTCCCTCTTCCCCTCTTCCCTCTCCCTCTCTATCTCTCTCTCTCCCTCTCTTTCTCTTCTCTGAGAGCCCCATTCCTCCTCTTTCCCCTTCCTTGAGAGCCGCCGCCGCCGCCGGAGCCGCCAACGCCGCCTGGGATTCATCCGTTGACGACCGGAGGTGAGGAAGATATTTTTTTGTCATCACTTTTTATGGATTTAAGGGGAGAAATGAGGGATATCAACCGGTTTACCTTCCCCTGTTTTTGAAGATTTTTTTTTTTTATGAAATTGGCCGGCCGACGGTGGCCGGCCGGGGTCAAATCTGGCCGAAACGGGTTCGGCCGGAGGTGGGCGAACGGGGGCCGGGCTTCCCAGCCCCGGTCCCTCTCTTTCCTCCCTCTCTTCTTCTCCTTCTTCTCTTCTTCTTCCCGTCCGGCGCCGCCTGTGAAGGTGGGATGGCCGACGGCGGCTGGCCGAGCGCCGCCGCCGAGGGCCACGGTCGGCCGCCGAGGGCTGACCGGAACCACCAGCCACCCTCCTCCCTTCTCCTTCTTCTTCTTCTTCTTCTTCTTCTTCTTCTTCTTCTCTTCCTTCTTCTTCTTCTCTTTCTTTTTCTTCTTCTTTATTCGGCCTGGGTTTATCCTTGCTTTGAAATGCGTGCCTCACTTGTGAACCAGACTTTGAACCGGGTTTAAACTGTGAACCGGTTCCACCTACTCCATGAATTGGGTTTGAGTGAATGGGTTTTGGTTAGGGTCTGAATTTGAGTCAGGAGTTTGGGTTAGCCTGATGTGAGTACAATCTGGTTCGTCAAAATTTGATCTGATCTGGTCTGATCAGATCTGGTTTGGGTTGGGCTAGGAAACTGTTTTTGGGCTGAGTTGGGCCTGATTGGATCTGTGGGCTGGGTTGGTTTGGGCCCGAGATCTGATCTGGACCTGTAATCTGGTTTGGTTCAGTTGGGCCTAATCTGTGTTGGGCCACAATTGGTTTTGGGTTAAAGGATTCTGATTTTTGGGATTTAGTCTATTTATTCTTGGATCTTTGAACTTAGGAATTTAAGGGATTGGAATTAGTTTAAATTATGTTTCTAAATTAATTAAATAATTAATATTTATGTTTAATCAGGGGTTCGTGATATCTGTGGCAGGGATTTTTAAGCGAGCCCAGGTAGGTGACCTATTGCTTTAAAGTAGAATTTTAACATGTACATTGCATATGTTGATGTTATGATTTATTATTGGCATTATATGTTAGAATTTGAATTAAGTATTTAATTTCATAAATTGTTAATTTATTATTGGCATTATGTGTTAGAATTAGAATTTAATATTTAATTTCATAAACTGTTATGTGCTTTACTATTGGGAGTATGATCATGATTTTGATTTGGAAATTTACCATGTGGAAAGTTGAGTTATTGATTTTTAAAACCCGCGTGACTATAGTCTAGGCCCCGCCAATGGGATGATACGTTGGTAGGAGTGGCAATCGGGTCGGGTCAGGCATAAACAGGTCGGGTCAAATACAGGTCGGATCAGAAAACTATAAATCTGAACCCGACCTGTTTATTAAACGGGTCAGGAATTACAAACCTGAACCTGACCTGTTTATTAAACAGGTAATCCGACCCGACCTGTTTAACCTGTTTGCCCAACCTGACCCGTTTAACCTGTTTAGACCTGTTTAATCTGTCCAACCCAACCTGTTTAACCTGCCCAACCCGACCTGTTTAGACCCGTTTAACCTGTTTAGACCTGTTTAACCTGTTTAGACCCGTTTAACCTGTTTAACCCGTTTAACCTGTTTAGACCTGTTTAACCTGCCCAACAGTTAAACGGGTTAAACGGTTTAAACGGGTCAGACATCTAAAACCCGTATCCGACCCAATTAATAAACAGGTTAAACGAGTCGACCTGTTTACGACCCGAACCTGTTTAGGCCAAACCCAAACCTGTTTATGGCGGGTCGAACACGGGTCGGATTGGCAGGTCGGGTCATATTTTGCCACCCGTATACGTTGGCCCTGTCGACTTGTACTGAGGAACTAGTTCCGACACCGCGACCACCGGTGATAGAATAGTGGCGGCACAGGGGTGCGTTTTGCTCTTCAGAGCGGCTCGGTGGAGCGTAAGTTTGGCACCAGGGGGTGCGGCATAGTGGTGCATTGGCTCAGTGGAGCGGCTCTTCGGAGAGTTGTATTGGCACTTCGGTGTAACCATGCCACTGGGTGATGTGGCCGTAGTCATGCGGTTGAGTTATTTTGAGTCTCGGATCGGGTTTACGGATTATCGTGTGGATTTTTGGATTCATGAGTTTAGTTGCTTTTTATATGCATGACGACATGTTATATGATGACTTTACTGCATTATGTTGCCTACTAAGCTGTTAGCTCACTCATACTATTTACATTTTTATAGGTGATGATATATGAATATGGGGATTACGGGATGGAGTGATCATGATGTATTTAGCTAGTAGATATGGATTTTCTTTTGTCTTATGTATATATGTGGACATTTGATATGAAAACTGGAATTTATCTTTGTTTAGTTATTGATGTTGAATCTGATTTATCTGCCTTGCGTGCCTGCGGGGTCCGCCCTGCAGGTGCGCGGCGTCTGCTCGCGCCCCGGGCCCCGGGTTCGGGGCGTGACAGATTTATTGGTATCAGAGCATAGGTTAAAGATCACTAGGGACATTAAAACAAAATCATAATAAATATAATAATAAATAATAATAATTAAAAAAAAAACTTAGGAATATAGGGACACATGTGAAGAAATGAGAGAGGGGTAGAAAATCTTATGGGTCGGTGAATCTAACACTAATGATGTGTATTCGGAAAAAAAAAAAAAAAAAACTTAGGAATATAAGGACACATGTAAAGAAATGAGAGTGGGGTAGAAAATCTTATGGGTGGATGGATCCAACACTAATGATGTATTATTTAAAAAAAAAAGAAGAAGAAGAAAAAAAAAAGAAAGGGAATATAGGGACACATGTGAAGAAATGATAGTGGAATAGAAAATTTTACAGTGGATGGATCTAACCCTGATGTTGTGTTATTTGTGTATGTATCAGCATGCCGCCCCGCCGTGCACGTGTGGCACCTCGCCGCCTGATCGAGACTATCGGGAGTGATCCAGCCACTTCTCATCCGACTGAGAGAGTCCAGGAGGATGAGGCTGATCAGACAGTACTGGATGGACCAGATCATGGCCAGGAGAGCAGGATGGGAGGTCCGACCCAGGTGATGGAGCTGATCAGAGAGGTTGTTGGGTTAGTCCGACAGCAGAGGGGACCACAGCAGCTATTTCCCTCTGCTAGTTCTTCATATCAGGGGAGGAGTATAGCAAAGTTCAGGAAGTTAGCTCCTCCGGCCTTCAAGGGAACTACCGATCCCCAAGAGGCCGAATGGTGGATAGATGAGATGGAGAAGGCCTTCAGGGCCATGGGTTGTACTGAGGAGGAGAAGATCAGATTTGCCACCTATATGCTTCAGGACCGGGCTCATCATTGGTGGGAGTCTGTAGAGAGGACCATGATGCAGGATGCAGGATCTGTGACCTGGCCGGGATTCCGCATGGCCTTCTACTCCAAGTATTTCCCTTCCAGTCGTATCAGGGAGCTGGAGAGGGAGTTTCTGAGCCTCTCTCAGGGGAGTATGACTGTGGAGGACTATGAGGCTGAGTTTGATCGGTTGTCCCGTTTTGCACCATCTCTTGTCCAAGACCCTAAATCTAGGATGAGTAGATTTGAGGAAGGACTGAGGCCTCGCCTGCGTCAGGGTTTAGCTGCTGTTCACTCGACTGATTATGATGACCTAGTTGACAGAGCTAAAAATATGGAGATCATCTGGAAGGAGACACAGGATGCTCAGAAAGGGAAATCGAAGAGGACCAGGGACTTTGATTCTGACGGTGAGCGGCATCTGCGCCGACCTATGCAGTTCCGTCCAGGAGCAGGGCAGCGAGTTCCATATGGGAGGACTGCACCGGATTGCAGGGGGATATCAGGAGTGTGCTTCAGGTGTGGCCAGACTGGACATAGAGCTGTTGAGTGTCGTCAAACACGACCTGGTATTGGAGCATGTTTCAGGTGTGGTCAGCAGGGCCACCGGATAGCTGAGTGCCCTCAGACTCAGACTTTTTCTGGAGTTTGTTTCGGGTGTGGTCAGCCGGGTCACAGGATTTCCAGTTGTCCTCGTACTAGATCCGCGCAGAGGCCACCGACTTCTGTAGCTCCTCAACGACAGACTTCCTTCACTCCAGTACAGGCTACCCAGTCAGCTGTCCCCAGGCAGCAAAGGGGAGGAGGATCTCGTACCCAGGGACGAGTTTATGCACTGACCCAGCAGGATGCTCAGGCATCCAACACTGTAGTGACAGGTACACTGTTGGTATCTTCCACTTATGCTTATGTGTTATTTGATTCTGGTGCTACGCATTCTTTTATCTCATCTTCATATGTGCATAAGTGCGATTTACACTACTCTTCCTTAGAGAGGGAATTATGTATTAGTACTCCAGCTGGGGGTACGATGACAGTTAGTCAGATCTGCATTTCCTGTCCAGTACTAGTTGAGGGTAGAGATTTGAGAGCTAATTTGTTTGTTATGAATTTACGTGACTTTGATGTAATCCTGGGTATGGATTGGTTGGCTGCATACCACGCTACCATAGACTGTTTTCTGAAGAGGGTGACTTTCCGGATCCCGAGTACTGATCAGTTCAGTTTTATGGGTGATGACTGGGGTGTCTCTTCTCAAGTAGTGTCTGCTATGCAGGGCATAAGATCTCTTAGAAAGGAGTTTTCCATCTTTATGGCCGCAATTACAGATTCTGAGCAGTCTGAACAGAGAATTGAGGATATACCAGTAGTCAGTGAGTACCCTGATGTCTTTCCTGATGATCTGCCTGGCTTACCTCCTGATAGAGATGTCGAGTTTGCTATTGATATAATCCCTGGTACTGCACCTTTGTCTAAAGCTCCTTATAGAATGGCCCCTGCTGAACTAAAGGAGCTGAAGGACCGATTACAGGAGCTATTGGATCTAGGTTTCATTCGACCTAGTGTCTCTCCTTGGGGTGCTCCAGTATTATTTGTCAGAAAGAAAGATGGTAGCATGAGACTGTGTATTGATTACCGGGAAATTAATAAAGTGACTATTAAGAATAGGTACCCTCTACCCCGGATTGATGATTTATTTGACCAGCTTCAGGGTGCTCAGGTATTTTCCAAGATTGATCTTCGATCTGGATATCATCAGCTGAGGATAAAAGAGTCTGACATAGCCAAGACTGCCTTCCGTACCAGGTATGGACACTATGAGTTCCTTGTGATGCCTTTTGGTTTGACTAATGCACCAGCAGCGTTTATGGACCTGATGAACAGAGTATTTAAGCCTTTTCTGGATAAATTTGTCATAATATTTATTGATGATATTCTGATATATTCAAGGAGTCAGGCAGAGCATGAGCATCACTTGAAGATTGTTTTGGAGACTCTGAGGCAGAATCAGTTGTATGGTAAATTAAAGAAATGTGAATTTTGGTTGGACAGGGTGATGTTTTTGGGGCATGTTATCTCTAAGGATGGAATTATGGTTGACCCAAAGAAGATTGAAGTTGTGGTTGACTGGAGCAGACCGAGTAATGTGTCTGAGATTCGCAGCTTCCTTGGACTAGCCGGTTATTACAGAAGGTTTGTGGAGGGCTTCTCTAGTATTGCTGGACCCCTGACTCGACTCACTCGCAAAGGAGTAAAGTTTGAATGGTCGGATCAGTGTGAGAAAAGTTTCAAGGAATTGAAACACCGTCTAGTATCAGCACCTATTCTGACCCTACCAGTTACCGGTACTGATTTTACCATTTACAGTGATGCTTCCAAGAAGGGTTTGGGTTGTGTGTTAATGCAAAATGGGAAGGTTATTGCTTATGCCTTTCGACAGCTTAATCCCTATGAAGAGAATTATCCCACTCATGATCTTGAGCTTGCTGTGGTTTTTGCCTTAAAGATCTGGAGACATTATCTGTATGGAGAGACATGCCAGGTATTCACTGATCATAAAAGTTTGAAATATCTTTTCACTCAGAAGGAGCTGAACATGAGACAGAGAAGGTGGCTGGAATTACTGAAGGATTATGATTTATCTATACATTATCACCTTGGGAAGGCAAATGTGGTAGCAGATGCTCTAAGTAGAAAATCTTCAGGAAATATTGCAGCCTTGATTACTACTCAGAGAAATATCCTGGAGGATCTGAGGAGGGCAGAAATAGAGGTATATCTGCAGGATGCTACCTTGAAGTTGGCAAACTTGCGAGTCCAGCCTACACTCATTGACAGAATTAAGGCAGCGCAAGTGGATGACTCTCGACTTCAGAAGATCAAGAAAGATGTTGAGTCTGGATCTCAGCCTGATTTTCATATATATGAGGATGGTTCATTGAGGTTCATTGGCAGAGTTTGTGTTCCAGATGATCCTAGTCTGAAGAAGGAAATCATGGAGGAGGCTCACAGTACGGGATATACAGTGCATCCTGGTAGTACAAAAATGTATAGGGATCTGAAAGTTGTGTTCTGGTGGAACAATATGAAGAGAGAGATTGCCCAATTTGTATCTCAATGCTTAACTTGTCAGCAAGTTAAGATTGAGCATCAGAGACCAGCTGGTATGCTTCAGCCCCTGCCGATCCCAGAGTGGAAGTGGGAGCATATTACTATGGATTTTGTGTCAGGGTTACCTCGTACCCTCAAAGGTAATGATTCAGTCTGGGTGATTGTAGACAGATTGACCAAATCAGCACATTTCCTAGCATTTAAGACTGGGATGACACTAGAGAGATTTGCAGAGTTGTACATTGAGCAGATCGTGCGGCTGCATGGAGTTCCAGTATCTATAGTGTCTGACAGAGACTCCCGATTTGTGGCTCATTTCTGGGGCAGTTTGCATAAAGCTTTGGGAACCACTCTTAGCTTCAGTATAGCTTTTCATCCACAGACAGATGGGCAGTCCGAGAGGACCATTCAGATTCTAGAGGATATGCTGAGAGCCTGTTCTATTGATATGAGGGGTTCTTGGGATCATCATTTGCCGTTGGTAGAGTTTGCCTATAACAATAGCTACCAGGCAAGTATTCAGATGGCTCCTTATGAGGCATTGTATGGTAGGAAGTGTAGATCACCTATCTGTTGGGATGATGTGGGGGAGAGGAAAATTCTGGGTCCAAAAATTATTCAGCAGACAGTGGAGAAGGTTCAGCTGATCAGAGAACGACTTCGGGCAGCTCAAAGCAGACAGAAGAGTTATGCTGATATCAGGAGGCGGGATCTGAAATTCCAAATCGGAGATCATGTTTTTCTCAGAGTGTCCCCTTCTAAAGGGGTAATGCGATTTGGAGTTCGGGGTAAGCTCAGCCCGAGATATGTGGGACCATTCGAGATTCTCGAGAGAGTTGGAGCTGTTGCTTATAAGCTGGCACTTCCACCTGCCTTATCGAGGGTTCATTCTGTTTTTCATGTCTCTATGTTGAGGAGGTATATTGCTGATCCCAGTCATGTGATTGAAGTGGCACCTTTGCAGCTCCGCGCAGATCTTTCTTATGTTGAGCAGCCTATCCGTATAGTGGATAGGAAGGACCAAGTTTTGAGGAGGCGCACGATTCCTTATGTAAAGGTGCAGTGGAGCAATCACAGTGAGAGAGAAGCTACTTGGGAGCTGGAGGAGGAGATGAGAGAGAAGTTTCCTGCCTTGTTCTCGGATTGAGGTATGTTTTAATTTCGAGGACGAATTTTTTTTTTAGTTGGTTAGAGTGTAAAGACCAGAAATTGGGCCCGTTCTTGGGCCCAATGAACTGAAGTCGGCAATGGATGCCGACTTCAGTCTATTCATCGTGGTCTTCCCACGATGAACCCGCCGGCCGAACGGCCAGCGGGATCTCCGCACACCACCCCCCCTCTTCCCTCTTCCCTCTTCCCTCTTCCCTCTTCCCCTCTTCCCTCTCCCTCTCTATCTCTCTCTCTCCCTCTCTATCTCTTCTCTGAGAGCCCCATTCCTCCTCTTTCCCCTTCCTTGAGAGCCGCTGCCGCCGCCGGAGCCGCCGCCGCTGCCGGAGCCGCCAACGCCGCCTGGGATTCATCCGTTGACGACCGGAGGTGAGGAAGATATTTTTTTGTCATCACTTTTTATGGATTTAAGGGGAGAAATGAGGGATATCAACAGGTTTACCTTCCCCTGTTTTTGAAGATTTTTTTTTTTATGAAATTGGCCGGCCGACGGTGGCCGGCCGGGGTCAAATCCGGCCGAAACGGGTTCGGCCGGAGGTGGGCGAACGAGGGCCGGGCTTCCCAGCCCCGGTCCCTCTCTTTCCTCCCTCTCTTCTTCTCCTTCTTCTCTTCTTCTTCCCGTCCGGCGCCGCCTGTGAAGGTGGGATGGCCGACGGCGGCTGGCCGAGCGCCGCCGCCGAGGGCCACGGTCGGCCGCCGAGGGCCGACCGGAACCACCAGCCACCCTCCTCCCTTCTCCTTCTTCTTCTTCTTCTTCTTCTTCTTCTTCTCTTCCTTCTTCTTCTTCTCTTTCTTTTTCTTCTTCTTTATTCGGCCTGGGTTTATCCTTGCTTTGAAATGCATGCCTCACTTGTGAACCAGACTTTGAACCGGGTTTAAACTGTGAACCGGTTCCACCTACTCCATGAATTGGGTTTGAGTGAATGGGTTTTGGTTAGGGTCTGAATTTGAGTCAGGAGTTTGGGTTAGCCTGATGTGAGTACAATCTGGTTCGTCAAAATTTGATCTGATCTGGTCTGATCAGATCTGGTTTGGGTTGGGCTAGGAAACTGTTTTTGGGCTGAGTTGGGCCTGATTGGATCTGTGGGCTGGGTTGGTTTGGGCCCGAGATCTGATCTGGACCTGTAATCTGGTTTGGTTCAGTTGGGCCTAATCTGTGTTGGGCCACAATTGGTTTTGGGTTAAAGGATTCTGATTTTTGGGATTTAGTCTATTTATTCTTGGATCTTTGAACTTAGGAATTTAAGGGATTGGAATTAGTTTAAATTATGTTTCTAAATTAATTAAATAATTAATATTTATGTTTAATCAGGGGTTCGTGATATCTGTGGCAGGGATTTTTAAGCGAGCCCAGGTAGGTGACCTATTGCTTTAAAGTAGAATTTTAACATGTACATTGCATATGTTGATGTTATGATTTATTATTGGCATTATATGTTAGAATTTGAATTAAGTATTTAATTTCATAAATTGTTAATTTATTATTGGCATTATGTGTTAGAATTAGAATTTAATATTTAATTTCATAAACTGTTATGTGCTTTACTATTGGGAGTATGATCATGATTTTGATTTGGAAATTTACCATGTGGAAAGTTGAGTTATTGATTTTTAAAACCCGCGTGACTATAGTCTAGGCCCCGCTAATGGGATGATACGTTGGCCCTGTCGACTTGTACTGAGGAACTAGTTCCGACACCACGACCACCGGTGATAGAATAGTGGTGGCACAGGGGTGCGTTTTGCTCTTCGGAGCGGCTCGGTGGAGCGTGAGTTTGGCACCAGGGGGTGCGGCACAGTGGTGCGTTGGCTCAGTAGAGCGGCTCTTCGGAGAGTTGTATTGGCACTTCGGTGTAACCATGCCACTGGGTGATGTGGCCGTAGTCATGCGGTTGAGTTATTTTGAGTCTCGGATCGGGTTTACGGATTATCGTGTGGATTTTTGGATTCATGAGTTTAGTTGCTTTTTATATGCATGACGACATGTTATATGATGACTTTACTGCATTATGTTGCCTACTGAGCTGTTAGCTCACTCATACTATTTACATTTTTATAGGTGATGATATATGAATATGGGGATTACGGGATGGAGTGATCATGATGTATTTAGCTAGTAGATATGGATTTTCTTTTGTCTTATGTATATATGTGGACATTTGATATGAAAACTGGAATTTATCTTTGTTTAGTTATTGATGTTGAATCTGATTTATCTGCCTTGCGTGCCTGCGGGGTCCGCCCTGCAGGTGCGCGGCGTCTGCTCGCGCCCCGGGCCCCGGGTTCGGGGCGTGACATTCACCTAGACAAACAAAGAAAAATCAGATAAAAATTAAAAAAAAAAAGAGAAAAGAAAAAGCAACCGCATGACAACCCATGTTTAGCATACCAGACAGATCTCCCTATCTCAATTTACTAGCAATAGTGAAGATAACTGCACAAGCATAATTACTTCTGCTACTGATGTGGATCACTTAGAAGTGTACAGCGAAAGTTTGCCACCATAAGGCACCGTAAGAATTGCTGACTTAAAAGAATGTATTAAATTCTTTTTACATATGTCCAAGATTAAAATTACTGTATTAAATTCTTTTTACATATGCGTAGATTGATTATACTATTTTCACTTGAGGGCGGTGCTTCAATTTTTCTATTGCAAGTGATATTTAGGTAGAGAGAAACATGAGGAATGTATTTATCAAAGAATAGGTTATATTAATTGAGGTAAACTCGTAAGCATGGCTCCCTACAAAGATACAGCCGGTGTTTAGACATGAGTGAATAGGGATGGCAATCGGACCAGACCGAACTAAATAAGAGCTCAGATTCAAGACTAATCAAAAAATTGGCAACCTTATAGTTTGGTCCCTTCAACAAAATTATTGTTGTGGTTCTTGTCGACGCGTAAGTTGGAATTTTAAAGAGACGGGCTATGGTGACAATGCCAAAGGAAGTTTGCGGAAATTTTAAGGTCGGGCATTTTTTTTAAAAAACATTTTTTGTCTTGTTTTTCTTCTTGAAAACTCAGTTAAAAAATATACCTTTCCTTGTTGGATGATAAGGAAATTCAACTGCCGGCCGGCTGCCACGTCCGCGGTTTTCAGGCTTCTTCTGGTGGCGGTGCCACATCCTGTCACCATGATTTAAATAACACGGTAAGAATCCCAACAGACGCGATGGCTTTTTGTTTTTTTTTTATACAAACAAACGTGAAGACTTGACGGGAGGAAAAGACACCACCAAGAAGCAATATTTTTTCTTCGAATTTTATTTTTAGAAGTTATTCTTCCAAGTAAACGACGGGGAGAAGCATAACAATGGATGACGCCAAAGTTGCATTTGGTTCACAATCCAATATAAAACTAAAATGAAAATCAAAATAAACTAAAATAAAAAAAATAAAATAAATATAATTTTTGATATGTTTAGTTCATCATGGAAATCGAAATTGAAATTAAGAACGAAATTAAATTAAATATTAAAAAAATTAGATTACATTTTGAAAAATTAAGATATTTTTATTTCTTCTTAAAATAGAAATAAAAATAATTTTTTCTCCCGTCAAATAATAAAAATAAGACTCATCTATTTCTGTTCCATCAATTGTCCCAGCCAAACATTATCGGATTATCTCGTATAAAATACGCGTAATGGTAGCTCCGATTGCTCGTTGACGTGCCAGAAAATGAGTTTGGTAAGATGGGACGTTGGGACCACTAGTGATTAACCTTTCTGTTCACATCAAGCAGGGAAGGGAAAAGAACAAAAAAGAAAAGCTTCGAGGGAGAGCATTTCCACTGGGTCATGTTCTTTGCCATACGTCAACTCTTCTTCCCAAATCAATCGGAGAGACTCTTTGCAGTCTGGAGTAATGGCTGCCGTGCTTCTCTCACCCTTGCTATCGGTGGTGATTGGGAAGGCAACCGACCATGTTCTCCCACAGTTTGGAGTGATGTGGGGCATCCATGAGAAGCTAAAAAAGCTGGAAAGAAAGCTGTTGGCAATCCAGTCCAAACTTGGAGATGCAGAGGAGCGACAAGTCAAGGATGCGGCTGTGAAGAGCTGGTTGGCAGATCTGAAGGATGCAGCCTACAAAGCAGACGACATCCTGGATGAGTAATGTGGAAGCAATGCGGCGGAAGGTAGAGATTCAGATTGATATGACAAAAAAGGTGCGCAGCTTCTTTTCTTTTCATAATCCAGTCTGGTTTCGTTTTAAGATGGGGCGAAAGTTGAATGCTATTGTTGAAGAAATAGAGAAACTAGCAGACGAGGGAAATAAATTTGGTTTCGAGGTCAAAACCCAACCCCAAAAGAGGGACAGGCCACAAACCCACTCTTATGTTGATGAGTCAGAGGTCATTGGTAGGGAGGAAGATAAAGAAAAAATAGTGAAGTTGTTACTTGATCATGATAACAACCAGAATGTTGCAGTCCTTCCCATAGTTGGGATGGGGGGTTTGGGTAAGACCACACTGGCCCAATTGATTTACAAAGATCAGAGGGTGGAGAAACATTTCCAGCCGCTCATATGGGTCTGTGTGTCGGATGAGTTCGATGTTGCAAAACTTGCTAAAGCAATAATAGCTTCAGCCACAGGAGTTGAGTGCAAGCTATCAACCATGGAGTTGTTACAACGCAGCCTTCGAGAAGTTGTAAGTGGGAAGAGGTACTTACTTGTATTAGATGATATTTGGAATGAGGAACGGGCAAAGTGGAACGAGCTAAAAACTTTACTTGGAACTGGTGGAGAAGGGAGTAGGATTGTTGCGACTACACGAAGTGAGCGGGCATCGTCGATAATGGGTACCCTCGGCCCTTATCACCTACCGACTTTGACTGAGGATGATTCTTGGGCATTGTTTAGGAAGATAGCATTCGAAGGGGGAGCCGAAGAGCCTCAAAATCTCGTAAACATCGGCGAGGAGATTGTCAAGAAATGTGGTCGGTTGCCTCTGGCAGTGAAGACACTGGGAGGCTTAATGCATTCCAAGAGCCAGGAAAGGGAATGGTTGTCCGTGAGGGATAGCGAGCTTTGGAATCTGCAGGACGGTGAAGATGGGATCTTGCCAGCACTAAGGTTGAGCTACAGTGATTTGCCTTCCCATTTAAAACAATGCTTTGCTTTTTGTGCCATATTTCCGAAGGATTATGAGATGAAAAAGGATCTGTTGATTCAACTATGGATGGCTAACGGATTCATTCCATCCGATGGAAGAAGGGCGTTGGAGGACAAAGGGCATGAGATTTTTAATGAGTTGGCTTGGCGATCTTTCTTTCAGGATATCAAGGAAGATGAGGATCACGGTGGTCGCGAATACGTCTTTGAACCTTATTATAACACAATATGCAAGATGCATGACCTCATGCACGATCTGGCACACTCCATTATGGGGAACGAATGCCTTAGCAAGCTGGAACCCGCCAGGCGGGAAGATATATCTAAGAAAACCCGTCACTTGGGTGAATCTGATTATTTTACATCGAACTTTCATAGGACCTTGAATAATTATCCAAATATTCGCACTCTCCTGTCCTCCTTACCAAAAGGACCCCATACTAGTATTGCAGTGACTGCGGATTCGTCAAAGCCGAAGTCCTTGAGAGCATTGGATCTACATAATACTACTATCACACAATTGCCTATGGTAATTGGATATTTGAAACATCTGAGATACCTCGACCTCTCTGGTACCCATATTGAAGCATTACCGGATGCCACCAGCACACTTTTCAATCTACAAACTCTGAAACTCTCTAGCTGCTGGAATCTGCGTAAGCTGCCCGAAGACATGAGAAATATGAGTAGCCTGAGGCATCTCTACATTGACAGATGTCCTAATCTGGAGCAGCTACCAACAGGTATCGGGCAATTGAGTAGCCTGCGAACATTGACCAAATACATCGTAGGCAATGATGCTGGAAGGCGTATAGGTGAGTTGAATAGCTTAAATCTCAGTGGCCTTCTAGAGCTGTATAACCTGAGAAATGTGAGGGATGCAGCAGATGCTAAAGAAGCTAATCTTAGTTCCAAACATAACCTTTGCTCATTAATATTATGCTGGGATAAGACTCAGTGGGATGCCCCAGGCTGCTATACAGGAAATACCCATCGTTCTTTCGAAGAAGATGTTTTGCCAGCAGAAAACGCAAAAGAGGTGTTGGAAGCCCTTAGACCTCATGGTGGCTTAAAACTGCTGACAGTATGGCGCTATGGGGGTGGCAGCTTTCCAACGTGGATAATGATGGACACCGTATTGCTACAAAATGTTGTTGAAATTCATCTGGGAGTTTGCACAAGATGCCAACATCTCCCGCCTTTGTGGCAGCTCCCTTCTCTTAAATTTCTCTACTTGTTTAAGATGCATAACGTCAAGCACATTTGCGGTAGCACCATCTACGACAATGCAAGTAATGGCACAGTGCAAGCATTCCCCTTACTGAAAAGACTGGTGTTGCATACGATGCAGAGCTTGGAGAAGTGGTCAGAGTTTAAAGGAACTACAGAGGTCACGTTGGTTTTCCCTCACCTTGCTGAGCTTAAGATCATTGATTGCCCAAATTTGATGACCATGCCAGAGCTACCATCTCTCAAAACTTTAAAAATGGAAGGAACTGATATGCAGTTGGGCTTGATCTGTAGTCTGACGACACTCTCTTCCCTTAGAATTCAAGTCTGTAAAACGAGCAATGGTACAGAGTCGCCTCCTCTTGCTGATCAGAAGAAAATGTCTTTCAGGTATTTCAGATCTCTTGAAAATTTATATATTAGTGCACCGGAGGATCTAGCACCATTGCTGGAGGAGGAGGAGGAGACGAGAGGGCTAAGCTCGTCCCTGCATCAGTTGGAGATTAAATGCTGCAATTGGTTTTTCTCACCATCACAGCAGTCATCATCACCTTTGGCGTTTTGGAAGAACCTTACTTCTCTCCAATCTTTGCGCATGATTTCTTGTGATGATCTGGTCTACTGGCCGGAGGCGGAGTTCCGTGGCTTGAACTCAGTGAAGAAGATAGAAATCTCACTTTGCAACATGTTGGTTGGCCCGTCACATTTGCCATTATCCTCGTCATCATCAGGGGACGGAGAGCTCCTACCAAACCTGGAACATCTGCTTATTCAAAGTTGCGACGGTCTGCAGGAATTGCCCAAGTTGCCTGCATCCCTCAGATCACTGACTGTCTTCCACTGCCCCAAATTGAATTCTTTGACGGAAGACCTGCGACTCCTACCAAACCTGGAAGAGCTGGATATTGTCTATTGTGATGGTCTGCTGGAATTGCCCAAGTTGCCTGCTTCCCTCAGATCACTGAATATTGGCTTCTGCCCCAAAATAAATTTCTTGACGGAAGGCCTGCGACATGCCACCTCTCTTGAGAGTGTCAAAATTTCAAATTGCCCAAGCCTGACTTCTCTACCGGTAGATCTGGGGCACCTAACAGCACTCAAGAAGATGGATATCAACAAGCTTCCTGGCTTGGAATCTTTGCCACAAGGGCTGGGACAGCTTGCTGCACTCGAATGTCTGAGCATCAGCACGTGCAGCAAATTGTCATCTCTGCCAGAAGGGATGCAGGGCCTCACTGCCCTTAAGAAGCTGTCTATTAAACATTGCCCTCGGCTGTCATCACTCCCAGAAGGTCTACAACGACGACTCCCTGGCCTTCAGCATCTAGAAATTGTAGGGTGCCCCGACCTGGAGAGACAGTGTAAGAGAGGAGGACCATATTGGGACCTTATCTCACGCATCCCCAGTACCAAAATATTATCTGAGAGGAGGAGCAACTTCAGCGCATCCCTTTCTTCCTTTTCTTGCTTTAGAAGACCATCTACAGTTTAATGTCATCCCAGTCCTTTCGAGGTACAATCCCATCTCTCTCTCTCTCTCACACACACAAATGAAATAGAAATTAGTGACTGCAATTATTTATGTTCCCTCACATTCTCGTTCCTGCCGAGGGAATCTAGGGGCGAATTTTAGATCAGTTTGTCCATGCTCGCTAAAGTAGCTCCTAGAGGTAAGCAATGGCATCTTCCTGAGATGGCAGCGACACTACACTGTTCACATAAACTATTATACACTAATTCATGATTCTCACAAGTATTTTTCAGGGATAAGAGGTCGAGTCGAAGCTGGAGGGATGCACATTGGAATTTTTCATACATTTTTTCTCATTTTATTTTTCTCTTGCTATATCAGATGAGCAGAAAATTTAGCTTCAGAATGAATTAAGAGCGTTCATGGTACAAGCAGCTTTCTTGTCGATCATTTCAGCATTCAATCCAGCATCAGGAGAAACGACAAATCCTTTGATAAATTTTTAAATATATCCAAGCCTTCAATGATCAAGTGTCTCCATGTGAATCTTCTTGATACATTTCCTTTTGCTGTTGTTAAGCATTTAAAGGGACACTAGGAAGAGAAAAGCTTAATTCCCTTTTAGAAGATGTCATTTGGCATTTAATGTTGTTTTGATTGTTTTCTCTTAACCTTATTTTATTTGATGTCCTTCGATATATAGATGTTGTGTTTGAAGACTTTGGATGGTACTTCAGCTTCATGCACCAAAAACAATTAAAAGATGGAGATGTACTTTATTAATTATTTCAGCATCCACTTTGGGTGCTCTAACTCTGTTTAAGTAGTATCGTATAAAAGCTATTTGATTGAGCATACTACTGTCACTAGCCTTTTTTTTTTTTCTTGTTTGCTTTTATCAGCAAATGTTACTAGTGATGTTTTCTCCCAAGCTTCGGCACTTCTCTGGTTAATCTGGAAGGAGGAAAAAGAATGGAGTTAAAAGAGTATTTTCTTGGAAGAGGGCAGCCATGAAGGCATTGATGTTTTCTTGCCACTCTTTGGCCTTTTTTTCTGGGCAGTGAATTGGTAAGCTTCAAGAAAAAGAGAAGATGAATTTCTAGTTATTCGCACCTCTGTTTCTGATCTTGGGCACAGACTGGATAGAGGATCCTAGAGGTAAAATCTAGAGGGTAGATTGCATGACAATTCCTCTTCTTTTTGTGTCTTTTATATGCTATCCCGGAGAGTTACTGTTATATGTTCTGTTTTCTTTGGGGGTTGTTTTTATTCCTACACCTCTATTGCATGTAATTCAATTACAAGTTGCAATTAAAAATGCTGCAATTGAAGTAGCTGTTGCCAAAAATATTTCTATTTGATTTTCATAAAAATCCAACAATTTTCTGAATTCCTATACACTATTTCTATTTTTTATATTATTTCTATTTATGTTATGTAAGCCTGCTTAGCTCAGAACTTAGAGCATGATCTACTAAAGTTACCTCCTTGGAAATAATGAACTCCCTTTCTGTTATTATACTATAATAATTATCTTACTATTGTAATAATTATAATAAAATAATAATATTAATATTAAATATTATTAAATTATTATAACAATAATTACTATATTAATTAAATCACAATGAAATAATTTGTCATTATAAATTAGATATATTATTATAATAATAGACGTTTTATGTTAGCTTGCCTTTCTGATGGTAGGGAAGACACATCAAATGCTTGGTATCGTAGCTATATCTTCACCAGGGCAAGTAAACTAACGGTTAATGGCTAACATGTGATATGGTAATTCATAATTGCTACCTCAAAAATGCAAATATTTGTCCTTAGGCCTCTTCTAATATTTCCTTCCTTTCTCATTCAGCATGCTCATGTCATTCTCTTTCTCTTTAATGCACGCCCTATGTTTTCTTCTAATTTTTGCTTAACTGGCCTTTTTGTTTGGAAATGGCAATGCTTTTGGGGCTCTCTTTAATGAAGCTTGGAAGATTTCTTGTTCCAAATCTATGGCAATGTAGGGGGAATCTTCATTCGCTTACAAGTCCTGTTAATTAGTGGTTTGAACCATCCTTCTTTATTCAATTTTTCAGCATGTAAAGAGTCTGTTTTGAAATGTAATGGAGTTGATTTTTTCTCAAAATTTATATGTCCTCATATGTATTAAGTTCAGATAATCTATCATATCATAACCAAGTTCACTTCAATAACTTAATTTTATTCAGAAATGTGTTATGTATCATAAAGTTAAATAATAGGATGTATTAAAATGACTATATGTTTAATTAGATTGGTCTGATGAGGGGGAAATGGGAGTAGATCCTATCATGGGGATTGATGTAGAAGCTTCTTTTCCTTCTATTTTATTGCTTGTGAGGGTAGGACTATGGCCATTAGGTATTATCCCAGCTGGTTTGCCTATCTTCTCATGTTCTAGTGTTGCTCAAAATCATACTCAAAATGACCAGCTGGTATTAAATCAAGCCAGCCAATATCTCGGCCACAGTTGTATTAAATCAAAACCTGAATCCGGACAGGTAGACTAATGGATTCAAAAGACAAAATCCAGC
Source organism: Phoenix dactylifera (assembly GCF_009389715.1). Taxonomy (NCBI): domain Eukaryota; kingdom Viridiplantae; phylum Streptophyta; class Magnoliopsida; order Arecales; family Arecaceae; genus Phoenix; species Phoenix dactylifera. Next base: position 503,694 of record NC_052404.1, read on the forward strand.
CTTAAATTTTTCAATGACAACTTCGCTCCATAAGTGAAAGTGATAGAATTTTTTTTCAGAAATGTTTTATCAATTTATTTCCATATGTACTCATCACAAATTCGATTTTGCATCGAAAATATTCTTCAATCCTCCGTCTCATTTCCATTCATACGTACTAAATACATTACATATGTAGATTTGGCTGAAATTTCATATGATTCAGTAACCAGGATATACATTTCATCATTGCTAGATTGATCCGTATAGTTCAATGAATAGTGAGTCAATAATAAGATTTTTTTGATAAACAAGAAACTTAAAATTAAGTTGCTCTAGAATGGAAATGAGGGAATGTATACTTGGATTTACTCCGATTCAATTTGAGAGATTTTGTAGATTCATTAATCAGGGCATCTCTTTGAAATAGAACATTAGAGAAAGATGTTGTTTTTGCGACAGCAATAATTTTTCTTCATGCAAAATATGTTACATATTTAGAAATTACAAACTCAAATGAGTAAGACACTCAAGAAATATGTTACGAAATTAAATTTATGGGTTACAAATTAACTTGGACCTAGGATTATAATGCTGGAGAAACTATATAGCAGTGGATTGTATATAAAAACCATTAAGAGAGGCTTGGTATCTGAAGTCTGGACTCGCCTGCTTTCCCTTACCCTCTTGTTACTTGATTCTTGATTCGCACAGCATCCTTCTCTTTATAAAATACAACCCCCACTTTACTCCGTCTCATCTTTCACTCCTCATCTTCTTGCAACCAATATGGTGGTTGATTCTTCTAGGAGCATTCCCTTTTAGAGAGATAAAAAGAGATGAGGAAACCAAAGGAGTCTATGATCGTCTCTATTTCCTTTGTGCCATACCATCCGTACCTAAAATCCTCGAATGCATACTTTTGGAGTTCAAAATTTATGAAAATATTTAACCATGCAAATATTAAAAAACAAACCTCATAAACATAGTGGAGGTCTTCGAGGAGCATGAGCAATCCCTTTTTTTCATTAAAAAAATCCTAACATCATAACTACTAGTCTTTTATACCAAGGTAACCCATGGGTCATATGATCCTTTATGACATACCCAACTCAAAACACCAAATAGCAACCAATAAAAGATAACATAAATACTTTCTTAACTTGATGCGTTAAGGCCTACAACGCTGTAAGAGAAGCTAATTTTGGAACTTCAGCTTTGCACTGCTCACACAAGCAATGCACTTCTATTTGATCATTATTTAACCAATGTCTATGCTTGATGATAACTTGAAAGTACGTTGAGTGACCTAAAAGGTCTGAGCAACCTGTAACGCCATATTTCTGACCAATAGTTTCTAGTCTACAAAGAAAGAAGGAGGTACCTCAAATTCTTGAGACAAATGAAACAAAAAGCTAGGATGTGAAACCATTCTGGATCATTGTAATATGAAAATGTATATGAGAATGGAATATTTTAAATGCAGAAACATTAAAAGTTTTGCATTGTAATATTATTGCAATATCATGTTTGATTGCTAAATTTAATTGTTAACTTTAAATAATTTGAAATCAACATGAAGCACAACAAGTGAATTTTTCCCGGAAGGTTTTACCTTTTCCTTTGTTGTTTTTTAGTGGTTAAAGTTATATAATACTGGTATACAAAAGAGAGCCCCTCATGTGGGACTTCTATTGTTTAAGACTTCTACTGTTTCACTGTTAATTATGGCTGCAATATAAGAGCTAAGATAACAGTTAGTGCCCCTTAATGACATTATCATGCTCTTGATTCTTCTTTCTCCAGAAAATAAAAAATATTAGAATTTTTTTGTTAATCATCACTATTATGAATCCCAGGGGAAGGAAGGAAGACCTTGATTCTTGGCAATAGGGTCATTGCAGCAGCCTTTTCCAATCAGGCTTCCGCTGTAAAGAATGGGTCTGGAATAATTTAGTTTTAAACTTTAGAAAAACTCGCTTGGTTCGCAGAAAGAGAAAAAAAAATATGGTCAATCAAAAAATAACAAAATGGCTTATACTTGGTTAGAAGTTCCAAAGAAAAGAAAAAAAAAAGTTATCTTTCTATGAAAATAAGTTTCCTACCACCTATAAAAACTAGAAACTTATGTGAGACATGAGAAACCAACTTTATTGAATCAAGATAAAATTTTGTTTTCGAAAAATGCCCTTAGTTAATGGTTTATATCTTTTTTTTTTTCTCTTGTAGTCAATTTATTAAAAATAAAAAATATTTTAGAAAATATATGCACAATCAAATATAAGTTATCTCATACTTTCTATACTATTTTTTCATGGCCAACCAAATATGCTAAAATTATTTTTTAAAATCTAATATAAGTAGATGTTGGCTTTTTATAAAATATATTCTAGTATGATGGAATTCTTCCATGACCCAACAAATCCTGAAGGAGGAGATACGGTGAGAAGCCCAGATGGCCTTAGAACTAGCAAGTCCATTGCCTTGGTTTCAAGAGACTGGGGAAGATTGAGGAATTTGGTGGGTGGAACCAGCAAGTAACCTTCTGGGATTCTTAAGATATGTGATATCTGTATCTCTTAAAACCGAGAGAGAGAGGTTGAAGGGAATCCGTCGGGCACTCTCTCTCCAACAACGCGAAGACAAACCGCGCCAAGACAAAACTTCGGGAATATAGCCGTTGCCAGAGCCGTTTCACGGGCTTGCTTGTTCCTCCTCCTTCAAACTCAAGCCTAAACCCCTGCGTGTTACCCCAAAAAACCCCCAACCCCTATGCTCTCGCTTGATTACTAGAACAACATTGTAGTTCTCCCCACCAACTTCCTAACAACCGAAAAAAGCAATGGCAAGAAAAGTAGAGGCATCCACTTCTTTCTTAGCTCTCCCTTTTGTTCTGTTACTGCTTTCCCTTGCCGCAGGTAAGAACTAGAATATCTAGTCTTTTTTTTTCTGGAATTCTTATAGCCTTCTTTTCTCATTCATATGTCACATTTGTTTGATAAGAAAAAAAAAAAAGATTTTGGGTGGCTGCCTACTTCTTTCTTCCGCCTATATCATCTAATATCAGGGTATTTCATGGTATTCCTACTTGAGTTTTTCTTGCATTAATCCAGTTTAGGGTCTTCCATTCTTCCTTCTGGTGATTCTTTAATTTTCTATTCATACAGATGCTAGCACTCGAAGTGATACTAGGATTCTCTCTTTTACTTTTTCCACTGCTTTCTTATTTCCAGTTCAAAGGGGTTCATAAGTTGCATTTTTTATATTTTATTTTGTAGTAATTTCATCACTTTCACATTCAGATTGGGATATGCAAGAAGGTTCTCGATTGAGACATGATTCTTTGGTCCTGAAATATATCTATAGCGCTTACAAGGAATGTCTTAAATTATTTCGTTTCTTTCCCAAAAGTTCCATCTGCGAGCTCTCTGTTTCTGACCTTAACGACGAGCTCATGCTATATTGAAACTTTCTATTTTACCCGATCGTTATCTAGTTCAAATTAGATAGTGAATTAGTTCCAATTCTTAGTATGTTATTCATTCATGTTAATGTTACTTGGTACCTCGTATCAGCAAAAAGAAATGTAACTTAGTACTTTGGATCTCACAGGGGGAGCTGCTGCATCATCACAGGGACAGGTAAATCTCCAAATCCTTGCAAGTTAGCAAAATGTTTTGTGTCTAAAGGAAGCACTAAAAAAGTTTTGCAGTTAGTAAGATGAAAGAAGACATTGATGTGCAATGGATTTTGTTTTGTTGTTGCAGAGAACTTGGTGCGTGGCCAAACCTTCATCCGATGAAGCTACTCTGACTGCAAACTTAAACTATGCTTGCTCTCAGGTGGATTGCAAGGTACTGCAAAGGGGCTATCTTTGTTTTTACCCGGACAACCTCATGTCTCATGCTTCAGTTGCTATGAACCTCTACTACCAAACCCGAGGCCGGAATTACTGGAACTGCCACTTCAAGAATTCTGGGCTCGTCACAATAACAGACCCAAGTAAGTTTCCAATTCCATGTACTCCAAGTTCACCTCTCCACTCTGATTCACCTAACTCAAGATTTGATCTTTTTCTTTCCCTCAATTTGAGTTGCTAATAATTCCAGAATGTGTTTCCCTTGTAGGTTTTGGAAGCTGTAATTATGCATATTATTGACGAAGACGGCAAATTCTCAACTAAATTGAGCTGCAAATTGCTGGATTTTGATTTAGCTGTCTAAACCTTGTTGTTATCTGCAGCATAGTATTTCTTGGATATTCCCAAATGCTTGCCTTAATTTTTGGTGGTTTCTGCATTATGATATCTCTTGGATAGTTGCAAGTATTGCAATTAATCAAAAATTTCTGCCCTCATCTTTCATGCTATCTCTACCCATTTTTCTACTTCACAAATGGTGGTTTTTAGTCATGGGAAAGAGGCAAGCAGTAATTTCAAATTTGATTTTGGTTTTTCAGAGCAGTGGAATGGATGATTCTCACATTGGATACTTTTGGACAACAAGGCATTCCCATTCAAAACTTTGAAGTTTAAATCTAAAATTCGAGAACACGCTTCCGTTCTAAACATCAAACTGAGATACAAAGCAATAGTCTACATATGTTCTTCAATGGAGATTGTACTAGATAATGAGGTGCTACCCAAGCCTGTAAATATTTGTTGGAAGATCACGTCCTACATTAAACTATCTCGTAATCCCGCATGCATGGATGCTGCTTGTCTCTCTATAAATATGTGAGATTATTTTTATTTTCCTAAGCAAATTAGAATTGAATTGAATCATGTATATAGATCAATTTGATTATGTCGAAGAAGGGAAAAAGTGGGAACATACATGCAAGTGGGAAATAAAGGTGGGTTCATACCTCAAGACTAAATCTTGGCAAAATCCATACTAATTTTCTTCAGAAATTTTAGAGTCCATACATTGAGACCGAGATCCCTAACCAGTGATTAATCCAAAGTTCTCAACACCATCACAGCAGCCATGTCCATTTGCCACTGAAGTTATGGTAAATATATGAAGAACAATCATGTAAGTTAAATTCTTGTTTTATGTGCAGCAGGATCTCTAGTCTGTTTAGCCTAGGTTGCATACGTAGGCCAACAAAGTATGCCAAAGTTCTGACGGGTTTTAAAACATTATTTCAAAACAAACAAGAATATTAGAAAATACGTTAAAAATATGAATAGTTATGGGAAAGTCAAAAGAAAGAACAAGTTTTTATTATTTTTTTCTTTAGTTTTTATGAGATGATTTAATGATAACCAAGCATAAATGGAGAATCTCTCTTTCTTTAATATTTCCTATCTTTAATCCTCTGTATGAAAAAAATAAATAAATAAATATGAGATATGATCGTACAATAAGGTGATTTTGATAAGATAAGTAAATTCTTCATCCACTAGGAGACCCAGTTCTGACTTTTCCATTCTTAAGTTCTCATGCTCCTGGGTGGACCAGGCTTATGTTTCATCTTCCTTCCAATTTATTTTACTTTCTAACTTTTTGAGCAAGTCCTACACACGTGATGTGGAAGCTGCCGATTAAAAAAAAAAAAAAAAAGTTCTTATGCTTCCTCAAAACATTTAATCGGCGTTCTAGCTTTCCTAGAAAACTCTCACAAGAAACCTGTTTGTCCGCAACCATGGACAGCCAGTGAGGATCTCGGAATGTTGCAATGTTTTGTCTCCCAATAGACTCTCCGAATCCTACAATTATTGGAGCGTGGGGGGAGCAGTAGCGATCTCATAATTGAGAGACTACAATGATTCATTACATAACGTGCAACACATCAATTTTCTCCCTGCAACATTAAAAAACAAACGGAGTTTGTTAGCAATAGATACCCCATTTTTCTACTCAAAATCCTGCGAGTATTTTGTTGCTGCCCACCTGCTCAAAACAAGGTTACATAGCAATCCATGTCTGCAGAAAAAATTAAGAAATCCCTCAACTTGGATTTACTAGACTACCGTGGTAAACCATAGAGGTGAAAATAGACAATATAATATTCATCTGAATCCATTTCATATCCAAATTGGTATATAAATAGAAATATGAACATCTAATTAATATCCATATTTGTACCTATATCCGTAAAAAAAAAAAGGATATGGATAAACTACTCAATTCGTATCCGAATATCCAATTATATTTGTAACCCTATGTACTTTTATATAGCACTCATAAATTTTTAATAAAAATATATAATCACATTAATATACTATTAAAAAAATATACTATCTATTTAGTAATATTTTTAATTTATGATCATAAAATTTAATTATCTACTTATATCCATTTTTATATCCATATTTTTCGTATCAGATTTGTAACTATATTTTTTTAAAACAAATATGCATATGAATTTTTACATCCAAGTTTTCTTCATTCGTTAAATATAGATATGAATATACCGATCCATATCCAATTCAGTTTCAGCCCTAGTAAACCACCGTTTTATAAGACCAGCTGATAAGAAAACTGCTTGGTATATAACAGTCTTCAATGACAAAATCCTCAGATATTCTCGTATAATATGGAGAACACACATCCCACTTGCTATATAGCTTGGCTGGGCACTGAAGGCTATATGAAAACCCCTACAAAACTTAAAATAGCAAAATCATGCACAGGCCCTGATAGCAATCAGCAACTTACCAAGCTCCATAGCACATCCAACAGTGTTACCAAGATCAATAAAACATTTTACTTTGTTTTCCACATTCAATATGAGGAATGTTAATATCAGCAATATCAAGGTTGCATATACAGTCTCCTCTAATTGACGATGTGACCCCACTTAGCTATCGCCACGTTGGAATAAATGGAACAAAAGTTCCTTGGTAAAATGGAGAAATGACAAAAACCCTGTGATCTCAGGCATGTCTGAATCTAGCACTAATACACACCCTTTCATCATTAATAACAAAATTGTCATACTAACCAGAAAGTGGGAGAAAGCATATGTTGTAGCAGGATCTGCACCTTCTGATGACAGTTGATAGACTGAACATGCTGCTGTCATCATCAAGATCACCTCTTTTACTAAATTAAATCATTACAAACGCTTCTTCTCAAGGGCAGCTGTTGCCTGCTTTTGTCTCCTCTTCCATGCTGGCATTTTGCCTGGGAACGCCCACCTCAACAGCCTCTCCCACCCATAACAGCCCAGAAACATGAGGGCAGCCCATAGCATCAGCTTATCCCTCATGCCATCTGGCAGCGGCTCAAGTTTCAGCCAGTCATTCAGATCCCTAAACAAATCCGAAGTGATCACTGTGAAGAAACCTACTGCAGCAAATAATGCATACCGGAAAGGCTTGTTTTCTGATATACTCTGGTTAAATGGGTGGCCCATGTAGTTCACAGCAAAGGTGGCAACCTGGATCATCATGTTCACCATATAAGACACAGTGTTCACAAGGTTTGGGTGGAAGTCAGAATCTGGTTCGATGCATTCCTCCGGCATGTGCTTCGAGGCTTCATTAACAGCTGAAATTAGAAAGAAGAGGTGTATAGCAAATTGGCCAAGCAGGGAGAGGAGGACATAAGCACAAAAGATGTTGGGATGGGGCCTAGCAGCAGAAAGTGTCTGCAGAGGGCGAGCATGGGAGATGAAAAGGAAGAAAGCAGCGGTAAAGACCCCACTGATGGTAGCCTGGATATCTCCTAGCTTGACACCATCCAGGTACATGACGCTCAAGACATAAGCTGTTGCAAGGCAGTTCAGGCCAAGAATCTTGAACATCTGGAGTGTTGTCACAAGGGTACTCCGACCTTGACGAATGATATCAAGGGTGGGGGCAACTGAGGCATGCTTCGCTGTGAAAGGCGATGCCATAGAGGCATCACCAAGCTTAACAATTGGTGCTGCACGACCGTCACCCTCTTCATTCATCTCATCTAACATCTTTTTCAGCTTCTGACGCTGTTTGTCAGCTGCAGAGAGGTGGCGGTTGTTTGGCGTCCCTACAGAGCTGTTAGGGGGCGCAGCAGAATGTGATGATTCAGTCATGGGCTTGGGCTTCTTCAATTTTCCTGATTTACTTTCAAGTTTGGATGTCTGTGAGGATGAATCTCCTGTTTGAGATGGTGGTACAGCATTCAATAGAGCAATGCCTACATGAGCCTAAACATTTGAAAAAAAAAAAATTGGTTTAGGTCAGACAAAAATGAGAACTAACTTATATGCTAATTCACAGTGGTGATATTTTCATAACCCGTTAGTACAACACGAAATGCAAAGCAAATCCTGAGCAACACGACCAAAGAAGAGCACAACTTAAAGCAGAAAGCTTGGCCCCGATAGGTTCTTGAGAGATATCACTCGCAGGCCACGACAGCAATTGTAGCTTTAGTAAGAAAACCATGGATATAAAAATTATTCCATCAATCAAGCTCCATAATGTGACAAAAAGAAAAGGCAGAAGATTAAATGGTAAAGCCAGCATTAAAAGACTCACTAATAGCAATCCAGGAACCAAGGACATAAAAATGTGGCCATATCCAAATAAAAGAAAATCTATTTGTTGAGGTTCTAATCCTAAAAGCATCCCAAGCGCCCCTGGCAAAAAGAATAAATTGCCTAACTAAATTATAGCAACAAAACCGAGTATATATAAGACCTGAAAAAGGAAACAAAGCAATATGATTTCTAACCTAAGTCCGTTATGGACAGTCTCACAAGGCCCGGCCACCACAAAAATTTATTGTTCAGTTTATGATTACTGAATGATAAAAAAGATTAAGGATCATATTCATCTTCCCCATAACTCCTATGTAATTTTATGTATACAAATTTATGATCACAGATATGAATAAGAATTTGTCATTCCAAAGTTTGAGCCAGACAATGATTTTAAGTTTGAAACTTATGTTTAAGGTAGTGGGAAACAAGAGATTTTACCTGCTTCAGTGCCCCAACATCATTTGTTCCATCTCCACACATCAATGTCATCCTACCAACTGTTTTGAAAGTAGTCAAGATAAGTTCTTTCTGTTCAGGAGCAACTCGTGCAAAAACCTGAAAGCACTCAGAGTCATAAAAATCTATACTTTGATAAGTTTGCATGGCAATTACCATATTAATATAAAAATCCTACTAACCTTAATGTAAGGGATGACTTTGAGAACAGCCTCGGTCCGCTGTAGCATCTCAAAGCAGTCTCCACCTATGCAAAGATCATGGGAATCTGACAATTCTTCCACCTCGTTCTCACTGTAGACACAATTAACTTCTAAGTATTATAATTTAAAGATAACCGATGTCATATCTTGGAAAGGTCATAGCTTTGGCTCCAGAAAAACTGGTAGTGATTAAACTAAATAAAGAACAGAAACAAGATACTCAAGCAGATGAGAAGAAGACACATAAAACAACACGCACAAAATCAACTATTGGATACTTGAAAAATATAAGCTATCGTACGTGAAACACCACATTTTTAAGGATTCTAGAAGTGTCGACACTTTAGGACACAGCACAATGTGGTTGAACTCTTTCATTTTGAAGTTCCTGCTGAAGTCAGCAAAAACGGCTGCCACTTGACACTTTTGAAGTGCCATGTAGAAGACACAGTTTCAAGTGCTGCACACTTTGCGTCATTATGTTTTTGGGTATAGAATTATCTTGGTTAACTATCAATTCAAGTATTTTAACATATATTAAGTAATCTTAGATGAACCTAAAATTTTACTTAAATTACTCACTACCATTTTGTTTGTTAGATAGCTTGTATCTCTCTCTTCTTCCCCTCTTCAGTTTATCTTTTATGGGCAAGCATCAAAACTATGGCTTATATGTCTGCACAAGTACGCGTGTCCCAGTGCCTAGAATTTTCAAGGCTACCATGTCTGCACTTGAGGATACCAGACATCAGGCATTCATGCCAAGGGTTGAGGTAATATTGAATATAAGCAGCTTGCACTGAATACCTATTTACTAACAAGAGTAGAACTTTTACCTGTAGGGAGTTATATCAGTTTCATCAGGTGAAACCCATTCAAAACCTTCACCAGTTTCCTTGCGGGCCAAAATCAATGCAGGCTTTGATATGATATGAACTTGGCTGGCAACATGGCAAGCTGTTAAAGCCTGGTCACCAGTAATCATTACCTAACACGATGACATCTGTTAGGACATGGCATGATGGATAGTTAAAACAAGTACTTCAGAAAGTTCTTAATATTCTCGATTTCTATAAAATCGGTTACCAAAAAGGGAAATGTCATCTTATATCTGCAATGGCCCGCTAATGAGAAACATGTATTTGTTCAAATGACTCACAAAACTCATTAAAACGAAAATATAAAGAACAGAAACACAAAGCTAGTGGAAGGAAAAAGGAAAAATAAAAATAAGCAATTCTTTAACCACAAAGCTATAGCATTGAATCTCAGTTGAGTCAAACCTTTACTAAAATTGCTTTGCAATGTAAAAAAATGTCAATCTTTAAAGATTACTTGATGTTAAGTTTTGATCATATGTTCAACCAAATAAAGAATTCTAATGTCTAACATGTAGATCCAGATATGAAAGTAAAGGAACTAAAAACAATATCTATAACTCCATTTTGTCCAACTTCATTTAGGACACTTATTAACTCCATCAACAAATTACCAATTGTAGATAGTATCCATACCTTAAGTGTATGTTATCTGTTTTAATGGCATAAGCTACAAAAACCTATTGTTAGAAAGCCATAATTATGTTTAAATTGAATAACCATAACCATCAAGCTTTCCCCCAACTATATATTTTTGTCTTTTACATGAATCAATTATCAAAAATATATTAAAAGAATAAGATTTTGAAAGAAAGATATTTTATCTAAGGTCAGCGGAACCATCCCAAACCGGATGGTTCCAGCCATTTCGAGCCGTACCGGCGGCTCACTGGTATGGTTCCGACAATAGAAGTAAAATCTGTTACCGCAGCCGGATTAGGAGAAGGAAAGAAAGAGGGAGCGCGGGCAAAAGGCCGACGGAGGGTGGCGGACGCCGGTGAAGGGCCGATGGAGGCCGCGGGAGGCAAGGCCACGGTCGGAACCATGTTTCATTCGAAATAGGAGAACCGGCCGCGGCCTCCGCCGGCGTCCGCCACCCTCCGCCGGCCTCCCTCCCCCTTCTCTCTCTCTCTCTTTTCCTCTCTCCCATGGTCTGCGTTTCGTCTCCTCCGTCAGTACAGGCCCAGCACGATCGGTACAGACTCGTGCTGCCGGAGAACCGGTATGGTATCCGATACCGGTTCGCCGACCTTAATTTTATTATTATAGCCAATGCATAGATAGACCCAAAGAACTTACCAAGTCATGTGATGATCCTTTCAATTCACATAAGACAGAACCAGAGTCAGGTCTGATAGGACAATTGAAAACCTATAAAAGCAAAATAAGCGTCAACCAAAACCTCAAGCAGGTTTTATTTCAATCATCACTGGAAGAACAATTGAATGATGATAAAATATCACAAGAAAAATAAGATACAAATCAAAAGCTTAATTGGGTTCAATTACCGCAAAACCAGCAAAAGTCAAACCACTCTCCACCAGATCTCTATCCAAGCTTCTAGCTTCACTTACCTGTAGTACAAATAAACCTCAAGTCAAAACGATATATCGAGATCTATAAATGATAATAAAGCAAAAAATCTTAAAAACATTTTACATGGATAGAGATTTCACTCTCAATCTATTGATGCATTCTCCCATATATTTATGGAACAAGGGGCCAAACATGAAAAATAAGACTATAGCTAATAAGCCTAATGCTGCCATGAGTATAGCTCCATATTTTGCTTCCCAAATTTCCAAATATTTCCAAATGGCATATATCATCATAGCATTCATTGGTTATCTCGAGATCAATGTCTTCTCCCCAGTATAACACCAAGGATGGATACTGAATATACAGCTGTGCAGTGTGAAAGCCGGCCCATAACTTGGTGAGGAATAAAAGCATGGGAGAATCAAATATATCAGATCATCCCAACATTGTCATAATTCAAAAAGTTCCTCCTTGGTTAAAGCTGAACTTTGGGCAACAAGAAAGATGGGACAGAGTTTCAATAATTTCATCTAAAAATAGCTTAAAATTTCGTCGTATTCCCTTTCATTAAGACTTGCTACAAGAAAGCACTCCAATCTGTAAGCTACTAAACTTCATACCTCCAAAGAGGATCATATATTATTTAGTGAAGAACAACAGACTACAAAATTGACACTACAGCTTCAAGTGGATTCATGGTATATACAACATATATGCACACACACACACACACACACACACACACACACACACACATATGTATGTATATATATGTAGGTAAGTAAGTAAGTATGTATGTATGTATGTATACACTTCTTGCAACATGGCTGACACCTCTTAAGAGGTCCAAAATGTCTTCCATATAATTCCAACCTATTGCACTACTAATAATTAAAAAGAAAAACACCACTCTAACTCCATATCAAAACATACTCCATGTTACAAAGAATATTCACCTTTTGCAAGATATTACAATCACCGGCTAGTTTGTACCCAAGTGCAACAGTACTGGCTGGCAACGATTTGATATATGCGGCTCCCTCTCATGCAATTAGAATGAATGATTAAATATAGAGCACACGAAGGAAAAGATTAATTAATTGATCTTGTCTGATGTGTTTTCAGCTGTTAGCAGTTTTAGATGTAAACGTTTAGTGTTTAACTTTAGGTGTCTAGTTGATAGAGGTTGTGGTTGGTGATTAAGTGGGGGCTTCGGTCTTCTTTAGTCTGAAGCAAGGAAAGAGTCGATGTCATCTAGTGTTGCAGACTCTTCATGTGTAGCTAATTGTCTATCATCATCTTTTATGGTACTTTTTATGGTATTGCATGGACTCGGGCACAAGAATTAGATTCAGACATTATCCTCAAGAATCTGACAAGGTAAGAGGAAAAAAGGTTATACAGGGATACATTGAAAAATATTTTTAACCAAAATACATATATATTATATAGAGGAAAATGTTCAAAGATATTATTTGCTCCTATCTTCCAATAGACATCTTTCTCATTCAAACTTACCAATTAGCCCAAAAATTTACAAAAGATGCTACTTGGCAAAGTTAACTTAGTAGCTAAGTTCTCTACCAATCTCTAAAAAGGGAAAGGGAAACTCTGTTTTAACATTATTATAGTGGGTTGAACTCAATTGAAAGAGTCAACCTCTCCACCAGTCTTAAAGCTTAAATCACAAAAATTTGATGCATCCAAATGTCAAAAGTATATTGAATTCAGAAATATATGTATCCTAGGACATATGTATCCTAGGAGTCGAGTGTGAACGTCCAGGTAACACAGATCACTGAAGGAAAATATAATGATTAATGATGATACGTTATCATATGTTATCACAGGTTATCAGAAGGAGATTGTACAAGTGTTAACGTGCAATTAAGAAGACTTTATTAGAGAAGCACCACTTGTGAAACAGAACAAGTTGTTTATAAGCAGCTCATGTTTGGCTCAACATTTAATTCATTATTGGTTTGTCCGATCAGCAGACAATCGACAAGATTTTAAACTTGGAAATAAATGAACTGAACATAAGCTGGGCCTAATCATATTTCTCTCAATATATCAAAATGTAAATACATAAACAAGTACACTTATTTTTTGATTACCTATAGATAAAAAAATAGTTTGATATTTATAATTAGTAATTAATGAATCTATCCAAGTAACTACCACATATATTAGATCTGAATCCAATTGCTCCAATTTTTATTTGCATATAAACATTGGAACAATTAGATTCATAGACCTAATAGCTCAAAAGTGTTATTTGCTTATAAACATCTGGCACTAGATTCAAATCTAATGCCTCATTTTGATGGGAGCAAACTGAAAGGTGCTATAGCACTTTTGGTATCCCAAAGCTGCAGCTGCCACCATCTTTCTCTCCTCTATTTGCATCCCTCCTCTGCCTTAGACATCCAACTCCATTGCCCCCGTCCTACCTCATCCTCGTCATTTCATGAAATAAGGCATCTCATCCCTCTTGGTCATCTCTCTCTTAGCCTTTGGACTTCTGCCTCTCCATCGCATCAATCTAGGCACCAAGGGCAGCAATCAAAACATCATAAGTCTCTTCCTGCTAACTCCATTAATCTCAACATCATCTGGAGATTCAGATCTAAGGTCTGGTTTGAGACTTGAAAGATAAGAGATAGGAGATGGAGGGATTGGGTTGCCTCTGTAAGCATATTAGGCTTGGGTTTTCCTCTGTAATCACTAGGAAAACATCCACACTTAACAATGTCAAGCCAATGTGAGTGGAGCACGAGAAAACGAGTCAACCTTGACCCACTCTTTCTAACTCAACTTAAGCTCAAGCTAACCATCTTTACACCTCTAGTGGAAAAATAAAAGATATACCATCATCAACATTAATGCTTACATGACAAGCCCCTTGATGTAGATCTAAAACCGTGCCATTATACATCATAGGAATGAAGAGCTGAGATTAAAAGATTGCAATCTATGTTTGATAACTTGATAAGACTAACTACTGTAGCAAACTGTTCAAAGCATTGTTCACACTATAGTACCTGGAAAAACAAAGTGTATTTTAGGGGGATAATTTTGGAATTATCAAGTAGAGTTGAGTTAAGGTTTTTCTTTACATACATACACACACACAAACACACATATAGTCACAAGTGGTGTACAGGTTTTATGTTTTCATGACTAAATAAAGATGAAGTTTTCTTGGGGTGAAAAATCACTGTTCCAATTTAATCCCTGTGTGAGGCATTGATATAGCCTGAGAACAATCCCTAGGTGTGATTCCTAGGTTTCAGAGAGCCCGGTATCATCTGTTATCTTTCCTTTCAGCATCTTTACACCTCTAGTGGAAAATAAAAGGTATGCTAGCATCAACATTAATGATTATGTGACAAGACCCTTGATGAACATCCAAAACCATGTCATGATGCATCATAGGGCAGGATTTTTATTAGACTTAATTTTAGCCATAAATTTTCTATATTTTCCGGTTGTTTTTAACTTTAGTGGATTACTTTGGAACGAAGGGTTGAGATTGAAAGATTGCAATCTTTATTTGATTGCTTGATAAGGCTGATTACTGAAGTGATACCATCCATGCATTGTCCGCACTATAGTAACCTTAAAACCTAAGTGTTTTTTAGTGGGGATAATTTTGGAATTATGAAGTAGATTCAAGTTAAGGTTTTTCTATATATATAGTCCCAAGTGGTGATGGGCTTTATGTTTTCATGATTGAATAAAGAAGAAGTTTTCTAGCAAAAAAATCACTATTGCAATTCAATCCCTGTGTGAGGCATGGATCTGACATGAGAACAATCCCTAGGTGTCATTCATAGGTTTCAGAGAGTCCGATATCATATTTTTATCTTTCCTTTCATTCTTTTATTTTCATAATAATTTGTATTTTACTTTATTTTTTTATTTATTTCTTTCGTTTCTTGTTCAGTTTTCCTTATTCTCTTCCTAGTAATGGTTCCTATTTGTTTTCTCTTGATATCACCAATTCTTTTCCTACAGAAAATTCACCTTTCTAGTTTATTTAATATGAAAGCAAAAAAATGGATCTGAGTTTTGAAGAAACAGCAAGCGATTAGATCCATTCTTAAGCACACTATCCCAAGTGTCGCGACGTGGGCTGTCCTATTCCATGGAAAATCCAAAGAAAGCTCCATCCCTTAGGATTTGAATCAAGGTCCGCCGTACCGGTACCGGTCGGCGTACCGGTGGCGGCCCGGACCGGTACGTACCGGTCCCATACCGGTTCTCCAACGATAAACTACCGGTACCGGATTCCATGCTGATCCGGTACCGGTTCCAGGCCGGACCAGTACGTACCGGCCGGTACGGGCCTGTACAGCAGACCATGATTTGAATCCTTGTATTCAACTCTACAATGAAGAATCTAAAAAGAAGAGAAATGAGCAATAGGATATCAAATCAACATTGATAAATGTATTTAAGATTGCTTCGGGTGACAATGTAGCTTTAGAAAGACAGTGATACATCTACTGTAGACTCATATTCCGGTGAAGAAAGTAGCATGTATTGTGACTGAGACTAAGCCACTAAGGATTGCCTATTTTTCTTGTGTTTTTTAGTTCAAGATGGTTTTCCTAACGTGGAATTCAAGTATTCAGGCCCCTAACAAAAGCAGCAAATTTTAAAAACATGTTGAGAGCAAAGGATATAATACTTTTCTTAAGCTAGTGCCACCAATGAAGCTTCACTAAAAACTGTTATGAAAACTAAAACTATTATGAAAACTAAATCCCGTTCTTCGATCAAAGGTTTGCTACATATGTATCAAATATGACAAAAATACCATTTGATTGTTATCAAGCTAGCCATGGCTCCATGCTACTCAGACATATTTAAGTTAGAGACTATTCAAGTTTTCCCCTGAACAAGATTTTATGGGTAGAATGAACTAAAAATCTACCATTACAATGCAACAGCCCTTAAGCCACCCATGCATGAGTCCCCTATACAGCAAACCCCTCTTTAAGATACACACTCCACTCAGTCCAATTCTCTAAGAAAAAAAAAGAGAGAAGAACATGAAGCAAAAATAATAGTGTATTTGTCAATATTTATATTTTTTTGAATGGACAACTC
The DNA here is from genome assembly GCF_009389715.1 of Phoenix dactylifera. Taxonomy (NCBI): domain Eukaryota; kingdom Viridiplantae; phylum Streptophyta; class Magnoliopsida; order Arecales; family Arecaceae; genus Phoenix; species Phoenix dactylifera. The sequence continues at coordinate 520,342 of NC_052404.1, forward strand.
AAATTAGATGGGATCAAGATTCGCAATCTCGGTAGCCGACCCGTATGGGTACCATCTTGGTACATCGTCGATACGCATGATAAGAGGTCGATTTAATATGCTGAAATTCAGTATGCCCCCCATACAACATACCAGTTTGTTTCCAGTATGATACACCTGGTAATCAAGGTCCGCTGTACCGACCGTACCGGTACGGTACCGATACTATACCGAAACAAACCGGTACCGTACCGGTTCGGCTGGTTCGAGCCAAAAGCCAAAAAAAATTTGAGATCGGTACGGGCCGGTGCCGGTTCCGTCCGGTACCGGTACGTACCGGCCCGTACCGACCCATACCGATCGGTACGGTAGACCATGCCTGGTATGCACTGGTATGAATCGGTACAGCATGCCATGGATGGGATCTTAGCCATCCATCCTTTCCATGTGCAAAACATGTGTTTCAACACTAGTTTGAAATAGTTCAAATATTCTTTGGACTGGACCCTGCGATACCCTGTTTTAACCCGGTCGACTCGACTTGGTCACGCCAAGTCGACTCAGGTTGATGGGCAGGAATTGGCCCAGCTAGCCGAGATCCTTCCTGCGAAGAAGGGCAGGACCACCCGACTTCACCGAAGCCCCGCCCACTTTTCCGGTGGATTCCCTCCACTAGCATCGATTCTCCTCGGCATTTTTGGAAGATAGGCAAGAGGAGATCGCAAAATCTTTGATCTTCTCTCTCTATTTCTTTCCTTCCCCAGCTTCCATGACCACCACAAATCCCTTCCTCTCCCTCTCTTCTCTTCTTCCCCCTCTATCTTTCTCCCTGCCTCTTCCTCTCCACTTCGAGCTCACTGTGCCCCATCTCCGCTGGATTTGTGGTCGCAACACCTCACCGAAGCAAGGTGTAGCTGATTTGTACAATTGAACCCTGTAATTTTTGGGCAACAGAGACAAGTGACCCCGACAAGGACATTACTAATTTTTGATTACTAATCAATTTCAATCTATATGAAGAATGAAAATATAAAGTATACTGACATAATTGGTTCTACATTTCCTTAAAAATTTAGTATCAAGGATATGATTGCGAAATGATTCATATTTTTATAGCATTATCTCATGGATGCTTATACATGATTGATTTCTAAATTATGAAAAGCGTATTTTACTCCAAAGGTGATATATATAGCCTAATTATAAATTATGAACTTTTATAAAAATAGTTGATTTATTGTAAATAATTTTCAAGATGGTTTTTAAAGACTATTTATGGATTACGACTCTATAAAGCCATTTAGTATCTTATTCATGTACAATCTAAGAAAATACAAATATGACTTAAGAAGATACGATTTAAGAAACAAGATTACAAGCTCTCAGATAGCTATGTACAACCCAACCAGCGGGTATAATAGTTAACATACGGCCCTCGCCAATAGGTATAACAGTTGGCATATGGCCTTGCCAGCAGGTATAATAGTTGGCATATGACCTTGCCAGCGAGTATAATAGTTAGTATACAGTCCTGTCAGCAAGTATAATAGTTGCCAAACTATGATATCCAGTCGATTACGATCCTATTACGAGTATAAGGTGATTTCAGCATTTAGTCTGAGAGTATTATTTTTGTACTATGACAATAGCTATTTATGAAATTTGCATGATTTGTGCATATGCAATAGTATGATAGGTTTGATGACATGATTTATTATGCGGTTATTATGAAATGCTCTAATTATATGGCCAAATGGTTTACTAAATTATGACTATATTTAAGTTATATACTTGGAACTGTATTTATGAATCTGCATGACTTATGCATACATGATCAGATTTTCATGTCATGGCTTATTCTGTTATTATGTTTATGAAATGTCTTATTTTGCAGCAAAAGTTATTTTCTAAATAATGAATTAAATCATGTAAAACTTATACTTGAGCTGGTAAGATAGTGTTTGGTTGCTTACTGAGATGTGAAGCTCACTCTTCTCTCCATTCTTTTTTTTAGACAAATAAAGCTGCTAGGAGCTAAGAGGGATAAGCTAAGTGGAGGTCGAGATAATAAGCTTCAAAGCATAATAGCAGGATACTAATAAATCTAGTTTATGACTATGAAATTATGGGTTATGTTGCGTTGAATATTTAAATGCTGCATTTAGACGCTCTGTACCCGCACCACTCTATTTAATAAATGAAAAGGACGTTTGACCACTTTTATTACTGTATAAATTTTTTTTATACAGATTTTGTTTTATAAAATTCATGTTATTGTGGGCGACATCCCATGGTAGCATGGCCATCTCATGTTCCGAATATGGGGCATGATGGACCCTATTGTTTAATGCCTAAAAAACGTATCTTCAGTTTATTGTACAACTAACATATACATATCTATCCGTCATCAAGACTTTAAGGTCCAAACGCATTCCAAGCCTCTGGAAACAAAATGAAAATTTAATTCCAATTTTAGCTCTATTGGAAATGCATATCCTTTCGAGGATACCAAAAGTGGTTTGCTGTAGCATAATATCATGCACATAGAATTAAAATCTATCAAGTCCACAAGGAAGAATGAACTCTACTGATTGGTTTGACTTGCAAATAAACAACCATCAAGGATGATTATTAGTTACAAGATTTGCAGCCATTTCCTTATTTCAACCAATGGCAAAGATTTTAAGAAGACTAGTCTTTCGTTTTTATATGTAAGACATCTCTTGAACTCCTATTTTATATAGTCCCAATCTCTTGTGACATGCAACAAAAGCTTGTATGATAGGAAAGTTCTCTGATGAATTCTGTTGAGTTTATCCCCCTATCTAATTGCAGGCTTTGGTCAATTTATGTTTAATTTTTCAAGTAAGACATCTCTCGCTTTCACATTTTGCGGAGTCCCAATCTCTTGTGACATGCAGGGAAAGCTTGTATTGTAGGACAGTTCTCCAATGAAACTATATTTAGTTTATTGCCCTATGTAATTGCAGTCTTTGGTCAACTTGTGCTTTAAATTCCTTGTTTCGAGAAAACTCCCCTTAACACAACTTATCAAAAAAGAAAGGGAATCAGAAATGGCACCTGCCGACCTCTAAAAGGGAAGAAGAGGAGAAATAACCAATGTAACAAATCGTGGTGCACCAATCTCATTCAGATGCATAGAACCTTTCTAAACAAGCATTATACACAGTTCAACATTCAATAACTTCAGAGTTAGAAGAAAATCTAGTTTACATGTCTACAGGAATCTAAATTAACAAAGCCACAAGCTATCTTACAGCCATCTCCGGAAGGGGTTTGTATGCAAGTGCCAGCACCCGAGATCCTTGCCTTGTATATTTCTTGTATGTCTCCACATATGTTGGAGGCATTTCAATCAACCTGTCCTGAATAGTTTCAGGTGCCCCCTGCCATTATAAAACAAGCCATGTTATATCGAGTATAATGAGAAATCAACCACAGACAAACTGTACCTAAATCATCACTACACACTTTTTTAACCAAAAAATGATTCCTTCCCTGAATGAAGCAATACATCACATACAGAGGAGTGACAAATTAGGAAGAAGCAAGAAAACAAGGACTTGATAAAAGTTAATTTCAGAAGCACTGTCAATTTATGTAACTGAATAATCAGCCAAAAGAAATCCCAGAATTGAATACTGCCATTACCATGCAAGAAAAACATTCAGGCAATGTTTAGCAAAACCAAAGTATTAGGATTATTATAGACGTTTTACTAAATTATTCTAATGAGTACTGACAAATGCATGAGTGGCTTTGGCTATCAAATAGCAATAATCAGGAGAAACAACATTACTAAGACAAAAGTGCAGATAATTGTGCTTGAGGCAATCAGCATGAAAAATTACTGGAAACATAACAACTTCTAGTTGAGACATAACTGCTAACTTTCTACTATGGTACAAACTCTAGCAACATAAGCAAACTGATGCCAAAGAAGAAAAAGAAAAGGAGTATGTTTTGGCACCACCAACCTTCACATATGCAAGAAATTGTTCCTGAACACGAACGACAACAGCCATTCTTTTTAAGTGAGATGCAAAATGGTGTCTCTTTACAATCTGCACGGCATGACCGCCTGACCTGAATTCAAGTGAAATCACAAAATCAAAAACAGAAGAACAAGATTATAAGCATAACACAAATCATAGATGCTCAAACAAGATGATGAAGACATCATCTTTCACTTCTACAGAGATGAATAAATCTCAAAGGTTGATATTCAAATCAGCTGAAATGGCAGGTTTCAATAAAACGCAAAACCTCCTAGTAGAATATCATTTCAATAAAGTAACATAACTGATGATATGATAGCCTAAACCATCTCTCATAATATTCTACACATACACCACCATGACTATACATGAATCTACTTCTGAGGACAACAAATTTACTTTATAGAAAGTAGGAAATATTATGCCAGAGTCAGGAGAAGGTGCAAGTGCAGGGAAGAGGATATTTAAAAGTTCTTGAAGTAAGGAAGCATTTAAGAAGTGGGTGCCTGTTTGAGTTTCAGGGGAGTTTCCGAAGCAGAAACACTACCCTAAGTAGCAGGTTCCTGCAACTACGGATATAACCACAACCAAAGAATATTATAGTTATTCTGACAAGTTAGAACAGTCACAAGCAAGCTAAAATAGTATGACCATCAGGCTAAAATAACTGCTCAAACCTTCTAGTCTGGATAAAACACCAGTTAATACAAATATATAATTAGTTATACTGGAAAAAATGTATTTTTTATTATTTGAACCTATTGCATTAAGATGTAATTTCCTACCACCGACCCACATAGATCAACTTGTAACGTGAGAATATTTGAAGTATTTCTAGAGTTAAAAAACCCAAATGATTATCTAGTTGGACCACATGAGTGTCCGATTGAACCAATTTGGGATAGAATAGACATGGTTGTGGCTTAATATCAGCTCCAGTCCGAAAACTGATGATTCTAACAAAGGATTTAGCCATTGCAATGAAAACCAAGAAAGGGTTGATAAAGCTTATAGCAACCAAAATTGTTTGTCCTGTCAAGAATAATTAGTTACAAGTTTTTCTGGTTCTTATATATAAAAAGCTATCTGTACAAAATGATGCAACTTACCTTTTGGGCATTGCCTTCTCATCAGATGTGTATATCCAGTCTATTCCTTTAAGTGCTGCCCTTTCAAGGGGATCGCCAACCTAAATTCCAACGATAAATTCTATAATGTTCTGCATTGATGATTGGCTAGTTTATAGCATCATCTATTATCACAAAGACTTCGGCTTCTAACAATATCATACCAGTTTATTGTCTACAAATACCAAGGCATGGCAGGCTGCCAGAACTTCAACTGTGCTTGCAGGCAATTTAGTCGTGTCTGACTCTAAATTTGTATTGTCAGCCAAACCAGCAACACCTTGAAACTCCTGAAAAGCAAGCCAGATATCTCCAGGTTAAGAATAATTACAAGAAATAAATTAGCTCACAAGTTAACAGGCATACCATGTCATCAGATGTAAGAGTTCCTGTCTTGTCAAAGCAACATATGTCAACCTGCAACCAGCTAAGTTGGTTAAAAGTATTGATAACTAAAAACTTATAATACCTGCAAGAGATCACTAAAATCTTCACCTTCCCAGCAAAGGGTATTCTGAATGGCTCTGTGCAGAAAATTCCACGGCGTGCTAATGCAATTAAAGATGTGTTGACAGCTATTGATAGCTCCATTGGTAGTTCAGGGGGTATCACAGAAGTGATAATTAATGAACAACTCAAGAAAAGTTTGTATTTGCTCCTTGTTGGATCCTCTAATCCCTAACAGCAGAAAATCCATTTGCTAGAGGTAATGCTAATGAAGTATCATAATTCTAGTGCAAGCAACAGTAGTACTGGAAACCAGAAATTTGCATCCATGATACAAGACTATCGGGTAAATGAACGCCTCTTGTACCTTTTTGAGCACATAGCCTGCAGCAATAATGGCAAAGAAAACTAGGAAAAGAATGAAGAAGCCACTCTCCCAGCTATTTGCAGTCACCTGAAACACCAATTACCAAAAAGTATTATTAAACATGTATGCTCCACTTTCCAATGATCAGTACTTGACTAGAGATCAGAAGTTACCCTTTCAGTGGAAAATAGAATTGTTCGCATTAATTTGCCTTGACTTGTCTCAAATCCCGTCCGCAGTACAACAGCCAAGCATCCCCCATCAGGTGTTTTCAGATTAAATGACTGCATGTTACATATAAATTTAGTAATTAGATATACATTATAGCCATAAAAACAATTAAAGAAAAGTGAACAAACAGAATATGAACAGTGTTTTCTTTTAATAATCAAAGAAAAGTGAACAATGCATTGCAGCCATATCTGAAATACCTTATCTGGAGTATGCTGCAATATCTTTGTTCCACCAAACAGAATATGACTTTTGTCTCGTTTAATAGACAATTTATCATCAAAACCTTCACCCGCAATTGAAACCTAGAGAAACAAATTGCAATGTAAAAGAATAAACAGAAAGAAATGAAGCAACAGCAAAATGTTGCTTACACAGACAGAAAAAAACCATTTCATTTCCAATAATAAAAAAATATATATTATGTATGAGGAATACTTTGGAACTCAGCCAAAAAATACATGGTTTTCCCAGATATCTAAGCAAACTGAGTTCCAGGTTGGATGTGAATCTTTGAAACAGCTAACAAATAAATGTAGGCCAATCAGATAAAAAACAAAAGAAGGAAGAACCACCTTCCACTGAGGAGTAGACTCGCCTGTGAGAATGGCTTCATTAACAATTGCACTTCCAGCTAATAACAGCATATCACCTGGTACAGCTTTCTCCTCCCCACTCTGACCAGAGGAGCGACCGACGGAGACAACATCTCCAGGAAGGAGGTCTGTACCAGATAGCTTAACCCACCTGAAACCAGAAGCATTCGATATAACTAGCTTGCTAATGCCTAATTTGTACACCAAAAAAATATTTAAAATAAACAAAGACATACTTCCCACAACGATGCACCATCAGAGTCTGGCCATCAACTCTTACACGCCTAAGTTCCGTTAGAGTCTTCAACCTACTCTTGGCCATTGTTGACTCAAAAAGAAATAGCATAAAAAGTGTGAACAAACTGTAGTACCAATATTCATCCAAACACCAAAGGCCCACACAGAAAACCTGCACATAAAAAGCACACAAACTCAGAACAAAGGCTATAGCGATCTTCATAGCTTATAGAAGTCCCAGCATTAAGACAATAGAATGCTTAATAGGACTACAAACCTGAAACACAAAAAACGGCTCCGTGCAATTCTCTTTCATCAACTTTTGAAACGTGGGTTGTGGATACTCAAACCTACACATTAATTGAAGACAGTAGACATTAGCTTACCATTGAATTTTTTGTATAATGATTATAGCTGAGCCCATTGAGAAACTAATATGAGAGATATTTTCAGCCCAAAGTCCTTTGTGCTTTGACAGAAGTAACAGAGATGAAACTCCAAATAAATTCATAACTAGGCAGGTAGAGAAAAAAATAATGAACCAAAACAACTGCAGAGAGCCGATGTAAATTGGGTTTCTATTAGAACAGCATGTTATTTAGAAGTGAGGATACTTCACGAAGGTAATTACCAGCACCAGGAAAAGATTGTCCATAGAACATCATTTCAAAGCATGCACTTCATTTAAGAAGCAGAGGCACTAATATTAGCTATTACTTTTCATGAGCTTATTTACCAAAAAAAGGATAATAGAAAATTTTCGCATCCAAATAAACCAGAGCTACATGGATAAGTGTACTTAACAACAAAAAAAGGGGAAAAAACAAAAAACAAAACAAAGAAGAAAAAGAAGAAGGAGAATTTCCTAAGGCCTAGTTCCTCAGCACCCTACAGGTCTCTGCAACACTATTGGTACCAGCAAAGTCTCAGAAACTAATTGACTCGAATCTCCAGGTGTCACTACATATGCGGATAATATTACCATGATCCTTCAAGACTAACATATAATCAGAACTCTGGATATCAGTTTACAAGAATTTCTTGAAAAAGGTGGTGGGCAGAAGGTAGAAGCTAAGCATTTTTGTCATGATTGGTGGCACAGATATCAATTTAATTTAGGATTTTTTGAGAAACTGAAAGACAAATTAATGCTGTGGATAATTGTAGTTAAGCTTATAGATTGAGAAACAGTTTTTCAAGACATTTAAGCCATCTACGATGTCCAAATATGTTCATAATGATCTTGCACATAGCAGTGTTATCTGAACCTGAACTATTTTTGTGCCAAAAGCAGTGTGACGACTCTTAAATGATTGAGAATTTCACTTGTACTTAGATATTATTACATGTCAGGTATATAATTTATGCTGTGCAAAGCGATAATAAAGCTATTATGAGCCCTTAAATTATTTATGTACCAAAAATTCATTTTAGTTCTCACTGAATTTCAATTATGGATGAGAACTACCATCTTTCATATAACACACCTGCAAAGATCTGACAGTAAAAACAGTGTTTGATTCATCTAAAACTCTAGATGAAGTAAAATTTTACAGCACCAGCTTGTGGCAAGTTTTGATTGGGTAACATTAAGACACTATTAGATCCAGCACGTATCAAAGAAAAGGGGCACAGGTATCCAAAGCAGAGTGCCATGTAAGCATCATGTACCAACAAGAGGGTTCTGGATAGCCATTTATTGCTGCACCTTTAGCTACCAGCAGGTTGAAGCAGCCTAATATTCGAATCAAGGTCCGTCGTACCGGATCCGGCAGGCGTACCGGTTGCCTACCGGATCGGTACGAGCAGGTTCGTACCGTGCTCCGGGCGGTACGAACCGGGAAGCTCTTCCCCGCCGGAGCCGGGGAAGAAGAAGAGAACCAGAGAGAGCGCGGGAAAGAGAGGGAGGGAGCCCACCTTCGGCCGCCATCGGAGAGCCGCGGAGGGGCGTCGGAGGCCGGTGGGGGGGCGGTGGAGCCCGACGGGGGGCGGGGGAACCCGCAGGGGCGCGGCGGAGGCCGCGGCCGCGTCCATTGTTTCGAAAGAAACAGGGGACGCGACCGCGGTTTTTAATTTGGAAAGTTTTAAGTGAAGTCAGCAAACCGCCGGGCTCCGCCGCCCCCCACCGGCCTCCGACGCCCCTCCGCGGCTCTCCGATGACGGCCAAAGGTGGGCTCCCTCCCTCTCTTCCCCGCGCTCTCTCTTTTTCTCCTCGTCTTCTTCGTCTCTGGCACGGAACCGGCCTGTACCGGTTTCCACGGCTCCGGCGTACCGATAGCTGGCCGGACCGGTTTGTACCGGCCGGTACAGGCCTTCTCGGCATACGCTGATTCGAATCATCTAATCATGTCACATGCACCAAAATAAGACTTCTAATATATCTAAACAGTTTGATACAAGAATGTTATACTTGAAAGTTGGAAAAAGTTGCCAAGAAGCTTAAAATCAAGCCTTCCATATAATATAGCAAATTAATAGTGCACATGCGATGGGTTGTAGTTGTTGCCTGATTCATATGTGGCATTAGCTGGTAGAAGCCAACCTATGTTGTGATAAATCATTCCCTCCTCTAAGCTGTGGTACGATAAAATAGTGCAGTATTAATACAAAGAATTAGTTTCATGCAAGGTTTTAAATACTGTGGGATAGAGTTGTCCCAGTTTTCCTGTGTAAAGTGACAACATGCATCCCGACACTCAAGACGGTGGATGTTCCATCCCCTCCCAATTAATTTCTCAACTTATCCTGTCCTAACACTAGGGATGGTGACATGCCCCATTATTCCGTGGGTACTTAAATATTGGTTTATCAACTCCTTTTTCTTGAAAAAAGTAACTCTCAATGAAAGCTGCTTATTCCATCACTGTCATTGCACGAAACAAAATGGCTATATCACAACTAAGTCCATTTGTTTCATTAGTAGGCACAAGTAGGTTAGGAAGGTATCAGCCCTCAATCCTTAATTCATACCAACTTCTTATGTCAAAAGCTTAATTTGCCTAACGAGACTCTAGCCACCTAGCAGGGCTTGCTGTTGGTAGGACCAGAACCGGCTATGGTGGTTTTAGTTCTTGATTAGACAAGATGTTTGGAGAGAAAAAAGGAAGCCATTGCTCAACAGAAAAAACTGCTAGCAAGATAAGTTATAGGTCATTTTTTAGATGTTCTATTCATTTTTGCATGTGGATTTCAACATGTACAACAAGTTCAAGCAAAAAAATTAAGAAAATAGTAATGGAGGTTAATTGCATCAGAAGACACAATGTAAGTTATGAGTAGAAAATGATGCCAGCCCGTAGAAAAGCCTCTAACAAAACTAATATAATAGTTATCAAAAATATAGTGATTGCTCCTATTTGATATCAGCTAGTTATGTAATTGACATTTCCCTGGATGAAGAATGGAAGGTGGTTGCATTTTGTTGACTAAAAGCATATTTTCCCCTTTTTGTGTTTGCCACATATTCAGGTGATAGGATGATACATAGAGAAACATACACATTTCGCCCCCACTTGTTAGTGGCGGCAGCAACTTTAGCTTCCGATCCATGGCCAGTATTCCTGAGATAATAACCAAATGATTCTTTTGTAGGGTAAGTGAGTTTGCAAAATGTTTCCTTTTCAGTTGAAAAGATGAAGCGTTGCTTTCTGAAATCAAAATATATTTCATCACTATTCCCAGTTGAAGATGCTGATGATCCCTCCACCTGCGTAAGTCAGAAACGATTCCATCAGGCATTGTCAAGAATTTTTTATAACTGAAATTAGAAAATAATAAATTCAGTGTCCTGGAAAATACTCGAACATTTCAAACAGAAAAGATATAAAATTCTTTTATTTAAATGCAATCTGCAGATTAGTTATAGCTACACACATAAGCATAAAAAACTTTGTAATGGGTGAATTCGGTGGATCACACATGAGTTTATATTCCAGTTCCTTAAGATCAAGAAGTGGCATAAAAAAATTACCCTAGGTGAGAATACAATCCATGTCCTTTACCAATCATTCAACATAAGAGTGTAAACATAAGAAAATAGGAATATTAAATAATTAACAGATTGGCTCTTTTGCGGCTAAATTGGATATCTAGGTCCTTCACCACTCATTCCACATAAGAGTGTAAACCAAGGATCGTTAAACCGGTACCGGTAGGCGTACCGGTCGGCCACCGGACCAGTTCGGTACCGGTTCGAACCAAACCGAACCGGTACCGAACCGATACCGCTGGTTCGGCCTAGTTCACGCATCCAACCTTGGTTCCTAGCCGGTACCGGTCTGTACGGGTCGGTTCAAGCTGACGGGCCGGTACCATTTTTTAACGGTACCGACCGATTCGCACCGATTCCTAGCCGATACTGGCCGGTACCCTTTTTTAACGCCGAACGGGACCGGTTCGGTACGAGCTGAACCGGCCGGTACGGGCCGGTTCAGCATTTCTTGGTATAAACATATAAAACTAGAAATATTAAATAATTAATAAATTGGCTCTTCTATGGCTAAATTGGGTACATAGGTCCTTCACCACTCGTTCAGCATAACAGTGTAAACATATGAACATAGGAATTTAAATAATTAACAGATTGGCTCTTCAGTGACTAAGTGTGTGCGGAAACCTTAAGCATATGTGAAAAAGCAGGCTAGAAACCAGATTGAAGTGTTCATGGACCAACATCATGTACAAGATAACTATAACAACACTGGACAATAATTTCTCAAGATTTTAGTTGTCAGCATGTAGTTAGGATTGTAAGATCCATGGCCTTCAGATCTAGATCAGTTTGAACTGTAAGATCTAGACATGGATTGTGCATCCAAATTTTGGATCATATGATCCTTTAGAACATAAAATCCAAATATGGAACATGTTACTACGTATCAAAGCAAATAGAACATCCATTCTTTAAAATCCAACAATTTTCTTCAACTTTTGTGATAACTAGTAGATCATTAAGGATCCTAATTAGTTGATTGGGAGTGCTAAGACTTACACTAATATTTTGCCTTTCCTCGAATAACTTAACGCAAAGGAGAATTTTGCTGATACATTTGGAGGAGAAGAACATCCTTTCTTGGTATGTTAAAAATTAGAAGTTTGTTTCTAAAGGTGAATTAGTCAAGATGTTGCACAAGGTTTGACTAGCAGGATGGTGAAGTAAACATTGTTTTTTCATCAAAAGGCAAAAAGAAAAGATTTTATTTCATACATTAAATCTGATAATGATTACAATTATTATGACAATACATTCCATGTATCCATTTCTTTATTCTGCAGACCCATATCTACATATATCATGGGTCAAATTACAGTACCCCATGGACTTACATAGTGGCATATAACTATGGTGAAAAATAAAACATGGTGTTTATTTCTTGGAGATAACATATGAGCTCACAATTGTTGGAAAGTGAGCTTATTATGTCATATGAAGGTTTCTTACTGATTATTCATTCAAATCACAATTTAATCATGCTTCTTACTTTGTATATCGTTTTACATTCTTTTAATGTTCGAAATAAATCAGAAAAGATCTACACTTTGTAACCTTCTCCATGATACAAACAAATCTGACCCCCTATATGATTTACAATATTATACTAAGCTTAACCACATTGCTTGTCAACTAGTGACAAATTTATATTGATTCAGAGTATGACAATAGACTACTATTCCATGTTCTGGATAAAATAATAGAATCACTGAAAGATGCTAAGAGCAAGGTTTAAATCCCGAGAGATAGGGGGTCCCGGTTTCCCTATGAAATGGGATGCCCCGCTATCCAATCCCATCCTGGTGAAGCATCCCAGTGGTACTCTCTATCTCTCTCCTTTTCTTCTTTCCTTTATTTCTTTCTTTGTTTGTTTGTTCCTTTTCTTTATTCTTTCCTTCCTTTCTTTCTTTTTTCTTCATTCTTTCTTTCTAATTCTTTTTTTTCTTTTTTCTTCTTTTTTTTTCTTTCCTTCATTTCTTTCTCTTTTCTTACTTCTTCCCATTCTTTCTTTCCATTTTATTTTTTTCTCTTTCCCTTCTTCCTTCTTTCTTCCCTTCTTTCTTTCTTTCCTTTTTCTTCTTCTTTCCCTTCTTCCTTCTTTCCTCTCTTTTCTTTCTTGTTCTTCTCCCTTCCTTTCTTTCTTTCCTTTTTATTCTTCTTTCCTTCCTTTCTTTTATTTCCTTTTCTTCTTCTTTGCTTCCCTTCTTTCTTTCCTCTTTCTTCTTCTTTCCCTACGTGGATGGGTTTTGAAGTCCCCCCTGTGTCGGTGTTGTTACCTCACAAGAACAAGACATAACAGAGGGAACACCCCCCCCCCCCTCTCTCCTACCAAGACTTAAAAACCTGGCTAAGAGAGTTCGTGCATTGCAAACGGTAATCTTATAAAGCATAATTTATCTAATATTTTGCTGAGTTATGCAAAATCTTGCATTTTGATCAAATGATTGCTTGCCCAAACCAATAAAGCATATCACAATAAAAGGCCCAAAACAATTTCCTAAGACCAATTCTGATACCAAACGAGTAAATATGAAATTTTAAGATGTGTCTTAAGAAAGAGTTCAAATACCATGTGCCGAATGCATGCGCTAGCATGTTATATTCCACCAAGGCATGCTCATGCTTCGAACATTTCACATGCACTAGCATAGCAAGGCCAAGTACTGGCATGAAATTGGTACCATGCAAATGCTGCAGCATGCCAGTAACTGTATTACCTGGACACTTGCATCCAGCACCTAAAACTCATGTCCGATATGTATTGGAATAAGATATGTGTCAAACGCTTGGATACTTGGGAAAAATTTTGAATTTCAGCCTTTATTCTTTGGAGATTGGTCAAGCATGTAAGTTTTAAAAATAACTTTACAAAATGTCAACTTCAAAAATCATTAAGCTAATTAGAAAGTTTGGATGACAAACATGCAGAAAACCTAGACATATAATATCTTTTAATCAAATATATGTTTAATTAAAATAATCCTTTTCTACATATCCATGTATCTCCTTTTTCTCCTCTTGCCAAGTTAGATACTTATATACATGTGTGAAACTGATTCATGTGTCCATATCCATGCCACAATGGCCAGTAAAGCACGAGCTTAGTGCCTATCATGCATGCCATCTCATGCCAACCAGCAGTTAGATCCCATCAATGCTTAGTGACTAAAGCTACCTAACCAATTGGGTGTTCTACAAGGTTGAGAAGGGAAAAAAATGATTTACTATCTCTCTATACATCAATGTAATCACCTTTTCCACAAGGATAGGTAATACTTCTATACTGCTTATGAAATAATATATAAAAACTAGTCAGAAGCTGGTTAACCCAGCCATTACACACCTAATCACAGATCATCAGGGTTTAAACCTCACTAAGGAATAGGCTACCAGACATGAACAAACGGTTAATCTCATATATTTTAAAAGCAAAACAGGCCTCGAAGTTATACACTTAGAACTTCAATTTCGTTTTAATATAACAAGAAGACATGGTCAAGTCTATTGTTGGAGAAAATTGACCAGCAACCTATGACCATAAAAGCAAGCTTGTAGTAGGAACATTATGGTAAGACTTACTCCAATCAATTATCTCCATGCTGTACACTTGACTTTCAAGATCTTGAGATGACATTGACATACTTTAACATTATCCAGTATAAGTTCTTGCAAAAGGCAGCTAAGGAACAGGAACATGCATAAAAAAATTAGCAATAAATAATAGAATAGGAAGTATAGATGTCATGTTAAAGTATTATGTAGTATAGCCATCTAGGCCGAAAGGTGGAGAGAAAGGTTTTGTAACAGATATTGTTATAAAATCATGAAATGGTATAGAGGAATGAGAATGATCTCCAATTTCGTCGATATATACGGATATATTGTTGAGTGCATATCAGCATAGGTGGTAGGTTGGTAAGCTATGTTAAGTCATTTTGAATGATTTTACAACAATTTGGCTACCCTCTAACCTGGATACTAATAGGGAACATTAATTGTACAGAGAACAATGTGTTTTACGTCTCATTCTTTAAAAAAAGAAAATAATAAGATATGATTAGAAAAAATATCTCTGTTTTTCAATCTGGAAAAGTGATGATAAATAGCAAGGACAATAGGACACCATGGGAAATGGAGGGACCCATTAAGCTTTGCAGGAAAGCATTGAATAGTTACATATAACAGACTCAAAAAAGACTTCAATATTATATTTCTATATTTTCCGATGTGGATTATATTTTTTATTTTCAAAAGGAAGATGAAACTATTCACTCTGTTTCTGCATATCATGTCTAGTGCTGTGGTGTATAGGTTCATTGGTGCCTTTCTCCACATGTTATATGGCACCAATGATGCAATGACAGAAGTCAAAAAATTATAGATCTTTTAGGGCTAATTTTCCCTAATTATAAGTTATGCAAATCGAATATCTTTCCTACAACCACAAGGAATTGTGATTGAAGGTGGATGTCACAAATTTATGCAGATATTGGTTAGATGAAGCTACAGAAGTGTCATCTTGTTCTCCATAGTTTTGATTTTTGACATTTCTAAGTAATTAGTTGTTCTTTTTTTATTTTCATTGAAGAAACCTATTATCTTTTTGATAGTAAAAATCAAGGATCAAGTTACAACATGATGCAAACATGCCAATTGATAGTAAAAAACACGGTCGTGCCATGCCGTGTTGTGCTGATCACATGTCTTGCCAAGTACCAAGATTCATACAAATGAAAATAGGTTCATGTTCGTCCATTTCAACCAAAACGAGGACTAGCAGTGACCAATAAGCAAGATACAAGAGCATATACCCTTGTATCCTACTTATACCTTGCCAGCATGGATTGCAATGGCTTGATACTTAAATCCTTAATAAATTTGTATTTTCTCAGTCTGTTGTAGCTTTCCTTACTTTTAATTTGATTATATTGTTTGTGAATACATGAAAAAAAGTAACACCTGGTCTACAACTTCTACAAATATTTCTCATATTTAATAAGAAAACCATTATCATTCTTATCAACAATCACATGCTAAGAACTACTAACGAAATCATAACTTCTTAATTATATCTACCAATAATGCTCTCCTGGAAATCCTATAAGCCAGTTTACATTGCATTCTTAACTTATGAAACGATGTTTTCTAACCTAAAATCCTTCCATTCAGGATTAAAAAAAAATGATTGAAAGAAATCCTCAATCTAGTATGGATATTTTGGCAATTACAAAAGCAATAAAGATGGCAAACAAAAAAAAAAGTGAAACAAGACAATGTACAATAATCTTCATATTAAGGTATTACACTATTTCCAATAAACAAGCAAGTAGTAGCTACAAGTATAAAAACTGATTACATGAATGTAGGGGAGCCCTATAGAAAAAGGCAAAACAAAAGCACTATTTAGGTAGAACCAACATCAAAGGCATGGCTTATAGATGTAACAAAAACATCTACTTAAAAAACAGCAATGGCCATATAGACACAACTAGAAAATTCCCTTTCCCCTGGCAATATTAATCTCACTGACCATACAATCTTTAACAAGGAGATGAAATAGTCTTAGTATCATGTTACAGAATGAAACTCCTTCAACAGGGTTCGTACATGATTTTAAGATAAACACATGCACTGTGAAAATTATGTATGTGTACACAGCAACAACATGCAACCCCCACAACCAGGTCCATATGAACGCTATCCTGAAGTAAGATATTAGTCTAGACAATGGTTTTCATACGATGTCTAGATTTCATATAGGTTTGTTATATCATTGCAACTTTGACAGGTTTCTGTAACTCTGGCTATGATTTCATAATTTGTGATCATGAAAGTGCTCTAAGAATGCTATAACATTTTCCTTCTTGCCAAATATAAAACAACAAATTAACTCCCTACAATCTATAAATACAATCATCCTCTTTCATTTTGGTGATAACTTGCCAATTGCATTAGTAAGGCTTCATCATGCCACACAAGTAAAGTGACATGAATATAAAAGTTGTCAGATAAACGAAAGCAGCATTCATGGATTCAATAAACTTACAGGTCTCCGAATATGAAGTGGCACAATTTCTTTTGCACCAGAAAACTTAGCAGGAGTTACTTTACATGCATCTGCAGAATAGATGTCTTTTGCCTGCCAAATCATAGTAAAAAAAGCATAAAGGAACAGCAAAGACATCATGTTTTTGATCAATCAAAGATTAATCAGTCAGAAGTCAAAAAAGCAACAAAACAGGTATACCAACATATACTTGATATCCACATGCTTCTACTATGAAATAAAGATATCTATTTACAAATTTGTTAAATTTTACAATGCAAAAACATTAAATATGTTTTTTTTTTCTTCTTTCTAGCATGCAACTCATAGCGCAGAGATGACTGCTGCCTGAATATTTTATCAGTTCTAACCACATAATAAATCAATCAAACTGACTCATAAAACTAGAGTAAAGTCCAATTCGCACGGTCAAGAAATCAATTCCAAACTACAGTTTGTGATTTTTTATCAGTTCCAAACTGCACTTTGATATCTTAACCCTACTCCTTTAGACAACAGTACTATAAACCAAGAACTCGCATACCTTGCCGAACTGGACAAAGCATCTGAAATCAACCGACCAGGCAGTGAAAAGCAGCACCAGAATGTGAGCGACGGCGAGCGCCCCAAGAACTATCAACGCGTCAGTGAAATCAAGGCTAGGCACGGCAACAAAAAGCCAGATGGAATAAAGAATCGCGAAAGGCCACACGTCCAAGCGCCAGGTCCAGTGCCGCCGCTTCAGCAAGTCCACCCCTTGCACCACCTTCCCATCCACATCGAATCTCGCCATCTTCTGCTTCCCTTAATCTATAAAAAGATCACATAAGAAGACTCACAACCGAAACCGTTCGTCCCCAATTTCCTCCTCCACCGAGAACCTTCAAACCAGATTCCATAACATCAAGCGAGATCTATCATGTAACGGATCGAAAAGAAGGGAAAGATAGGGTTTTTGAGACGAAGGAATCGAGGAAGAGGGGAAAGAGAGTACCTGTAGATCGGCCGCCGGATCGCGCGGAAATCTCTTCGATGGGGCGAGGGGATCGGGGGAACGGCGCCGGTCTGAGTCCCGCCGGAGTCTTCGAGTGGATGGCTAAGAGGAAGAGCTCGTCTTCGCGACAGAGAAAAAGGTTTTTTTTTAATTTTTGTTCTTTTATCGCTGCTGGAGAGGATGCGAGACGGCGGGTGATGCTTTCTTTTCCTCCGTCTCTCTGGTTTCACCGGTTTACCCCACCGCTTATATATATGCTTTATTCTCTGGCAACCTCGCCTCTGAGGTGAAATTTTCCAAGTATTCCTGATAAGTTACCCCAGCCGTAAATACGATTTTTAGCATAAATCTTCAAATTGTCTCTACGTAATTTTGGTCCAAAAAATAATCCTAGTTTTGGGTTGGTAATGATCAAATTAAGTGATTATTTGATCCCAAACTTTAATGATTAAATTGAAAAATTTTATTATGATATAGTTTTATTTTATTTTCCAACTAGAATGTATGCATATACTTAAAGCATGCGAAACTGCAATGGATCAATGTGACATCTAGTTAATTTAGTCGAGCTATGTTCAATAAAAATCTAAAGTGATATTTGTTTCAATCTCTTCTTGTCCTCGAATTCTACTAAAAAGCTTAACTACCATTTACAATTTCGAACAAAGATTGAGTTCTGTAATATTTTAATAAATTTGATCTTGTAAAAAATAGCTGAATCAACAATGTTACAAAATAGAGCAGCACCATAAATCAAGATCTTGCCAAGTCAACCTGCAGCTTGGTTAATTTTGTGTTCATAGATCTGGGATGTCTAATTGCCTCTCTTTTAACTAGTACTTGGGAAGGGAAAAGGAGAGCGGAGTCGGCAATGAAAGTATCTATGCAACCATCTTCTTCCCATGAGGATGGGGGAGTTTTGGAGCTGATGCTTTCCATTGCCCTTCCGTTCTATTTAAAAAAGAAATTATTGGTAGCAGTGAAGTGTGTTTCCTCCATATTATATAGTATTTCAGTAGAAGTCATTAGTTCTACTCCTCCAAATGCCTAGTCCAAAAGACTATCAATGGTCTCTCAGGATTAACAAAATTTTAAAGAGGTTTCCTTGTTTAGGTTTCCTTGTTTAGGTTTCCTTATGTTTTAAATTGTTCAGTTGTTTCTTCTAGGGCAAAATTTTATCTCCAACTTCATCAACAGTTGCTTGTTGTTGGAGTTTGCAGTCGTTTTCTTTTATATTTTTATCCTTTTCGTATTTTCTATAAGTACAAGATACAATTGAAAGGTATTATGATTAGTTGGACCATGAAGCTAGGAGAGGGTTTTTGGTAAAGATCCCATAGATTTTCCGTTAAAGGCAGTATTAGATTTTTGCTAATTTTTTATATCTTTTACTTGAATATTTTAGTATGTTTTCTTTTTTATTTTTAGATTGAGTTTCATGTTTTTAGTAGAACTTTAAACTTTGTATGGCCTGTCTGTATAAGACAGCCTAGGGTTTAATTTGTAGGATACTTATTTTAATTGATTAAGAAAATTTTTGTGGAGTTTTCTTCTTCCACTTTACCTATTCTTGTTCTTTGTCATTCTTTTCTCGATAACATCCAAGTTAGGACCTACTCACCTTTGTGGTTGGCTTGTTTTGAGATGCATTGGGGTGCACTAGATAAGTTTAGGCTTTGTTAAAAAATAATTTATGATAAGTAAAAAGAAAAATATTAATAATGTTCCCAAAAAATAAAAAATCCATTTTGTATTGCTATAAATTATGGGATTGACTATAATACCTAATGATGATTGACAATATCTATTGCTACCTAAGTGATCAAGAGATGTAAGACGAAAAGTAGTTAGAGCTTGCACAATTAAATAAAAAATATCACTAATAGTGAAAGGAGCTATTGCAATAGCATCAATACCATTTTTTTGCATATTTATCTTTATAAATTATTTATTTTTGTATATCTACTTGATGCAAGATAGAAGGGAGAAAGAGAGAGAAGAAGATGAAGAAGAAGAGGAGAGAAGAGAATTACAAGGAGGAGAAGAAGATAGGGAGAGGGCAAATCAATATCCTGTATTCTAAAATCTGAATAACACAAATTATATTAGAGTAATAGGTTTATATAGATAACCCAAAATTCTATAAGAGTCTGCATAAAAACATAATACTGGAATCCCTATAAAATTCTAATCCTGTAATCCATAATAAACTCTCTAATTTTCAAATAAAATATTTTTTTATTTTTTTATTTATGTCTAATAGAAGTATGCCTAGATTTCTGGTTGGATGGTGTTCTATCACTACTCTTCAATCAATATGACATCTAATGCTGTGAAAAAAATGATATTTTAAAAGCTGAAAACCCTTAATATGGGAAGACATGCAAAATTTTTTATAAAAAAAAGATTTGTAAAAGTATATATATGTAGATAATGAAATTTTGAGGGTATACTCATAATTTTAGATATTTGCAAGATATATATCCAAAAAGTCTTTTCGCTACATGCTAGTTAAATTAATATCATCAAGTGAATTATAACATCAAGGTAGACATGCAATAAAAAATATTTTATAATAGTATACATAAAAAATTCCATCACTCTTTAGCTATATGGAGACGCAATTATTTATAAGCATAAGAAATTATATGGCGATCCAACTTCAAGAAAGGAGGATAAGATAGAGGAGAGTTTTGGATGGGAGGACATGTTGTTGATCCTTATCTGCTCCATATTACTCTTAATTGCACACTTCTCCTGGTGTGCCTTTTTAATAGTTGATTCTAATGTTTGGACTTATAACAATTAGGGTTGTATGGAGTGGGATTAAATATATGTTGAAAAGGTGAGTTAATAAGTACCACTTGCTTAAGAATTGGAGAGTCTGTGGAAACACATTTATGCCATGCGGCTAAATATTTAAGGGATATTATTTACTATACTTAAATAACACCTTTCATTAATTCCTTCAGTAAAAAATAATCCATACTTTATAAAGGCGAGGAAGCCAATTTGTCCAAAATTTTAGATCCAAATATAAATTCAATTAAATTATGTCTAGTCAAGGCTGTCGTAGCAAAAGTGTAAGTTGTAAAAGAAGTCCATATTTTATATATAAAAACATGTGAACAAGTTGAGTTTAAAACTTTGGAAACATACGTTATAAATGGGTTGGGTTGGTTAGAGGCTATTGAAATATGAACTAAATAGTGATTAAAATTCATTAGAAGCCTTTGATAAAAATTTAAATTTGGTTCAAAAAGATACGTTTTTGAAAAAGTCAAAAATTTCTTTATACATAGATTCTTTACATTTATGTTGATTTTTATATCATACCTGATACCAAAATTCTATCCATAATGATTTTGAGCCTAATATTTAGACTTAATTTGATATTATTGTTTGTAGTATAGTTTTGTCTATAGAGGTTTGGGCAACCGAGCTTCTACTAATAAAGCTTTTAATAAAAAAATATTTATTATTTAGTAACTATTTTTTTAAAGTATTGTAAATCTCTAACATTTATTTATTAATCAAATTGAGAAAATACTTTTAGTAACAAACAATATTTTTAAAATTAAATTAAATCAGTCGATTCGACGAGTTTTACCGAGAACCGGTCACCTGTCCAGTACAGTTCAAAGGATATTTTAAAATAGTCAAAACTCGACCAAACTTGAGAGAACCAAACAAACTAGATTTTCAATGTTCCATTCTAGCCAAGGATATCGGTAAGCCTTTTCTCTACCTTTTTTTTTGGTTAAGAAATAGGAAGAGGGGGGGGAGAGGAGAACCTCACCCGCGTAGCAACCCCCACTGGGCCTTCCTTCCATCAGGAAATGTTCGATGCAGGCCGTAAGTTTCTGCGTACCCTTTCCGACCTGTGGGTTGCCCTATATGTGAGTACGTCATCCCAGCACCACCTCGGTACTAGCGGACCAGTAGCGCTTCCACTAAAAGCGTTCAGGCATAGGGTATCCGGTCTACAAATTTAATCGACGCCCGCGCATTTCGAACTTGAACCACTTCGGTGAAAACAAAGCTTCGTTCTAACTGTGTTATCACCTTGGTGGCTTTTATTCTTCTGTATTTCCCACTAGCCTTTTCTTTAAGGATAATTTCATTATTGGTGTTGCACTAAACATGCTACTAACGAAAGCCCCTAGAAATAATGTCTTTTTATTAAATTTTTTTCTCTTTTTTATACTCTTTTTTTTTTTTTTTTTTTTTGGTCAAAAAATAGGAGGGGAGGGGGAGGGACCAGCCCACCCGCGTAGCAGCCCCATTACTGGGCCCCCCTTCCACTAGGGAATGTTCGATACAGGTCGCAGGTTTCGCGTGCCTTCCCCGACCCGTGGGCTCACCCCACTGGGTTCACCGCCTCACGTGTGGGTACGTCACCCCAGCGCCACCTTGGTACAAGTGGAAGGAAAGCATAACCGCCAACAAGCCAGCCGGGCGTGGGGCATCCGGTCTCCTAATTTAATCGACGCCCGCGCGTTTCGAACCCGGGCAACTTGGACGGAATTATCGCCCCCTTACCACCAGGCTACTACTTTGGTGGCTATACTCATTCAATCTGATGGACTCAGTCGCTAGTCGCTACTGAGATAGATGAAGTTCCATACTTTTTAAAACATGAAATCGTTCTTTTTTTGGTTTCTGGTTAAGAATTCTTTCTTTTTTTATCTTCCATCTGCTATTGTGATGAACGCATGGGCGCACAGCTATAAGAAGAACAATGCGATCGCTACTTCAAGAATTCACACAACTACTTCTGCTCTTTCGGTACCCTCGGCCCCTGAGAGCCGCGCCGCCGCCGCCGCCGCCGCCGCCGCCCAATCCTCTTCTTTCTATGCGAGGCCCGGCCTGCTCCAGATGAAGAACCAGGGCGCCGCCAACCGCGCCCGCGTCTACGAGTTCCTCCGTGGTCTCGGCATGGTCCCCGACGAGCTTGACGGCCTCGAGCTCCCCGTCAGCGTCGATGTCATGCGGGAGCGCGTCGACTTCCTCCATTCCCTTGGCCTCACCTTAGAGGACATCAACATTTACCCCCTTGTACTTGGTTGTGGTGTCAAGAAGAACATGATCCCCGTTCTCGATTATCTGGGGAAGTTGGGTGTCCGCAAAGGCGACCATCACGGAATTTTTGCGGTGGTACCCGCAAGTCCTCCATGCGAGCGTCGTGGTCAATCTCGCACCCGTGGTGAAGTACTTGCAGGGATTGGACATCAAGCACGGCGACGTCCCTCGGGTCCTCGAGCGTACCCGGAGTTACTCGGCTTCGAATTGAGAGGACCATGAGCACATCAGTGGCCTATCTGATTGGAGTTGGTGTTGCAAGAAGATAACTAGGAGGGGTTCTCGCTCGGTATCCGGAGATACTCGGGAGCGAGTTGGGAGAGTGATCGAGCCTTCCGTCGAATATCTTGAGAGCCTGGGCTTACCGAGGCTGGCTGTGGCGAGACTGATTAAGAAAAGGCCTCAAATTCTTGGTTTTGAGTTGGGGGACCAGATGAAACCCAATGTTGAGGCTCTGCTGGAGTTTGGTGTTCGGAAGGAGGCATTAGCTTCTATGATAATTCGGTATCCAAACATCATGGCAATTGAACTGAAGGTTAAGCTTGTCTTGCAGCAATGCTTGTTTGAATCGAGCAATTTGGTGGGTCATGATGAATTTGGAAAAGTCATTGAGAAAATGCCTCAAGCTGCTAGTCTTAGCTGCTCTACTATGTTGAAGCATGTTGATTTCCTCCAAAGCTGCGGCTTTTTTGGCTGCCCCCAGTTGCTTGCCTTGAATCTGGATATTATGAGAATGAGCTTTGAGTATTTTCAAATAGAGATGGATAGCAATTTGGAGGAGCTGGTTGCACACAATAGCACCAAGGTATCAGATTATCACCAAGAAAGGGTTAAAGTGTTCACTTGGATGGCTATTCAATTGTTCTGATGAGGAATTTAAAGAAGGATGAAGTATGACTCCATTGAAATTGAGGAAATGGAAACAGAACCATTGTTTGACATGAAGACATTTCTAGAACCCAGGGAGGAAGATGAGTCTAGGTCTGAATATGATGTAGACAGTGAGTATGAGGACTGTGATGATGACTTTATGTGAAATTAATTTACTATCATTTTGAGTTGCCTGTTGGCGATTAGTTTCATCTCAAAATGATGTGGGAGTGCGCTAATGGACTGCTATCTCTTTGGAGCCTTCTTCAGAGTAACCTTGTGATGCATACAGCCAAACTTTTCATTAAGAAAAGCATCCCTTGAAAGCTGAGTGAGAAATGAATTTTATGAAGGCTAATTGCAATGTCAGACCTAAAGGTACACCTAGTCACGCTCTCATCCTTCAGAATTTTGTTGTCAGTCAATCTTTATGAGATGAAAGATTTTATCTCTGGGAGAAATTGTCATGTGCTTGACCAGCTTATCGTCAGTATCCATATTATGTGTGAAGTTGTGGCTTTTTTGAGTGAAAGCAAGCCTTGACACCTTTTAGATCCTAAAGTTGATGTGTGTGTTACATGCTTGGAGCTTGATGCTTCTTATAGGCTTTGAAGTCCTTCTAGAGTTACTAGTATCGCCTGATCAGATATCCTTAAATATTTGAAGTTATGCTTTTTATGATTTTAATAGATGGTGCAGAAGAAACTTATATTATAAAAATTTTTAATCAGGAGTCATTATTGAATCCATGCATTTTAATGTTCCTTTCCCAACTTAAGGCATGCTCCAAATCAGTTCTGTTCTGCACTAACTATTTGTACCAAAATTTCTACTTCACTGTTTCAAATTGATTCTTTTAGGTCTTCTTTTCCTTTAAGCTTCAAGAGATTCATATTTATTTATTTTTTTTTTTTGCATACCTCACATGGTCATTCTAGAATTTTTCATTTGTTCATCTTACATTTTTCATGAATAGCTGATGACCTCTTAGAATTTTTCGTTGTTGTTTGTCAGTAGTTTCAGCAGAAAATGACATGGGAATGTGCTAATGGACTGCTATCAATGGGAAGCCTTTTCTTTTTTTGATAGTTCGGGCGGATTATACAAATCTAGTATGAATACATTCTATAAAAGTCAGAAAGTAAAATATCCCGAAACAAAGGTAGGATGGAAGACGAATCACTCCACATGATCTCGCTCGAGTGTTGGGCTACGTAAGAAGCAACCCAATCAGCCGCCCAATTAGCTTCTCTGTAGATATGCTTGGCCACCAGGGACACACTCCCTGGAGCTTCACCAGATGTCATATATGAGTGGGTGAGCACCAACCCACCTTGCTTGCCCCTGAATCCATCCGATCACTGTGGCCGAGTCACCTTCGATAATAATACAGTCAGCTTTGAGGACCCACCTCACAAGGATGATACCAGCCTAGGACGCTCTTAGCTCCGCTCTAGGTACAGATGTCTCAAAGATCGGCGTACTGCCTGCCGCCACCAGACTCGAATTCGGCCCCTAGATAACAAAACCTGTACCCCCTATACACTCCCTATCCACCACGCTACTGTCGAAGTTGACCTTAAGGAAACTCGGGGGTGGGAACTCTTAGGTGAGAAGCACCATCTGGGTCGCTGCAAAAGCAGAATGAAGCCCCAGGTGTCTTGAGCTGTCGCAGTCTCTTCAACAATAGAGGGGTGGGTGACCTCAGTAGCCTGCATCAAGGCCCTCTCCAAAATGAAACTCGCCTACCGTCGAGTGCCTTCGAAGATGTAGGCATTCCTAGCCAACTATATCTGGTAGGCAACATAAGCAGCTCGATGCCCTATGCCCTGGACACCTTGGTGGTGCTGCTCTGCAAGAACTCCCCTGATTGGAGCATCGTCGGAAGCAGGTTGGACAACTCCCAAACTTGGGTTGCCCTTTGGCACTGGAAGAAGACGCGGTCAATAGACTCCACCTCATTGCCACAACACGGGCAAGTCGAGGGGATTTCCATTCTCCTGTGTACCAGCAACCCCCTAGTGGAAAGACAGGCCTAGGCCTCCTTCTAGATGAAATGGCTAACCCGAGGGTGAACTCCCGGTCTCTAGATCCGTTCACCCTCTAATTTACAACCAGTCTCCACCCTGTATAGACTGTAGAGCTCCTGCGCCCTTTCCCTCGGGCTGTAAGTGGACCTCCAGACCCTCGTATCCAAACAGCCATGTACCATGATCACAATAGACCGCACCCTCTTGGCAAGCCTATCCTCGAACTTTTGGGCCACTAGCTCCATATTCCACCTCCGCTCACCAGGATGAAACAAGTCGCAGACTCTCAATGTCGCTGTAGTCTCCATACTAAGCATAGTCGACTAGCGGCTCAGTGGTAGATCTGACAACCAGACATCCTCCATCACCAAAACCGATTGGCCATCATCCAACAACAACCCGATATTGGAAAAGTTCTCATGGGTACGAGCGCAAACTTCCCTCCAGATGAAGGAGAACCTCCGATTTTTCTGGTTATCATCACTTGGGGTCAACTGGCCGTACTTAGCCCGCATTACCGAACTCCAGAGACCATCAGGCTTTAGTACAAATCTCGCAGCAGCATGCCTAGCTATCATGATCTCCCTCCTAACAAGTAGAGACTGTTGTATACCCAAATCCGCATCACGAAAAAGTTGGCAAATAGTCCTCCAGAAAATCAGGTGCACCCCACCACTGCCACTGTGTGAGCCCCACAAGAAGCTCCTGAACATCTACTCAAGCTTGATCAGCAGGTTCTTTGAAAAAATGGTATTAGTTAGGAGGTAAACCGGCATCGAGCTCAGAGATCCCCAAACACTTAGCAGGTTCTACGACCAGTGATAGGCACACTTAGCTCTACGGCCCATTTTGCTCCGAGATCCCCAAACATTCTTTGACTGCAACCTTTAGCCGAGGGCGAGCCTTGGGACTGAAGACAATAGCAAACTTGTGGAGATTTACCTTTTGGTCTAACACCCAACAATAGCCCTCTAAAATCTGCCTGAAGAGACCGGAACAGAGGCCCATCTGAGCAACAGACAATCATCTGCAAAAAGCAAGTATAAAATTGGCTGGGCCTCTTGTGCGGGCACATAAGAGTCAAGCGCCTGGTGCAACGTCATGGCCCGGAGTGCATGTGACAATGCGTCAGCACACATGATAAATAGGCAAGGGGAGAGGGGACAACCTTGGCACAAACCGATAGTGGACCGAAAGAACTTCGTTAGGGTGCCATTGATCAAGTGGCAAAGGAGGGCGCGCACACACAACTAAGGATCAATCTGACCCATGCACTGTGGAAACCATAGCTCTCCAGGGTGACTTGGAGGAAGTCTCAACACATCCAAACATACGCTCTCTCCATGTTGAGCTTGATGGCCATGAGACTTCGGTGGGAAGGCGCTCTCAGCAGATCATGCATAAACTCCTGAGCCAGAAGGATATTGTCTGTGATGCTTCGCCCTTCCATAAACGCCCCTTGCTCAGGGCTAACAATATGAGGAAGGATCGGTTTCATTTTACAAACCATGATCTTAGCATCTGCCTTGTACAGGATTGTGCAGAGGCTAATCGGTCTGTAGTGGCCCGGTTTAGATGCATCCTGTCTCTTCGGTATCAGAGTGATGAAGGTTCTCTTCCAGGCCTCTAGCATCCTCCCAAAGTTGAAAAAACTGCTAGATCGCAACCACCAACTCATAATCAATGATTACTCAGAATCTCCTGAAGAAGAAGGGGGGAAACTATCGGGACCTGGCACTTTGTCCTCGGCCATAGACCAGCATCACCTTAGCTATTAGGGCAGCGTTGTTTGCAACACCAACCTAAGTCTGGCAATGGATACGGAAGGATCCTCCCCCCAACTAGCAGTCCACCTCGCTCGGAAGAAATGAAAGATTTTATGCCTAATCTCCTCATCCCTATCGATCCACTGCCCATTGCTGCTCCTCAAGATCTAAATATGATTCCTATATCTCATGATGATCGTGGACTGGTGGAAGAACTTACCATCCCCTTTCCTGATTCAGTGAACCCTCAACTTCTGCCACCATAGGACCTCCTGCTGCTGGAGTAGGAAGTGGTGCATGGCAAGTTTCTCTCGAAGCTCGGTTAGCTCGTCTTGAGTGAGTCCCCCATTCCAATACTCCCAATCCTGGAGCTCCGTGATAGCCACCTCAATGTCATCCAGTCTTCTAAAGATATTGCCGACCTCCACACAATTCCACTTACAGAATCTATGCTTAGCCAGCTCCAGTATGCTCATCACGTGATACATGGCATCGCCGCGCATCAGGATCCTGCAAACCTCTCAGATAATATCCCAAGACTGAGGTTAGACGAGCCAGAACTTCTCAAAATGGAAGGGACTATGGTACTCAGTACTGGACTCGGTGCTAACAAGAAGTGGACAATGGTGCAAGGCAATCTGCGGCAAGTGGCGTACCTGGTCATTGGGGAAACATTGGATCCAGTTGGCATGGCAAAGGCTCTGTCAATTCTCTCCCATACCCTGGTTGTGCCAAGTGATTATTGCACCAAGTAAATCTCAAGCCAGAGAAATCAAGATCAACCAGACCGTTCGCTCCAGTGAAGTCACGGAATTTTCTGATTTTGATCTTATCAAAATAGGGTTTGCCCCCTCTTTTCTCCTGGGGGCCATCGATACAATTAAAGTCACCCACCACCATTGACGGATGCCCTGCTCAATCAGGTTGGAGATCTCCTTCCAAAGTACCCAATGTTGTTTGTAATCTATACTAGCATACACACCAGACAAGAGCCAAGGGTTTGCATTAGATTCTGAAATCACAATAGCAACATGCTATGTACAATTGTGGAAAACATCCACATTCGCCACTCCCACCCTCCGGTTACAACAATGCCTCCGGGCAACCCCCGAGACTCAATGGCCTAAAAAGCCCCATGAAATCGAGAATCGGCGATGAACACGAGCAAGACTCCCACCAGATAGCCTCATCTGCAGCACACACAAATTCGGCATATGTTGTTTCACCAGTCTTCTAAAGGTGGGTAGGAAGGAGGGTTTGCCGGCCTCCTACAATTCCACAGCAGGATTTTCATGGGGGAGACTCAGCAGAGCATGGTTGGGCTTCCTCCCCTGAGCTCCCACCAACATCTAAGCAGGCTAGATCACCTTCCAAAGCCATGCCTTTTCAAGAGTGACCTTGTGATGCATGCAGTAAAAATTCTGATGAAGAAAGTCATTCTTTGAGAGCTGAGTCAGAAATGAAATTTATGAACTCTTTGCAACGTCAAGACCTAAAGGTACAACTAGTCATGCTCCCATCCTTCAGAAAATTTTGTCGTTCATCAATCTTTATGAGATGAAAGATTGTATCTCTTGTAAATATTATTGCATGCTTGAACTGTTTAACTTCACTATTTATAGCGGATACATTTATCTGAAAGTTTGTAACTTTTAGAGTAAAAGCAAGCTTTGACACCTTTTAGATCCTAAAATTGATGTCTATATTACATAACTGTAGCCTCATGCTTATTATAGGCTTTTCAGTTCTTCGAGACTTACAAGACTTGCCAATCAGATGTGCTTGAATATTAAAAAGCATGCTCTTTATGATTTTAATAGATGGTCCAGAAGAAACATATAAATTATAAATTTTTGTATCAGAAATCATTACCTAAATTCATGCATTTTAGTGTTGTCCCATCTTAAGGCATACCCCACCTCTCACATACTATACGCACTAAATTTTTACTTCAGTATTTCAAACTGATTCTTTTAGATCTTCCTTTCCTTTGAGCTTCAGGATTCATATTTAGTGTTCTTTTATCGATTTTCATTTTTGCATGCCTCGACATGGCTGTTTAAGAAGTTTTTCTTATTTTCCCATGAAAAACCTTTATGAATAGCAGATATCCTTTTAGAATTTATCATTGCTGTTCAAAATTTGAAGCATGATAATGATTTTGTTTACCTATTGAATCGCAAAACTATACAAATTCTTTTGTTGCTGAACTGCACTAGTTTCCTTAAGTATTTCTTGCATTTAAACTTTGCACTTATTCTTCTCGTCCATTCATTCTATTCTGCAAGTCAAACCTCTGACAACTGATTCTATTAAAAGAATAAGGCAAGGTATTCTATTATAAAACATCCAATTCTTGTAAGTTTACCGAACTCTCTTTTTAATAAAATACCCTTGATTATTGAATGTTTGTTAGTCGAACTCCTATCTAAAGAGTGCGATACAACATGCAGAAATTATTTGCATTAAAAGATATTCCACAGAGTTGTCAAGTGATAGCTCAACAGTTATTTCTAACAACTTCAAATTTAATTAGATACGGTGCTTCTACTAACTCACTCAACAGAATTTAGTATTGTAAGATTAAGATAAATTTCAATTTCATCAGGTTGCCAATCCCCCTGTCCTTGTAGATTTGTTTACGCCCAAGGGTAACTAATTATAGACCAACTGATAATAAGAAGAATGCCAAGGTGTTTTGAGTTATTCATGTATTGACACTTGGAGGGATGATGTAAGACAATCTAGGATTGGGGCTATAGGGTCTAGAGAAGCAACGTTGAAACCTGTAGGTTGCGGGAATTAGTCTATGAGCTGAGTTTTCAATAGAACTGAACTAAAAATGTAATGTTTTTGAAGAAAATAATTATTGGCCATGATTAAGATTTTAAATACCAATATCGAACCTACAGTGGTTGTCCCAAAATAGTACAATACCAATGCAGTATTGGTATGGCTGGTATGTGCCGAGACCCTCATAATCAATAAAAATGAAAAGCAACTAGCATACATTAGAAAGGTATCCAATTGGTTTCGGAAACCTGAGGTTGGTACTAGTGTTGGTTTTATATCAGAATGGGATCGTACTGGTGGTACCATCCCATTCCAACAGTATTTGATTTCTTGACTATTATATAACAATTCTAGGGCTTAATTTGGATTTTAAGGGCTTAAACAATCAAATAATTG
This sequence comes from Phoenix dactylifera, assembly GCF_009389715.1. NCBI lineage: Eukaryota > Viridiplantae > Streptophyta > Magnoliopsida > Arecales > Arecaceae > Phoenix > Phoenix dactylifera. Next base: position 551,313 of record NC_052404.1, read on the forward strand.
GAATCAAATGCTTGCTAGATCTTTTTTGGGAAAAAATCTGACTATACATGACAAGAAGGAACTGGACGAGATAAAATTATGTTTTGGATCAAAGAGGTAGAAGAAAGCCAAGTGATGACTATAATAAAAGAATGAAAGAAATAAATGGTAGAAGGAAAGAGGAAGGATGGTACTGGACCCAATCTGGAGTCTTAGAATCACACATAGGTTGCAAGTCTCTTGCTTATTCTATGGCATCATACTACAGTAAGAAAAAAAACTTTGAACTTTCATTCATCATTTTTTTGTATAAAAAAAGATTTGATTTTCTCTTTCAACTCCCATATCTAAAGGAATGTATAAGCCCAACAAGACTTTTAGGCTCTCTAAAATACCCTTATAGCATGTGATTACTGTTCATAGTTACTATAGCATGAACAGTACTGGTACAGTAACTTGATTCATAAAGCTATCAATAAACTATCCATCATTAAATCTCTGCCCCTAATTTTAAATGATCCACTAAAAAATAGAAGTAACCAAAAATAAAAGGACATACAAAAAATTGATAACTAAATTAGATATGATAAAATATTTAAGTTGCAGCCCCCTATGATGCATCGTGGCACGATCTTGGGTCTCCATCATTTGATTCTGCTGTGTAGGAACTTGCCCTGGTTTCTTTTAAGTCTGTTCTGAAGCTGCATTGATTGATTTCTCATAGCAATGATAACTTTTGATGGATGCCCCCCATAGGATGTCTAAAAAATTTCCTAACGCTTGGACTGCAGGCATCTTCTCATCCTCTCTAAAAAATAATAAAATGAGGGTATGCCTCACTGCTGAAACAAACCACAAGTGCCAGATTAACAAAAGCTGAAAGAATGTTGGAAGATTTTGCATTTGTGAAGAACTCCATGGACCTCTTTGATAGCTGTTAGTAGTCCTTTTGGTTTATTCAGACTTCATTTAAGTTGCCTTGTGATCTTCATAATTTGTTAGCTCTCCTATTGACTGATAAGTTCCTCTTTCAGTGTGTCTGGAACCATTTCAGCCATGATCGAGTAATCATTGACCATGATTTCAGAATCTTTCAAAGATGTTTCTACTGTTGTGTTGATTGCAAATTTGCAATGAACTTCTTCAGATGGTAGAATCACCTCCTCCTTTGGCTCTTTCTTTTATTGGTACAAAAAAAAAATGTTTACTTCTAAAGATGTTTCTTTTTATTTATTTCTTCAGATGTGGTAAATTTTGGCCCTTTTTTCACTTGAATCATAATACTTACTTTGTTGTCCTCAATCTGACTTTCAAGCTGAAAGAATTTATTTGATGCTGAAATTGATCCTGGCTTCTCCTCCATGATGTCTTTGTGCGCTTTGCCAAGCTCTCGAGTTGTTGATAGTATGATACTTTGCCTTTTGTGTCCAGGGCTGTTGGTGTTATGACACTTCACCTTTGATGTACACCTAAAAAATCCCAATTTGGAATTTTTGTAATTCAGTCCACTTATTCTTCCTTGAATCATGATATTTGGAAGTTAGCAGAGAGCTCAACATTGTCTTTACTTTACTGGTGCATGCTGATCAATAACTCATCACATTGTCGGTGTTAAAAGACCCCTATCATGATGATACCAGGACTGTCCTTGACGATGTACATGGAGTGTAATCTATGTTCTAAAACCAAACTGATGTAGGGCAGTGTAGTATAGGGGTGTATAAGGTGTAGAGAAGGGACTGAAACTTTTAGGTTGCTGAAATTTCAGGTTATAACCTGAGTTTTGAATAAAACCGAAGTAAAAAGTTAATAATTTTTGAAGAAATAGGTATTGGATGGCTATTATCTAACCTAGGGTTTATGAAGTGTTTATACCAGGAATCAAGAGCTTGCTGGAGTGTTTCTGGAGAAAAAGCTGATTATACATGACATGAAAGATTTAGGGAAGATAAAAGTAGATTTTTTTGTCAAAGAATATTAAAAGAAAAGGCAAGTAATGACTAGAATAAAAGGATGAAAGAAAAAAATGGTCAAAGGAAGAGTGACGATGATACGGGACTCACCATCGAACCTAGGAATCATACTTAGGGCTGTAAGCCTCATGCTTATTCTACGTCATCACACCATAGGAAAAAAAAAACTCTCGTCTTTCATTCATCCCTTTTTTTTGCATAAAAAATCTGATTACCTCTTCAACTTCCATGTTTAAAGGAATTGATAAACCTAACTAGACTTTTAGGCTCTCAAAAATGCCCTTATAACATGTGGTCACTGTTCATGTTTATTGTGTTACGAATAGTGCATGAACAGGATTGCCCTTGATTTAAAATTTTCTGCTAAAAACTAAAACTAACCTGAAAGAAAATACAAAAAATTGACAACTTAATTAAATCTTATAAAAATTCCTAAGTTGCAGCCTTATGAAGAATCATGGCATGATCTTGTGTCTCCATCAAGTGATCACGATTGGCTGCTTCTGACATATTTGGGTAGTTTGTTGTTTGAATTAACTATCTACGAAATCAATTTGGATAAAGAAAAGTTACAAATGTAAGGAACCATTAACAACCACTAAGAAGTTACCAAGTAGATGTAGTGATTCATAACCCACCGAATAACCGATGTGGGACTAACCACACGCCCGCATGGTCCTCATATACTCCTCCTGTTTCAGCCATGATATTCTCGTCAGGTTAAGGGTTCAAATCCATACAAATCTAATAACAAGCACCACGATCGGCTCGTGGTCAGTCCCAATAGATCCATGTTATAGTGTCCCCTCGTCTATATAAGTTGGGTCGGATTCTTTCTGATATCACTTATAACAACTCAGGATCTTACCCAAAATAGCTAACCAGAAGGTATTATATGCGTTCCTTGATCCTATATAAGTACCCAAGATCTATCCAGCAAATAACTGATATGGTCTTGTACGTACCACTGATTGAGGGAACCCGCAGGTCTTGAGTCTTAGTAGGGCGAACAGCCTCTGGAACGTCGTTTTTTATCGGCTTTTCGGAAAGGGCGGGGCGCAAGAACAGGGAAGAAAGAGGAAAGTAGCATAGCAGAGAAAAGCTGTTTCCCTCTCGACTTTGGATCTTAGCACCCAAGAAGTCTGTCTGTACAAACGATGACGGCCTGTATTCGGAGTTTCCCTGGGGTTGGTAAAGCGGAGTAAACACACGTCCGTATAGGTCCTCACATACGTTGCATTAGTTTAGACTTGTGATTGGACAATAGCTTGGTACTTATGATCATATAATGGAACAGTTTGAAGCCCAGGTGTCTGCATCTTCAATTGGTCATGCTTTAAGCACTGGCTAGTTGGGCTGAAGCTCAGCATGATTCAATGCAGTCCATCTAGCAACGGAGTCAAAATCTCAACCTCATGCCCTGGTCCTCTGCTGTTTTTTTGGTTTTCTTCCCCTTTTCGTTTTTTGTGTTATGTTTTTGCTGTGGGAGACGGTTTGAAGTTGGTGAACTAGAACTTTGAAATATCAATTGCCTAGGACTGGAATGCATGAAGCAAAAGCAAGCTATCAAATTTGAAGTGATTTTAGTCAAGTTTGGATCCACTCCATGATGCATAAATCATTGTTGGTGGACTTCCATTCCTTCTTTCTTATTTTTCGGAGAAGATATGGTTTGCTTCCTTTTATCATAACATTAAGAAAATGAAACTTATTGATTTTTATGCAAGAAGTAGCATATTTTTATCCCCATTGTATAAGGTATGCTTTGTGTTTGTCTGATTAATATCTGATATCTTTTGGTTTTTGTTTGTTTCAACAGAGAAAATATAACAAATTGTCTTGAAAAGAAAAGTCTTGGGGAAAAGTCATGAGAGAGTGGGAATTCCCTCAATGATGAAGTTCGACATTATGATGCAAAGTTCTGAGTAAACTTAATGCTCCATGGCCACCCACCTTCTGGAAGTTTTTTTTTTTTTTCTTTCTGGTGCCTCTCCAAGAGAGAGAAAAGAGGCAAGTGTAAGAACTAAAATCCAGAATTTGCTCATCATGTAAACCAACTTTACTAAGAAAACAATCTTGAATAATGGACTCACATCAATCCATCCTTGTTTTTACATATAACTAAGTGAAAGATATAATGTTAGCATCAACCAAATACAGTTAAATGGAAAGAGAAAAGATCTATCAATTTATTACAAAGTAAGTCTGATTAAATTTCCCACCAAATTGTGCAGCCAAAACAAGCACCCAACTTTTAGAAGGAAGAAAGGTAGCAATCTCCTGACTTCAGCGAAGCTTCCAAGAAGACCTTGACTAACCCCAGTCCCTGTCATTTCTGCTGGTTTAAGAAAGGCCGGAAATGTCAAATGTGGCATCCCATTGTTTGACTGGAGTACCTTTTTGACTTAAATGTTGGAAGAAAATAAAAGCATGGACCAAGCTTTAGTCTTTATCACCTTCTGTAGGCCTTCAAACTGACCCTTGTACGAAGGATCCATATGATGATAAGGATCCACATGATGATAAGGCTGTGACCCATTGTACCCTCGGCTCTAATGCCACTTGTCACGAATTCAGAGTCTAAAAATTTTTAAGCTATTGGATGGAAAGCTAGGATGGCAAGTAATGAAAAGCATGTACTGAGTTGAGTTTCAAACTATGGCTGGACCATAGAGGATGCAAGATGCTTCGTTAATGTCCATTGATTTAGACTCTTTCCCCCTTTTATACCACAAAAAAAAGATCGTGAGTGGCCTGAACCAAACCAAGAACAAAAACAGAAGCCTTTTGACTCCCTCACATCTGGCTCGGCCTCGAGCCCTGGGCGGATGAGACAAGAAGCAAATAGGAAATTAAAAAGACAGTAGAGATAATTTTGTTAAGTTGCTAAGATGGACTAGGTATGTAACCCTATGTTTATTATTATGTCTAGGTATCTAACCCTATGTTTATTATTATTAGTCTGACTAGTTAGAAAATTGGGTATCTTTTGCACCTAAAGAATATATGCACAGGATAAAAGCCCATGCTTGATATTCATATGAGAGGTAGATTGAATGGTCTAGGAGAAGAAAAATTGAAATCCAAAACCCTTTCGAGTGCGCAATAAAATAATCGGGATTACTTGTTCGACCTAAAGGCGATTTATCTTGTCCTCCTCTTTTAAGAATTCTTTTGCTTTTCTTTTTTGAGATAAATTCTTTTACTTTTCAAATCTTATCTAGGTAGAAAAGTTTCTTGCTTCCCATTGCTAACATTTTCCGGGCACCATTCATATAAGGCTCGTTTGGTTCGCAGGAAAAGAAGGAAGAAAAATGTGGTCAACAGAAAAGTAATGAGATGCCTCTTGTTTGATTGGAGTTTTCAAAGGAGAGAAACGGGAAAGTTGTATTCCCATGGGAATATGATTCCCACATTTCATAGAAAAGTATTTCCCATGCGAAATATGGGAAAGTTACTTTTCCATGAGCCGGGAATCATCCTATTTTTAATTTTTTTTTCAAAAAGACCCTTCAGCATTAAAGTGGCATTAAAGACTTAATTTTTATTAAGGGTATAATAAGAATTACACATAACTTTTTTAGGAAAGTGGATGGTCAACCAAATATAAGCACTCTGAAAATCTATTACTTTTTCATGGTCAACCAAACATGCCAAAAAAACTTTTCGAGACATTCTCTTCCTAGGAATTTGCTTCCCAGGAATCATATTCCTAGGAAGGAAAATGCTTCCCGCGAACCAAACGAGCCCATAAGAAATATTTATCGCACAAGCTATTCTGAAAATAGGCCCTTGATGTTATTTATGCACATCTTATTGATAGAAAAGATGGTTCAATCTTGACTGCATTTGCTGAATTAAAACAATGGCTGAATAGTCAATGGGTTATCGATTTGACAATTTGCTCGTTTTTGTGTTGCCTACAGATTATTGCTTCAAATGCTCATGAATTTAGATAGGTGTTTGAGTTCTGCACTCTGGACTGTTATTTTATTTTGAGATTTTGTTGCCCATTTTAATTCTTGAGACTTAGTTTTCATGACCATTTTGTTTAGTCTCTATTTGGCTGCAATCCACGCCTGATTGTTAATTAACAAAAAAATGTAATTATGTGCAAAGGACTAAAAATAAAGTGGCCAGCTATCTGTAGAACTAATCATCAAATGGAAGTCAAATTAAAGAAGAGCTGTTAATTTTACTATATTAATTATATCACTGCTAAAATAAAAAATATTGTTTTTAACTAATATATAGATTTGAATCTTAGAAAGATTATCTTAATTGAACAGTTAAAAGACCAAGTAACTGTTATTATTCTGTTGTATGATGGACATTGTAATAGTATGTGATATTTAAACAATAGATGCAATTAAATTCCCACCTTGTACAATAGATAGCACACCTAGGAGACACCCTAACTTCTTAAATAAACTGTTATTGCAAGATGATGGCTTTTATTTTAGTTTTAGAGCAATGCTGAGTCCAACAAAATGTTGATGATGAGTCAAAGCAGGGAAGGCATGGATGTAGTCTTGATTAGTAGGCCTAACAACCCTAGTTTAGTCGGCAATTGACCTTGAGAAAGATTGTCCCAACTATCTAGAACTTGTGGGCTAATTAGTGGGGACAAAAACATCCATAATTGGCGGCTTAGAGTCATCTGTCTCATTAAGCTCGTATAAGATAAGAACCAAAAGAATGGCTAAAAAAATTCTGAGGCAAAACAAGAAATTTTGAGGTCGGTCTATTGGATTAACTATCATTTTATATTTTAGTGAGTGAAAATTAAATCCTAGACCCTTGATTTTGATCACTATTTTATATTTGATTTTTGACCCATGCATAAGTATGTAAGGAACAAGTACAATTATGTAAAGAAAAAGATATAATTATGTAAAAATTCCCTAACACATACTATTTCATTTCCTATGAAATACAATAAAGGTTAAATAATAAACAAGAGATAAATATTAAAAACAACTGACATTATAACAAATTACAATTTCTAGATTCTCCCTGAAGATGCATCAAGTTCAAAAAGGGACACAATTGTGGACCACCATTCATCAATTAGTTAATCAAAGATATCCCTTTAATTAATGAAGCTTAAGATTGTATAAGCAATAGTTGTGTGATATCACGATGATGTAAGTGACCATTCTAATGGTGTTGGAATTTTTCCAAGCCATTATAGCAGTTGAATGTTCCAAGCTTTTGAAAGCATCTAGAGCGAGAAATCAAATGCGTCTCTAATGAAGGCCTCAAATTACTAAAGAATAAGCATAGTCTATTTTTATTTTTATTTTATTTTATTTTTTGTGTGTAACACTTTGCAAAAAAATATCGCACAAAGTATCTTAGATAGATGTAAACAGGTATATCACATGAGGCCTCTCTTTAAACTATTTTTCTTGAAAAATGAAACTCTTTTCTCTTTTTTGATGATTAAATAGGTGAAGAACTCGAGCAAAATAAGGAATTATCAAGAAAATTGCGGCAAGCTTTCAAGAATGCTTTCTTCATCAATTTTTCACAACCCTCAAAGTTCTTGTGAGTGACACCTATAAATAAAAACAATGAGAATTATTTGATTAATTCAAATTAAAATCCTCTCCATGTTGAAAGAATATTTGCAATTCAGTTATTTGTCCAATATTATCTATGTAGGTCCCATCCAACTATGATCGGGCAAACAAATAGGACAAGCTATGCATGGCAAGTGCCTTAATTGTATGTTCAATCATCTATTAAGAATAGATGGGACCGAGTTGTATAGATGGTGATGGGCTAATGACTAGATAATTCAATTATCTTAATTTTGCATAAAAAATATTAATTATTAATTTTGTAAGAAAATATTTGTTTTTTTTTTTAAATTAGGGTTTCTTAGGCATTTTCATCCCATATTTAAATACAAAATAAATAGTATATATTTACTAGATAGCGGATACATATTTACTGATACATATATATTGAATATCCGATTCATATTGGTTGGATTACTACTTGTCTCACACTTAAATATATGACCAAAGATTGTTAAGGAATGATGCATAAACATGTATTTTTCTGCTAAAAAAATCTAAGTTTTCTTCTACTTAATGAACATTTTATAGAAAATCCACTTCAATTATTTAAAAAACTTGAGATGAGTTGATATTCAAAAAACTCATGGAAGTCAACCTTGGAAAGAATATTTCTAAGTAAAAAATGTTATAAGCTAGTTAGTGGCCATTAAGAAAGTTGATATTATAAAAAAAAAAATTGACAAAATCTCTTGAAATATTACAATATTATCTTTTAGGTTAAAAAAACTGAAAGTCTATATATGTCTAAAAATATTTATGAAATAATAGTTGATTTTTTAATAATAAAGAAAGTCCAAAATCTTTGAATGTTATTGCTTGTTAGATTGATAAAATCTTTTTATGATTATATTAGATATCAAAGTTCAAATCATGCATTCACATAAGCTCAGCATCTCAGGAGTATTTGAAGGAATGGAAACTCTTAAAGGCAAACATCAAATACTCATATTTATGTCACATGATAAAAACATTAGAAGAAAAGGGGTGAGGGGTGGGTGGGGGCGTCTCCTTTCTTCCTTCCCCTCTTATTTCCTCATGTGAAAGTTCAGCATTTATGCAAGCTTCTTTATTCTAGATTCAAGTAATCTTTTTTTTTGTCTTTTCTCTTTTTGTGACCTTCGTCGCAGCTATCCAACCAACCATGCTACTCTCACACTGCATCGCATATACTTGATGTTAGTAGTTGCAACAGGCATTGCTTTGGCATTAGGCAATGCCTTTAAAATCACAACCCTTATTTTCTTATAGGAAGTTATAGTTTTGATGAATGTAGAATGATGCACCTATAAGTATTGTGGGCTTCGATGATTTATCTTGGATGGATCTTTCTTGCCTATTTTTTTTAATAACGAGAGAGTCATCATTATCTAATGTACTTATCATATATACTAAAATAGATGCACTACTTGCATTGATCTCTTTTCTTACCTTGTTGACACTAATTATTAATAACATGATTTATTCCTTCTCGCATTCCACATTATCATTTATAAGATAAAAATTATGTATTATATTGATGAAAATTATATATTAATTAATTATAGCTAATAGAAAAATGGTTATAATCACTTGCTATGGAGATACTGATATTAATGATGAGATTTAGATCCTTCTCACATTTCACATTATTATTAATAAGGTGAAAGCCATATATTAATTAAATCAATAAGACAAAGAAAGTTGATACTAAAGATGTAAACAAATAATTGCAGGCTATAGAATAATAGTTCTTAGTTATTCTATAAATATTATAACAATTACAAAAGAATTTATATAACAATTGAAGTAGATATATCTAACATTCATAATTTATTTAATATAATAAAAACATTATAAAAAATATATATTATAGATATATTTTTTATTTGTTACAAGACTATATTTAATATCATATATATCAATTATAGTATATAATTTAATTTTAACTCAAAATAAAACCAATTGCCACATCTATAGTCTTGAAATTTAGTACAATCTATACTCTACCCTTCACACATATAATTTACTTTATGGCTTCAAGTAACAACCATTACAATGTCGTAGTGGCACTATAATAGTTTTGACAAACCTATGCAATATTTTAAATCTAATTTATTACACTTCTATATTATATTTACAATACAATTTGAAAATAGATAAAAAAAATTATATCCATGGATAGTGCAAGTTATATGCTAGTATACATATGAAAATGGAAGCTTTGCTTGTGCTGAGCTCTTCACTCACCACATAGACACTAATACTAATGACGAAATTTAAATCCTTCTTGTGCTCCATATTATCATTAATAAGGTGAAAGCCATATATTAATCAAATCAATGTATTAATTAAAATATATATTAATTAATTGTAGCCTATAAAATAATGGTTTTTAATCCCTCCTCATGAGGATACTAATATTACTAATGAAATTTACATACTTCTCAAATTCTACATATCATTGCTAAGGTAAAAACTGTATATTAATTAAATCAATGGGACCAGAGACTGATATTGAAAATGTAAATGATTAATTGTAGGATTAGAAAATGTTTTTTTTTTAATTTGTTATATAAATATCTTAATAATTATAATAGAATTTATATAACAACTAAAATAATATATTTAATATTCATAACTTATTTAATATAATATAATAATTATATAAGATAAAAAATATATATTCTTAATTTGTTATAATATATATATATATATATATATCATATATAATTTACATGTTCATTGTTTAGTTTAACTCAAACTTAAGCCAATCAACATATGTATAAGCTTAAAATTTAGTATAATCTATATTCCAGCATGCACATATCTAATTTATTTCATTGGTTGAAGTAATAGTCATTACCATATCGTAATGGTACCAGAATTGTTTTGACCAACCTACATAATATTTTAAATATAATTTATTAGACCGCTACAATATATTTTAAGAATAATTCAAAAATAGATAAAACATAATATTTGCATATTTAATGGGTTATATACTAGTGTACAACTATGGTGAGATCCAGATTTTTGTCCATGGAGGAGTCATAATTTTCCATGAATAATAGGACTTTATTTCAATTATATGTTCACATTTGGTTGTTTCAATTTTTTGATCTCCTAAAAATTCAAGCATGTAACTTCTTTCCTTCTCGTAATCCAACAACCAAAACAAACTCCCACATTTGGATTTTTTTTCACAATAAAAAAAATCAATTGTAACTTATGAGATTTTGATAATGATATTATAATAAAATTTAATATCATTGATATTAAAATCACTCATTATAATATCTATTTGATGATAAATTAAAGACAACTAAAATATATAAATTTTATTTTTTATAAAAAAATATAGTATGAATTATATTTAATGATTTCTATCTAAAATTTAGATGATCTATCACTACTTTTAATTAATAATTATTTTTAAGAAATTAAATGTAGAGAGTTTTTTTTTTGCTAAAGCGGGTATTTCATACAACATGGGTACGAATACACCTAATCGAATCAGAAAATAAAAGGTTCTGAAAAGCTCCGGGCATCCCTCCTTCTTCAGTTTATAGAGCGCCTCGCTATATATGCCGCCACTCTGTCGGTCCCGTTAGCTTTACGATATACGTACGTAGTCTGAAATGTAATATTTTTATTCATCATTATTCAAATATTGTGGAGCAAGGGTGAACTTCTGGTCGGATTTTTTTTGGATCCAATTGGTAACCATGATCGAGTCATCTTTTGTAATGATTGAACCTTGTTGTTCTATTTAAAGTAAAGATAATTTAGAATGGAGATCAGGGCAGCATGCCGAACTGGCCCCTAAAAGTCTAAAGAGAAAAACAGGACAGGAGTCGCTGTCCAAATAAAAATATGGGCCAGAGCCGTTGCTTCGTCGAAACACGCGTCGCTTTGTACGTAAAGAAGGAAAACTCTTTCAACTCAAAAAGAGTTCGCAGCATTCCACGCCCCCGCCTTCGCGGTCCCCCGCCACCCCTTGACCCCTGAACCACCTCTGCTCCTCTCCATCACACGTGACCTCGCCCCAAATCCCCAATACCCTTCATACTTCCCCCTGACGACTCCCGCTTTCAAACAAAAAGAACTCGGCAAACCTAAGTAGGTGAAACCTCACATCACTTTTCAAAATTCTTTCAATTCCTGTGACCTGGCAAGCCATTTCATAAAATAAAAAAACGTTGTCCTATGTTCCATAGTGTATGGATATTTGTGCCATCTATTAAAAATCATATATCTGTTTCTCCTAAAATATGCTAATAAATGTAAACTATTATACATCATTACACTCAACCATCACTTTTTAACTCCTATTGCTCTGCTTGCTTGACCTCTTCATTTCTTTGTAAGCTCATGACATAGATCTCTTAAGCAGGACCTTCGTCCTTCCCTCTATTGCCCATTCTCCAATGATATTTTCCTTGATCCATGGGCAGCTTTTCATTCTCTGTGTTTAGCTCCGTGAACCAGTGGACTGAGCCTGGTCCACTCGACTAGCCTAGCCATATTGGGCCAACTTCACGTGCCATGTACAAAGGGAGGATCCAGAGAAAGACTCCAATTGAGAGCCTTCTTCCTCTCCGATCGCGATGGTGATCGCAATTTCATCGTCACCCAAAGACCGGCCGAATAAGGCCGGAATTGTCTATTTAAAGATCCTCTTCCTTCTCCTTCGAGTTCACCCAAGCTACCGATCTCAAGCTTCTCCTCCGATCTTCTTCCTCAATTTGTCGCTTGAAGGAGCCGCCAGACCACCTCACTGGATCGAAGAAGGTCTTCTTCTTCTTCTTTCTTTCTCTCTCCTATTATTTAAATGAGATTTGGGTTGGCGAATCGCTGGTAAACCATTCGAAACAAGGTGCCCTGTTACGACCCCTTTTTCTTCCAGGTTTCGTCATCATCGGCCACCGTTGCCGGCGATGACTACGGCTGAGAGCCGTCGTGGCCACCTTCGCCTGGGGCAAAGCCACCATGGGTTGTCACCCCTTCTGATTGAAGAAAAAAAGGGGGAGACGGGCTCTCCCCTATTTTGGGGAAGAAGAAGAGTCTCTCTCTTCTTTCTTTCTCCCATCTCTATTTCTCTTTTCTCTCTCTTTCTTTGTTTACTTTCTCTCTCAATGTGGACTTTCTCTCTTCTTTTTTCTCCTCTCTCCTCTCTCCTCTCTCTATCTGAACTTTCTCTTTCTAGAGTTGATTGGCCCCATATGTACGACTCTCAGTGATTTCTGGATTGACCCAGATGAAGGGGCCTGATCTAGAGTCGTTGAACAACGTGCCGAGCCCATCATAGTCCTTGCCAAATATTATTAAATTTGATCACTTTCGATATCTATCGAACCATCTGTACCTACTTCGAACATGATCAGATGAGTTTTGTCTTGATTAGACCAACCGAGGTATCGGACACTTCTGCTTGGTCAGCCCTATGAGGGTATTGGAATTAAAGTTTCCATTTGTTTTAGAATGATTGTGATAAATTCTGATAATGTTTAAATACTATGATTTTAGAAGGATTTTTGAAACTGATTGGATTAATACTTTGGATTCGTTCGCAAGATAAATAATGTAACTCTTTTTCTAAATCTATCAACAAATTATAGATATTTTCTTAATCAAATTATTCATGATTTATAAAGTTGATGCATAGTATTTTATTATTATATATGCATCTTTCTAGAATCTTGTATAATTCTTAATTGAATGTATTGATTTTGATATAGATTAAGTTTGATTGATGTCGATGTCGTATAAATTTATGTATCTTACGATTTGGAACACTGAATACGAGAAAACGAGTTTTTGCTTCGAAATAGATTTGGACTCGCAACAATACTATGTATCGATACCCTGCCAGTGGGGTTCATTCACTGGTATATCGATACTTTGCCAATAGAGTTTATTCGCTAGTATATCGACACTCTACCAGTAGGGGTTATTCGCTAGTATATCGACACTCTGCCAATGGGGTATAAGTTGGCATAACGACACCCTGCCAATGGGATATAAGGTAGTGGCGAGGTTCATGGTGGGGAGAATGAAGAATTTGCTGCCCAGTATTATCAGCCAGGAGCAGGGCACTTTTGTGGAAGGAAGGAGTATATCAGATAACATCCTGCTGGCTTAGGAGATGATGGGAGATTTACAGCAAGTTCCGAGGAGGCGATGTTTGATGGAAGTGAAACTGGAGATGGAGCGGGCTTATGACCGAATCCGGTGGATTTTCCTCAGATGGGCATGGGAGAGTTTTGGCTTCCATCAGGTCTGGATCGATTGAGTTCTAGGCTGTGTGCAGGGACCAAGTTTCTCCATTCTAGTCAATGGCACGCCTTCATCCTTTTTCCGAGCTACAATGGGGCTTCACCAAGGATGTCCTCTGTCCCTGTATTTATTTATCATTTGTTCTGATGTGCTTTCTCGGGCTTAGCATGTAGCCTATGAGGACCGGGAGCTGGCGGCGTACAGCCCAACCCCTAGTGCCTCCCTATTTCTCACTTACTTTTTGCAAATGATTGCTTGTTGCTTGCTAGGGCGAGGGTGAGGGATGTGAGGGCCCTTCAGAGTGTGTTGTTAGAGTACTGTGCGGCTTTCGGGCAGCGAGTTAATCTCCATAAGTCGTCCATATATTTCAGTCCGAGCACGGAGCGGAGGGTGCGGCGAGAGATCAGGGCGACCTTGGGGATGCAGGAGCAAGAGGGGGCGCTGGATTATCTTAGGGTTCCACTCACAGGGAGGAGGCTGCAGGTAGCAAAGTGTTCTGCCTTGGTGCAAAGGGTGCGGAGCAGACTTGAGGGTTGGAGGGCATCATCACTATCTATGATGGGCAGATTGATGTTGGTCAGGTCAGTCCTTTGTTCGATACCCATTTATCTTATGGCCCATACTGTTGTGCCAAGGACGGTGCTGGTGGCGATTGAGCGGCTCATGCAGAGCTTCCTATGAGCCTCGGAGGGGGGGCACGGGATACATCTGGTGGCCTGGAAGAGAGTTTGTCTGCCACTGAGCGAGGATGGTTTGGAGGTGCAGTTACTACTAGCGAGGTGCGAGGCACTACTGATGCGACGGACAGTGCAGGTGGTTCTGGAGCCGCATGGATTCTGGAGTCGGATCATGATACTTAGATATGGTCGGGCAGGCTTAGTCGAACAGGTGGTGGGCAGCCGGAGGGGTTCCTTTATGTGGCAGGCGATTCGGAGGTATCTGCCCATGGCCTTGGTGCACTCCAGATGGTTGATTGGCGACGGACGGAGCATTGATGTGATGGAAGACCCATGGGTAGATGCACTTCCACCGAGCACGTGGCCGACGATGATTAGTGATGAAGGGGCTGTAGGGCTACGGGTGTTCGATCTCCTGAGGCTGGGCCTTGCCGTCCCGGGATCAGCAGGTTTCAGATGTTAGGATTTGGAGCACCACTTGCAGAGCCAGAGTCAGGATTGGCGACGTTTCCCAGGTTCTTCGGCGGGAGTCAGAGCTGGGTTTGGATTGCGGCTGGGTATGGAGGTTTGGGTTACACTAGAGGGTTGAACTATTCCTCTGAAAGGTGGCTTGGGAGTGTTTGCCGACGAGCTCCGTGCTGAACATACGTGGAGTGGAGATCCCCCCACTGTGACTGGATTGTGAGGTAGACGAGACGGTTGACCATACACTATTCCGGTGTGTGTGGGCGAGGGAGACATGGAGACTGTCCGGGATCCCGAAGGATACTTGGAGCCGGAGAGACTGCTTTCTTAAGGTGGTTCGGCACTGGTATGGTGCCCCCCAGATGCGTCGGGTGGCTATTATAGCATCCTGCATAGTTTATCAAGTATAGATGGCTAGGAATGCTAGGGTATTTGGCGAGTGCAGTCCATCCCCACGATTCGTGATGGAGCGGGCTCGGGCATAGGCAACAGAGACTATTCATGCAGGTTTAGATCATCGACCTTTGATAGCTCGAGACATCTGGGGCTTCCATATTATTTCGGCAGCTTCTTACATGATTTTCTTCACATGGAAGCCTCTACCTCCGAATTTTCTCAAGATCAATTTTGACGACTCTGTCCTGGATGGTGGTAGGAGGGGAGGGGCCGGTTTTGTCATCAGGGGCCTGAGTTCGAGTGTGGTGGCAGTGGGGGGGTGTCAGCTCTTCGACACCTCGGTTCCAGAAGTAGAGTTACGGGTGGCTTGGATGGGATTACGTTATGTGCGATATGTGCTTTAGGCGACTTCCATCCTCTTGGAAGGATATTTGGCTACAGTGATCAGCTGGTTCCGGAGGGGCCCGAACAGTGATAGAAAAGTTTATCCCTTACTCCGTGATATTTGGTTGATGGTAAGGAATGGTGTCACATTTCAAGCTGTGCATGTATATCGTGAGGCTAATGAGGCAGCGGACTGGGTGGCGGCATTTGTAGCGCGCCACTTAGGAAGCACATTATGGGTTGGGGAGGATGAGATGCCTGGTGCATTCCGTGACCTTTTGTTTGCCGATTCTACTGGGTTCATCCGTACCCACGTTGTATGATACGCCTGTTTCAACAAAAAAAATGAGAATTACATGTTGGCATGTCGACACTCTGCCAGCGAAGATTATGCATTGGCATATCTATACCATGCCGGTGGGAGTTATACGTTGGTATTTTAATGATTTCATATTCTGGCCTAGTCACATGGTATAAATGTGGTCATAGTTCATTAACATCGAGATGAACTTGATGATTTGAAAGATAATTAATTTGTAAAATAAGCTTCGAAATTTTAAGTGACTGAATAGCGTATCGTTTTGGCTTTGAATCGATGTATTTTGTATGTTTAATTTTAGTATATTATTATTATTTTATTTCTTAATTTATCTAACTAAAGTATTTATTATTTACTACGTTGTCTAACTCATTATACGATTTGTTACTATTTTTATAGATTCGAAAAATTAATTCAACTCGAAGATTTATCGTAGGAGAGCGATTAAAAACAAGATTTTGACATTTTTATTTATACTAGATTTTATATTAAAATTGATACAAAATTTTAAAATATTATTAATTTTATTATTTAATAAAAAAATTAAATATTATTATTTAATTTTTTTTGCTGTTTAATTTTGATAATACGATGAGATCCTTTGCATATTTACGGAAAGGGTTATCTAGTGCGGCGGTTGCTGCGAACTTCGACTCGGGATCCCAAGTCGGGACGTGTCAAGCTCGTGCAGCAAAGAAGAGGACATCACTCCTCTGCCTTAGTCCCTTACCCCCTTCAGAAGAAATGGGAAGCCCATGATCTCTTCCTTCTCCTAAACCTTTTTGACAGCTAGCACCAAATTTTTATTCTCCTTTCTCCTTCTCTTCCTCATTCTCCTCGTTCTCGTAGCTTTCCTTCTCCGTGTGAAAAGAAACAAAGAAAGGAGATCGGCCCCGAAAAGAAAGCTGTATCATGGGCTGCGTACAAGCCAAGTGCTGGCTTCGCTGCCGCCGGTGCTGCTGCCGCTGCCAGCTCTCCTCCGCCGGCAGCGACGGCGCCGCCTCCCGTGACGGCGACCCCGGCCACGGCCGGCACATCATCTCCGGCAGCCCCGTGGGCTCCGCCGCCGTCCCCTCCCACCGCCTCCTCCTCCAGTTCTCCTCCCTCTCCCAGCGCGGACACTACCCCGACACCCCCGATCGCGAGAACCAGGACACCTTCTGCATCAAGACCCAGCTCCAAGGCAACCCGAACCTCCACCTCTTCGCCGTCTTCGACGGCCATGGCTATTTCGGTGCCCAGTGCGCCGCTTTCGCCCGCGACCACCTCGTCGAAGACCTCGCCGGCGACCCCCATCTCCTCGAAGACCCCGTCAAATCCTTCAATTCCGCCTTCCTCTCCACCAATTCCGAACTCCACAACAGCGAGATCGACGACACGATGAGCGGCACGACGGCGATCGCCGTCCTCGTCGGTGGCGACACGCTCTTCGTCGCGAACGTCGGCGACTCGAGAGCGGTCGCCGGCGTCTGGGACGGGGAGCGGGTGGTGGCGGAGGACTTGTCCAGTGATCAGACGCCGTTCCGGGAGGATGAGTATGAGAGGGTCCGGCGGTGCGGGGCGAGGGTGCTGAGCGTCGACCAGGTGGAGGGCATAAAGGATCCGGCAATTCAGAGCTGGGGGATGGAGAGTGAAGGGGACCCGCCGAGGCTGTGGGTTCAGAATGGCATGTACCCTGGGACGGCGTTCACGAGGAGTGTCGGGGACTCGACGGCGGAGAGCATCGGTGTCGTCGCCGTGCCGGAGGTCATGACGGTGAGGATCACGCCGAGCCATCTCTTCTTTGTCGTGGCGAGCGACGGGGTTTTCGAGTTCCTCTCGAGTCAGGCTGTGGTGGATATGGTATAGCTCTGTTGATTTTTCAGATTTCTCAAGAAAAGGATTGCTTTTAGTTTGCAGTTGCTTCCTGTTTCGCCGAATTTATAGTTTCCTGGTTTCGTAGCTTTGAGGATCGAATTATTTCATTCAAATGAATTCCTGAATCATAAAAGTTAAAATGTGGTAAAAAAGGTATATGCCAGCCCTGAATAAAAAGCAAGGGATTTGAGTTGGGTACATGTGCAGTTGATGCATTATTTAAATGAATTTCATCTGCCACTGTGGTGGTAGCTCAGTGGAACTGGGTCTTACTTCCAACCAAGTGATTCCGAGTTCGAAACGCGCGGGCGTTGATTAAATTGTGAAGACCGGATGCTCTCTGCTCGGACACGGAGTCTGGGAGGGCTTATTGGTCCGCCGGTAGCCTCGGTGGTGCCAGGTGTGACGTCCTCACACGGAGGGTAACCGTGCCGGAGCCCAAAGGGGTAACGAGCCGGGCCCACGGGTGGGAAGGGTATGAGTAAAACCGGCCGAGGTGCCCAACACACGGTCATTTCTGCCCGCATCGAACATTCTCCTGGCGGGGTGGGGGCTCAGTGGGAGCTACCACGTGGAGGTGGGCTCGTCCCTTCCTCTTTTTTTTAGCAAAAAAAGCAAAAAAATGAATTTCATCTTTGCCTTCTCTTCTTGCCGGGAGTTTCTTTCTTGAAGTTAATATCTTTTACTTTTATTAATCATCTCTTGTCTCACAAAAATTTCCAGTTATATGTAATAGGGTTTGAGACTTTGAGCTATAACTCATGTCAACAAAGTTTGATATGCATCGACTCAAGGTGAATGATGGTGGAATGAGGTGAAAGTGAAAGACATGGCACATTATCTGTTGATGCATTAGTGGAGCCAAGAGAGAGAGAGAGAGCAGGGGCCAGGGCAAAAAGATAGAGACAGTGGCAATGTAGGTGTGAAAAGAAACTGGGGGTTGAGTGTGGCCTGAACCTTTTTCTCTCTTTGACGCACGGCTAGCTTGTTTGGTTGCTGAGATATCTTTTTTTTTTTTTTTGGTAATGCAGAGCTATTGCCAGAATAGCTGGTTCTGTCATGAAGATTTCACTAGTCTGAAGGAGACTATGTTAGGAAACTAATCCTTTCCAGCCCTCCATCCGAATGAGTTTTCTGCTATATGACTATGTTGTGCATTCTTGGTTTTGGAGATGATATACATGTATATGTATATATCTATATCTATATCTATATATATATATATATATATAGATGACACATATATATTTTTGTGTAGGTATATATATGTATTTTTTATATGTATATATATGTGTGTGTGGATGTGTATATTCTTGTGTGCATGTACGTTTGGATGTATATTTGTATATATTCATTTTTGTATGATGAAAAATTGTAAAAAGATATGTTGCTTTCAATTTTAGATGCACATAGCTAAGGTTTACACTGTGGAGCTTTCTAAGGGAACAACAGCCCAGATATCATTTAGGTTGTTCACTTTATAACATTACTAGCATGTTCAGATCCATGTGGATTGATTTTGCTAGTTCGTTAATATATTGGAAAACTACTCCCTGCAACATCTTTTTAAGAAATGCAAGCTTATGGTTGGATTGTAGTTGTCTCCGCAACCTTGTATGCTTGCTATTGCAAAACTTTCAACTGAAACTTTATCTGCTATACTATCAAATTCATTGTTAGCAGAAATAAACTTGGATTTAGCATATTTCGAAGCACATTATTATGTTCTGCATTTTTGCTACCTTAAAAATAATATATCCGATGAACTTACTGACTAGTACTTCTATATTGCTAACTGTTAGGTCAATGTTCTTATGAGCTAATTCTTCTTCCTTGAACCACCAATTGATGGAAATCAAAGTAATAGGAAGTGAAAAAAGTTATGCCCTTGGTTGCTTTTTTTGACTGATAAAATCAGTAAGCTATGGATGCATGTCAAGATACTAGGAAACATGCAAAAAACTTATGATCTACATTTTGGTATATCACAACTACTATATGATACGCTGATGCAGTAAGTTGGATCAATCTATATTGTTTCTGATAATTTTTCAAAGTGGGATTGATTCCTACATAGAAGTCTTGTCATATATACAGATAGATGGTGATAAGAAAATTAATATATATTAAGAAATTTCATATAGTTTATGGCACCAACAATTGTTTATTATAAACTAAATGTTGCTACTCATTCATAGTGAACTCGTATTTTTTGGTGACAAATCCACCTCGACATTACAACAACAAAGAAACTCATAGCCAGAGCATAGAAGAGGTTCAAATAGAAAAGATAGATTTTCTGAATAGCAACTTAGACAAATCACAAGCAGACAATAAAGTTAAGCAAAGTCAGAGTGTAAAGATAAGTTGCTTCAAATGCCCCATTAAAGAGCAAGAAGATGAAAACAAGAGATGGCAAGAGTGAAAAGAAAATCTTATTCAAACATTAAACAAATCTAAGCACTAAATTGTACTAGTAAGGAATTAAAATGAACATAGGTGTGAAATGGCATCACCTTATTATAGTCTTTAGTTTGGTACATAAATCTTTGTATTATAATGTGGCCTTCCCACCACTTAAAAAGAGAGGGAGGAAGAATCGGTTCGGACCGGTTCGAACTGCTCGGAACCGGGCAGTTCGCACCAATTCCGCTTGGAATTGTCCGGTTCAGACCATTTCTAAGCGATTCGGGGCCGGTTCAGGCCGGTTCGGACCGATTCAGGGGCGGTTCCAACTCCCGCAGCCGAACCAACCCGTCCCGTCCCGGGTTGGCTCGGTATGGCCCAAACCGGACGGTTCGGCCCGGTTTGGCAGACCATGCTTTTAATTTTTTGCAAACTCCAAAGTGTGTTTCGATTACTTTATCTGTATTGCTATAGTTGGGAGGTAAGTTCTCTTTTTTATATATGTTTTAATGCTTAAAATCTGTGATTTCTATCATTCAGGGAACTATGCATGCTTTTGTTTGTTGAAGGTCTATGATAGTTGTCTACTTGTCTCAAGTGACATACTCAATATTTCTGCTGTTATACTGTTTTTATTTGTTGATCAGGCAATTTAGAATGCCATGCTGTTTTTGAAAGTAAAGGGTACAGGCAATAGATGTATATACTGTATATAGAAAAGCTGTCGTTCAACATAATGGATGTATATATCCATTTATCAAATATTGGGATTAGTTTTGAAGTTTAGCATATAAATCATTCTTACCCTTTATTTGTAAGGTTACGTTAAATGTAAGTATGACTCTAGACTCTGTTTCAAAATTTAGACCAAGCTATCTTGGTCTTCTTAGTCTTGACACATTGATAGAAATACAAAACACTGTCCTTGAACTAGTTTGTGGGTGGATCTTTGGTGCACGTGGATATTGTCTGGATTAGATAGATATCCATTAGCTTATACTTAACAAGTGCAGTCCTAAACTTCTAGAAAGTTCTTTCCTAAACTTTATAATTTTATTACTCAACATTCTCCACTATATGAAACTTGCCTAACATGATTGCATACTCTTATCTACCTAGTGCTATTTTTAGCAAGATTTTACATACCAGACCATACCGGGCATACTATGCTGTATCAATAGGAACCTGACATGGCATAAGGGCTTGATATAGCACCAGCCAACACATGATATGGATGCTATGCTGACTTAGCACTTTTTCGTATATCAGTATTGGGGGGCTATCAAACCATGTTGTATGATAACGGTATGGTACTGGTATAGGACCTAGTATTGAGATGTAAAACCTTTTATCTGTAGTTTTGTGTTTTATTGTAATAATAATGATGATGATAATAATAATGATAACAATGATAGCGATAATAATACACCTATAGATAACTGCTTCATCCACCCCAATTTACTCATGTGTCTTGTCTATCTTTTAATTCCTCTTAAAAGATGATCATTATTGGTACTCTCTTCGTTATCAAATTTATACAAGCTTTATTTTTTAATTCTTTTTCACTAATTGCATTCCTCGTACTTTATTTTCATTTTGTTGTTTTCTAAAACTCTTTCAAGCTCCACATTCTAATATGCAACTCAGCAAATGCAGATATATTACCATATGGGATTTTTCATGCGACCCCCTGCAAAACTTTGGCACTAAAAGCAATTCCTCAGTCTATGAAATTTCTGCAGACACCTCTGACAAGTCTAGCTGTTTTCTGCAAAGAAAGGAAGGAATGTTAACGATCAATAATCAACATTCAATCACAAATAACGGGCATTCATGATTATTCTTCTTAAATAGTTGTTTAAACTTTTAAATAATGATTTTTTTCCTGAAAATCAGATTTTCTCTTGAAAATCAGATTTTCTCTCTTTTTCTTAAATTTCTTAAGGAGAAGCTACTAGCAAACCTCAATGACCACTAACAGCTATTATATTCTCCGTTTCGAGGAAGCAGATGACAAAAAAGCACATCACTTATTTTCACATTGCATTGATAAGATCCTTGGTTAGGGTGTGGAAATTCAAGTTCCAATGAACCATCTATAAATAGTGTAGGTTATACTTAGATTTTATAGTTAATTTATTTATTATCTATTCTTTTTTTTTGTTTAGTTTTAGATAAATAGGTTGGATATTTTAAATTTACTTGCAATTTAGGGACTCAATTTTAGGCTATTTTTCTACTGGGTTTTCAACTCCTATTTTGGGAATGATTAGTGTCAGTAGAACTTACTTTAGTTATGGGTTGGATTAGGAAAGTTTTATAATTATTAAAGTTGTATTTAAGAGATTTTGATGTTTGTTTATGCTGGGTTTCATAAAAATGAAAATTTTCTTATTTTAGTGAATCCTATATTCTTTGTTAGGAAAAGTTCGATATCGCCACATATGTTTCTTATTATTATCTCTCTCTTAGGAAGAGTCTACAAGTATCCCGATTAGATAGAAAATCCTAATCTAATAAATATATATTAAAATGGAGGCTTTGCTTGTGCAAAGCTCTCTATTTGCCATGTGGATACCCATATTAATAACATCATTTATATAGCTCTCTATTTTGCATAGTAATTAGAGTTATTTAATATGGTTCTTTAATAAGAAGTTTATTAACTTATTAAACTGTATTAAATAAAAAACCTTTATCAGTATTACTAAATTAATATAGAAATTAGTTGTATTATTAATAATCATATTTGCTTGATGTATGCTGATATTAATGAAAAACACTTTCCATTAGTTCTATATCCTGCCTGTATCTTGCATGGGTCATTAAATTTTTCTAATATTTTATTAATTTCTATTGTATTTTTATGATCATGATCTTACTTAAAAAATGAAAGTACAACCACTAATGATCCCTCTATATTGCATTTATATGTCTCCTAGATGCAATACGTTTCTATTTCTTATTATGCGCAGGTTGGATCATGACCTTATTATTTTATAGTAATATTTTTTTTACTATATTGATAGATATACATATACTATTAGAATTTTGTACAGTGATAGTATATCATAATATTAAATATTGAAAATTTATTTTAGAAAATAATTAGGCTCTTATATTTACTATATTATATTCTATTTCTATTATTCATTCTATTATATCTATTCTATATTACATTTCAAGAATAGTTGAAAAAAGGAGAAAACTTGCACCTTGGAGATAAGAGTTCTCAAAAAGGACAGGGGGATGGAGGATCATTTGAAGATGGAATTTCAGTATAAAACTCCCTTCCATCAATGGTTTGAGCTTCTGAATGGACCAGTGACAGAATTACTAGAAATGGTGTTTCAGGCCACTTTCTTTGATCGAGAAGGGTAAGGAGAGATAACACGTCGTTTGCTTCTTTCTGGTGGTCGGATACCATGTCTAGAGAAGGACATGGCCTTAGAAGGCAGTAATCTTAAGAGGTGCATGCATGCAAGAGTGCATAAGCAGGAAGCCTGCAGGGTATTCAAATGCTACTATGTATATGCAACAACTACTTACTACTACATTTCCACTATTGATTAAAAGATAAAATATAATTTAGTTCTTATATAATCCCAAAATTCAATGTGTTTTATTAATCATCCACTCACTATTTATTTATTCATATAGCTTACCTAAATGCAACAAGGATCCCATGTTGCTGCTTCAAGGGAAGCACCACAAACTTCAATCAGCTGATGACTGTAATGAAGATTTTAGGCTTCTTGCATGTGTCGTAAATGTCAATATTTCTTTGGATGAGTGCTGTATCAATTTGAGTTTCTATTTTGATATACTGAATCCAAATTACTCCTAGTTTGCGGTTGGAATTGCTTCTATTACAGCTTCGTGTCCTTTGCTGCAGGTGTCCAGATACCCAGATCCCCGAGATGCCTGCTCAGCAATTGCTGCAGAATCCTACAAATTATGGTTAGAGCATGAAATTCGGACTGATGATATAACGATCATTGTCGTGCACATCAGAGACTTGTGTGGTGTAAGTTAAATGTTGTATGCATCAATTACCTAAAATTAGTTGCATCTTTGGTTTGTTAGTTAGTGCTAGTCTTTCAATAAAATCTGTTCAGTCAGATGCTGTAGCAACTAATGAAGCAAGTCATGCTGGCACAAAAGCTTCCTTAATGGTTTCACAGAAAGCAAGAACAGATATATCTGCATCCCCAGGGCCAGAAACTGGTCATCCAAAAAGAAGGAATTTCCTTGAGCTGCAGTCATGTCCTTCTGACTTTTCCCTGGAACGAAGTCTTGCATGTGTTGCTCCTTCTCCTACACACTCGTTATCTATAGAAAAGGTATGCATCTACTGCGATGCTATTGTGTTCTACGTCTTATTGATCCTCTCTGAATTCATTGGAGATCTCTCTTTCTTGACAGTGATATGTCCAGACTGACTGACTGACTGAAGCTGCCTGGTATTTGTCCTACCTTCCAATGTAATGTGCCTTATCTAACTTAAACTTACTTTCTAAAGGGAAGCATCTAGTCTTTTCTATGGTAATTTGGTTATAAAATAATGGAATATTCAATTTACAGTGCCAATTTTTTGTCAAACAAACCATGGAAACTGTCAATTGGATTGCCTTTCTTTGTTATATCACTGTAATTTTGAACATCCATGAGTTCTTAATTGTTTGATTGTTTCTTTTGTAATTCTGCATGCATGGAATATGCTTACTCTAACTAATTATGCCTGACAGGATAAGTTCAGCAATGGTGGAGGGAATAACTTAATTCCTTGTGGGTTTTTAATTCCAGGAATCCATTATCAGGAGCTTTCTTTTATCATCTTGGCCACATTTCCAGTATGTCACCTTTTACACCACTTGTATATAACTCAAAGGCTGTTCAAAGCAGTGCTGATTTGAGGAAAAAATGGTGCCTCTTGACCTTTTCAAGGACTATTGAGTGGCCATTGCTGCATGGAGGTGGAAGATGGTTGTGCGGTATTTGGCATCCTACCTGTTAATTTATTGCAGAAAGCATGGGGGATGAAGCGTCAAATGGTCGGCATATGAAATGCCTGTGTTAGGAAGTTAAGGTTTATAATAAGGTGATGAACAACACTCCCAGGAAAAGCATAGACAAACCATGCAACTGCTTCGTCTTTTGGAGAAATGTTATTTCCTTGGTTAAATGAAGGAATGAGATTGGTCATCTTGTACATAACTAACTAGACTAGTTATGTGAAACATGCTTGAAAAATGCTAAATAGTGGCAAGTCTCTACCTACCAAAAAAGAGAGAAGAAATAATAGTAATGTTGTTGCGTTACTTTGCACTTGCTTGAATGCCTTGTGTGCTTGCTTAATGTATGTTTGGAGAATTTTGTCTGTGATAGAATGATGATTTCTATTTCATGACACCAGAACTTGACCTTCTCATGTGGATGTCTGACACTGGTCTGTCAGCTTAGATTGCCTGTGAGATCTTCCAGGTCATCCAGAGCTCGGCCAACCAGATGAATTACTTCAATCTGTGCAACTGCGTGCCTCATATCTACACAAGTAACATTCCAAGTGTTACAATAAGAGTCTAAAGTTATTATATTTTAGTGCCACAATTTTGGGGGTTATTTAATTTTAGTGCCACGACTTAAGTTTTTCTGCTGATATTAGCTTGTATGAAGTTTTCTGCTCACCATGTAGATATCAGTATTAATGAAGGTAGTTTCTATTTGGACATCATTAAAATTCATTGCTTAATATGCGATAAAAAAAGAACTATTGAAGTTTTATATTTATTTTAATTAGTTATACTGCTATATTATATTTTAAGAATAGTGAAAAAAAGGAGAAATGATCGTACTTCGTACATAATGGAAGATATATGCTAGTAATTATTGATTTTGCAAGCAAAGATTATTTTTTAGAAAAAATTCAAAATTCCTGGATAATTTTACTGTTAAATATAAGTACGAGATTAATGACAAACTTTTACAGAATGTGCAATATACATTTATTGAACGTTTGTTGCATGCATCGAATACTTGATAGATATTTGCACAAGACACTTCACCTGATATACATTTGTTTAGACTACCTTCTTCTCATACCTCGGTTAAGGGTAAAATCATTGACCCCTTATTGCATATCATCCAAAAAGAAAAAATTAAAGCCGATATTTTCTTGCAAAATCAACAATTTTATGGTTCCTTATCCAAAATCTATGAATATATATATATATATATATATATATATATATATATATATATATATATATATATATATATAATATTATTCATATATAAATAATATTATTCATGATCACTTTAATCTTTTTAATAAGAGAATATTATATTTTTTACCTATCACTCAATAGTTCAACTTGCACAACGTGCATTAAAAGCCAAACAAACTAATATAACAAAGATCAAGAAGAACGAAAACAAGATTAATATACCCTCACTTGATCCCTTAAAGCATCTAGCTAGTGATGCACTTGGCTTCTTGACATCATTGTTCTCATATTTGAGCTCTTCAGCAATATGGTTGCCACATCTGATATTCTAACTTATTCTAAATTTGAAGTTAATGGCATGTCGCTAGCTAGAAGCTTCAAAGGGTTATGTAATAGGATGAAAAATAAGAAACACCAGAAAAATTCCATTATCTAAAGGGCAAAAGGGATCTTACTGGGAAATTTTTGGAATAAGAGCGATTTTATATGCAAATATCTAGAAGATGGGTTTTGTATGCAATTAATCTGTGATAGAGCCAAAAACTGTTATAAATAATCTATTGTACTATAAAATTATAGTTCTCAGTGTATTGGTAATACTCCGCTCGTGATACTGTGATGGAACGAGAAAAGCGAAGAGTGATTTCATCACTGTAATTATACTTTAAAGATTAATATATAAATTGAATCAAACTATTATTTGGTGGAGAAAGTTCTCTTCAAGAAATTTTATTAGTATGTCAAAAAACTATCCCACTAAAATATTAGAAGCATGGATAAGGTATGACCCCTAATTTTAATTCGGATGTTCCAAAGGGCAGGATGCTGGGACTCTGGGAATCATGTTGCATGGCCATCAACTCAAGCTATGTAAATAAATTCTTCTACCTTTGTGGGCCATGTTCTATTGGGTCCACCTTCCTATAAATATAAAAATATGGCTAAAATCTTGGCTCCTACAAATCCTCGCATAGTCGAACCACCAGTTGCACCCTCTAGTGCATCATATTGTCTATCTACACACCAACCCTTAGCAATAATAATTCAAAACTTTAATGTTGCTATATTTCTATTTCTATACCTCGCTCGTGGTAGACAAGGTATGTTTGGTGGGTCCTTAGTTATCCATTAAGGGCATATTTGGTCACAAAGAACTATATAGAAAAAAGAAAAAAAATCATATTAAGAAAACATTTTTCAAAGATATAGTAGCGAATTTTCTTAAGTTGTTATTTTTAAAAAACAAAAAGAAAAAGAACTACTTTGTCATAATTCATTCAATTCTCTTTGCAACCAAATATATCTCAGATATCCTCTTCCTGCCATATACACCACACATAGCTACTGCCAAATTCTAGCACTGAAAAGTCTGAAGGCCTCCAAAAATCATCCTCAATTTGTTTAGGATTGTCAATAAAGATAAAATAGACAGTGGCAAAAGGAAAATGCTTGAATGGAATCAACTAACAAGTGCCATATTGGACCAGACTTGATCTTCCTTGGAAATCCAACATCCTATAAACCTCTTCACTAGCCTTTCCTCTTGGTGCAGCCAGTCTCCACTACACTAAAATGACATACTTCTAAGCTCCAAGACCCAATCTTACCTCCAACCTCCCCTTCGAAAAGAAAAAAGAAGAAGAAAAAAAAGAAGAAAGGAAAGCATGGATAAGTTAATGGGGATCCAACACCAGCTTTTAAGGGATGCATGCTAATAAATACCCCCCTTGCCCAGATTGCAGTCCACGTTCACTGGGAAAAACTCGGTCTTTCTACCGAACACCTTTAAATTTAGCAATATTAATATATCCCTCCAAAGTCAAAACTTTGTATTTATCCAACCCCCAACCCAAGCCGTCGTTGGTGTTGTCTCATCCGAGCCGGAGGGTTGGTGTGGCGATGGCGTCGGGCTCCGTCCAGAAATCCGAGGAGGAGTGGAGGGCGATCCTCGCGCCGGAGCAGTTCCGGATCCTTCGGATGAAGGGAACTGAGTAAGATTCGCTCTTATTTCTTTTATTTCTCTCCTTTTTCTTCGAGTACTTGTGGCTTGATCTTAGTGTTGTTTTTCCCCTCCCAATGCTGATTTAGGCGATTTTCATGATTTTTTTTTGTGGTTTCGTTGCTTTTTTTGGAAGTATGTGTTTTGATGCGCCATAACATCATGATTTTTTTTGTGATTTTAGGTCTATTTAGTCTGTATTTTTTTGAAACCTGCGATGTTTAATGAAATATATAAATTCCTGAAATCGTCGTATTTTTGAAAATTTCTGAAATTTCTACTTTCGTTAGAGTTCTTCGTATACATTTTTTTAAAAAAAATTTCAGATCTCTCGCCTTTCAAGATTCGAACACCTCCAGAAAAATATCACTACTTTCAGAAGCTACAAAAGCCTTGGGTTGGGAAAAAAGTGGTGGAATCGAAAATTCGATTCCTTTCTTTATAAAAGGTAGTCAACCATAGCCCAACTTTTTCCTGTAAAGGAAGGATTTTGGAATTAAAAGCTCCCAACATAGGCTAAATTTTTGCATGTGCTTATCTTAAAAATTCTGTCTTCTTGCGATTTTCCTGAGAAAATGATGTGCCAATTCGGATTAAACCATGTGAGTTTGCATAGTTTTCTTGGTTTACAGATTTTAATTGACACATGGTTCTGGATTGTTTCTTTTATCGAATTCTTAATGAATTTGTATGATCCTGATGTAATGCTTGGTTGCATTTAGACTGTGAATTAATTAAGTATTCCTGTATCCATTGTTCCTTGGCTTTACTTAGAATTTCATTGTCGTCAAAATCTTTATGTGCTTTTAGCATTAATTAATTCAACCATGTAATGTTCATGTGATGTTATTGAGATAAGGTCAAGAGATTAAGGCCAGCTTACTCTTGGCATTGATGTTGGAAATGTTGGTCTGCCTAGTGCCATGTTAATTACCAATTATGCCGTTCTGTTTCTCTGGTAGTTGGTTTTTGATAATATTTTTAGCTGCTTGTTTATTTGTTTTGCCATGGACTTGTTTTTTTTTAGTTTGACTTGGCGCATCTATTTTTAATTGGAATTATGGATTACTCTGATTTTGTTTTCCAGTTGGCAGTTTCAGTACTTGTTAACTTGAAAAGCTATATGCTGAATTCATCTTGTTTTGGATTGTCTCACTTGCCAGTTAGAAGCAATCTTTTGAAATATTGTGATTTAGGTTACTTACTGTTTTCAAGTCCTTTTGTTTTGCTGTTCCTATCTGCTGAATCACAGGCATTCTGCTGTGTAACACTTGAGCGTATAATTGATTTACTTCTTAGATCACTATTTGTCGTAAGTTTTATGATTAGGATTAATACATATATCAGCTGAAATCATATAATTGTCTATTACTCTCTACTTTGACCTTCAAAACTATGGTTTGAATATGCGTGCATTTGGAGAAGGCCTAAATTCTTCGGTATGTTTTAGTGTTTCATTATTTTGGCTACTTAGCTTGATACCTTGTGTATTTCCTGATTTATCTGATGATATGGATTCATATTAGCTGGAGTCTTCTACCTAGAGTGCTGCAACTGCTCTGAAATCTCCAATATCTTGCTCCAGCACCCGCTTCCTAAGCTCTACCTATTCAAAGTTTTCATTGAGCTCCACTTCCTTGCTCCTGCATTAAAAACTACTCATGTACCTGCTTCTGATTCAGGTACTCAAAGATGGTTCCTTATTTTCTGTTGATTTATTAATTCAATAAGTTGTTTATGTTGAGACATATTTTGCAAGACAATGTTAATTTTGCAAAACTTCTAGATTTTCCTGCCTATCAACTGGTATACGAAGACTCATGAAACGGTTCTACCTTGCTTGAGTATGCCTAGTTCAGGTATTTGGCATTGACACAAAGGATTCAAGTCAAGCTAACAACTAATCATAAAGGTTTTGCTCAATATTTTTCCTGTAGCCTTCTCAAATTGGAGTTTTGCTCCATCAGAACTCCCATGTAAATAGGAAAAGTCATGGTTGATTTGTTATATAATAATAAACCTTTATTTACAAATTATACTGCCATCACTTCATTTACAAATTATGATTCAGTTGGTTGCTTTGTACTAGATGGACTCTTCTACCGTGCACCTGCTTTGGAATCTCTTCAATTTCTTGCTTCTGCGGCTTCTTCCTGGACACTTCCTTCTTCAAAGTTTTTTTTTTTAAAAAAAATATTTTTTATTTACAAGCTTTGCTTCCCTGCTTCTTCCTCCAAACCTACTCTTGCACTGTCTTAAAGCTTTGTTGATTGGCTGTATAATAATGAATTTCTACTTTCAAGGTATGATGGCATCGTTTAAAAGGGAAAGGGCATTTAAATGTGTTTGACAATTATCGGATGGTTTTATGGTTAAACAGTTGATTCAATTAAATGCATTTCATAAATTTCTTTGTTTCATTTTTGAATCAAGTCAAGTATTTTGCACAGACATGTTTTCCTTTTAACAAAATAACAAATGAGAATATCTTAGAAAATTCAAGATAATCTTTATGTATCCCATGGCATGTGGATGCATGTAAGATATGAGAAATGTAAGGGCTCTATTACAACATTACATTCATAAGAAAACTCACATAACTTTGATGTAACACCAAATGTTCACTTAAGGTATCAAGTGTAGATCTTTTGTTCCGACTTCTCTTCTAATCCCCCCATCCATCATGTCATCGCGCTTGAATATCTGCAAATTGCAAGTCTTAGCTTAAATTAGCAACTTGTACTTCTAGTTTTCTCAATGATTTTTCAAATGATGAACTTTTGCTGGTTCATGAGCTTGAACGGACCAGTTTCAGATTTCATGCCGGGCTTACGATGTTTATGGTTCATTTTACCATATATTTTATTTTTTAAAAGAGATTAAAAAGAAAATGGGACATTCTAATAGAACCGAACCCCTCACCCTCAGAAAAATAAAATAGACAAAGCAGCAGGAGGAAGAGACTGGATGTCCGCTTCTGGTGCAGCTCATAAGTTTAAACAATTGCTAAGCTGGCATTCATTTCAGCCGATTCTAAATGAATGGAAAAGAGGCCTGTTACTACGACCAAGGCCTAACGTTGTCATTTAACTCAATGATCATGTCCAATGTATTGAATTATTGTTTTAGTCATTTAGAAATCTGACAAGTACATCTTCCAACAGAAAACAAAAACGGTAGGCCGTAATATTCATACTCACAATTCGCGTTCTGCACTTACAAATGAGACCATGAAAAAATTTGGAAGAAAAAAAAATATCTAGTTTCTTGTTTTACTTCTGTGCTAATATGATGGTATGTTTCAGATACCGAGGCACCGGTCAATATGACAAATTCTTTGGTGAAGGTATATACGAGTGCGCCGGATGTGGGACTCCCCTTTACAAGTCCACCACCAAGTTCAATTCTGGGTGTGGCTGGCCAGCTTTCTATGAGGGTCTTCCTGGTGCCATAAATTGCTCGGTGTGTCTTCGCTTATTAGTTTTATAATGATAATTTTATTATGTTTTCATGCTTCTTTTCTGCCGTCCATTCATTTGTGTTCATAGCGATTGCTTACAATGCTGACTTGTATTGTCAGCCTGATCCTGATGGGAGGAGAACGGAAATCACTTGTGCAGCTTGCGGTGGGCATTTAGGTCATGTGTTTAAAGGAGAGGGGTTTAACACACCTACTGATGAACGCCACTGTGTCAATAGCATTTCGCTCAAGTTTGCTCCTGCCTCCTGATCAACTTACTTTCCTCTTCCAGCAGCTTGATTGTTGCTGTTGCTTTCTATGCAAGTAATAAAGTTGACTCATGTATGAATGGTAAGTTATCTGAAGTGGCTCCTCATATGCGTGTGTCTGTATATATGTATCTTAATTTTTTTTATCTCATAAACTTCAGTTATTTTAAATACTTTAAAATACTTTCTTGTGAGACGCCGAACGTTGGTTTCTAAAAAGATGCGGTATTTACCGGCGCGTCTTTTTAGTTTTTCAGATAGAACTATAAATAAATTTATCCGGGATATGAAAGAGTTTGTAAATAGACTCATTCGGAATTAATTCAAATTCAAAACAATCTGATCTACTCTATCTCTCAAGAGTTTTTTTTATAGAGAGTTTTTTTTTTACAGAACTCTTAAATTTTCTGGACATTCGAAGGAATCGGTCGGATTAAGCCTCAACAACGATCGTGCCCGTTAGAGGAGGATCGAGTTGAGCCGGATTGTATCTTGGGACGAGATCACTGCAGATCTGCATATAGAAGATGAATTACGCAGTGTATATCATGTGTCTCGATCCACATAAATACTTTTCAATCTTTTGATTTTATTTTAGTATATTATTTATTTATAATATTTTTATAAAATAAAGATCTAGCAGTTTTTAGGCAAAATATTTCAAACAAAATCTATATTATACAGGGGTATGTAATTAAGGGCATATTTGGATATTTGAAGATCTAATAAGACACTCCCACAAGAGACATTCTTGAGAAAATATGGTGGAAGTGAACGAAGATAGGGCGGTCGGATAAGCAGTTAATCTCTAGCTTCCAAGGATAGGACAAATCACCTCTTGAACATGATTATTTATCCATAAAAATAAAGAAATGGTTGCTTTTCCTAACTGGAATTGGTCCCCTGGACGTAACAGGCCAGTTCCAATGCTTGCAATTCGCGGACGACAAGCTGGCCTTCTGTGAATGATCGAGCAAATGCTCAGCGAACCTCAAATTCATCCTGTATGCCTACGAAATGCTATCTGGTCTAAAAATCAATTTTGAGAAATCGAAAGTCATCGGCCTGGGCATCAATGGAGCTCAAACAAAAACCTTGACTGGAGCTTCATCATTGAAAAAAATTGAAAGGAAGCTAGCTGGATGGAAGCATAGCTACTAACAATGGCAGTCCGACTGGTGCTTGTGAACTCTGTAATCACTGCAACCCCCCTCGACTGGATGTCCGCCTTCCTTTTTCCCATAGGCCACAAGCTCGTGTTAGCTGATAAAGCATGACCTTGTTCTCAATTCCCACCTTCTAGATTAAGTTTTCTTTTTCTTCTCTCTCTCTCTCTCTCTCTCTCTCTCTCTCTCTCTCTCTCTCTCTCTTTGTTTGATGTCTAGGAGGTGTGAAATTTGGCTGAAAACTCGAAGGAGGAAGAGTATGTCGGTGCAACCAATTGTAGCAAAGTAAAAAATCCCACTATGACACGTACGATACAAAAAAGACGGTAATTAGAAGAGAGTAGGACAGACCACTTTCTTTCAAAGCCAAAAACACCATCTTGATTAGCTACTCCAAGGATCCAGTTCTTATAACACCCACTTATAAACTCTCGGAATCTATTAAAAGAAAGAAGAGAGAGAATAGAGAGAAGACAAAAAAAAAAAGAATAATTCCAGCAATAGAATCTTCACTACTCAAAGATTTCAAGTATGATTACAAAAAGAACCCAGTAGAGATATTTATAAGTAGTATAAGGAGACTTTTTTTTTTTCAAGTTTCCATGAGGAATTTTAAGTCCTATTCTAACTTGGAGAATTGTAACTATTAATTTTCCTAATAACATCAAAAGTTATATAAAAAGAAATCCACAAAAATCAAACTCTCTATGATTAATTATCATGAAAATTTTTTAACTGAGACAGAAAAATAACTAATCATCAGAAACTAGTTGACTCATAGATATGGGAACTGCGATCCGAGCGGCCGGGGCTGGCGATCAGGGCGGCATAATGTGCATCCTAGGCACTACTCCAGCATCTCTCTCTCTCTCTCTCTCTCTCTCTCTCTAAAGACACCTTTTGGATTGTGTGGAGTGCAAGTTCTTCCGCAAGTTCATGGAGCAGAGGCTTCATGATCCAAGGCAAATTCCCTATGGTTCATATAATGCTTCCAATACTTCAAAGCTTGCACAGTAGCATACAGGTCAATGTTATTCATGGAGTACTGCTTCTTAGCATCATGAAAAATCTTCTTTAAGTAGATAATTTGCTGCCTCTATTGGCTGACTCCCCAATTCCTAATATGAGGCATCGCGTTGAAAATCCAGATACCTTGTCCAAATCGAGAAGGTACAGGCTAGGTGACTCAGCCATCCACAACTTGAAATCTTGAAATTCACAGTTGTCTATATAAAGAGCTCTAGGGAGTATCAACTATTCATGTATTTGTGATGTCTAAGAGGCTTATAGAATATCTACTTCAACTTCTTTGTCATTTTGGGATTAATTTTCACAACAATAAAAGCAACGAGATAGAATATAATTGAGTCTACAAAGATAATTTGCTTCTATTTTTCTTCTATATATGACTCTGCTAGACTAGCATGCCGACTGAATTATCAATTTTTCTAAGGTCTAGTTTTCAATTCAAACATGTAAAAACACTCCAATTAGAACTGATCAAAATCCCGCATGCATAAAGGCGAAAGGAGGATCTAAAAGGCTTCGTGGCAATAGACGAAGTGAGACTAATCGATTGCGAGAGAGCATCAAGTGGTTTACTTTAAGTAGTGAGCGAGAGAACAAGTAGATTGTGGTGAGCGGGCTAGGAATTTTTTAGGTGAATGCGACAACATCCTACTCTCGCTTAGTCATGAGCACTCATCAGGTGGACCGAGTTGGTAAAGAGACAAGTTCCAAAAGAATAAGCCATAAAGGTAGGTCCGCGAGCACGAAAACAAACTAATTACAACTCTGTTCAGTGGAACCACTTGCGCTTATTGCGGAAGATCCAGAAAGCTACCTAAACGAAGAGCCCATCTCTAGTATAGAATTTTATTATTATAATATGTAGTTAGTTAATATAATTAGCATATAAAGCATATAAATTAAATATATATAATTATATTAGGTCAAGTTGGGCCAGGCCAATTTTTAATTTTCCAGGCCGGCCTGATTTTCAGATCAGGCCTGCTTTTTTGCCTAGGCCAATCCCACGGGCCTATTGTTAGTGTCCAAGCCCTCCAAATTTTGGGTTGCAGTGGGCAGGCTGGGTCGGCCGTCATGCCCATGATCAACTCTAATGCCAATCATATTCTTCTACTGGAACCATTTGATTTTTTAAATTATTCCCTTTTATGTATATGGGATTTTGGTTCAAATGTTACTAATATCCTTAGCACTCAATTCAATCTTCTCATTTCTTCGCACTTATTAAAATGTTCCCGCTAATTAAGGAATACATGTGATCTCTTTTGATATGCTACCTTAGACCTAGTATCAGAAGCTATCTTCAAATTTCAAGGGATTCTTTAAATAGGCACAATGAATGTCTTCTGGCTCTAAGATATTGTATGAAATGGAAGAATCTAGCATAGCCAAAAATATAAAAGAGAATATCATCAAGCAGGATGGGCTCTCATTAGGGTCAGCAGTGGCTCTCATGTTTCTACCTGCCGGGAGGGGAAAAAAATACGGCAACCTTGATCAATATTTAGCAATATGAATTACTAAACAAAAGGTCATATAAATGCAGGTTTTCAAGTGTAACAAGAAGGAGAAGAACACTTATGAGATCCAGCCACTCTATTATCTATTTTACTGTTTTCTTGCACTAAGATAGTTTCAGAAACCTATTTGAGAAAGACTTGCCTTCATCGTGGTCTTCTAGATGCAAAGAACAAGGAAACAAAATATATAAATGACTTCAAAAAAGCATAGAGCTTAATATAAAAGGAGTATATGAAACAAATTGAGAGAGCTATTATCAAGACAATCATATCATCTTTCTTTTACCTACTATAAAATTAAAGTATCCATAAGGCCCACATCTCTCCAACAACATTTTTCTCGTCTTGCATATTCTTTGTATTCTATGCCTAACACATCTTTTATTTTTAAGAATTGAATATGACCGCAAAGAAGCCTCGTCTTCTATTGCATTTACCTCCCACTGTAGATTAGGTATGCATCCATCTTCAGCATTCAGTTCCACAGGCCTTGAATTTTTCCATCTCTATACATTTCTCTCATGCTCCATATGATACTTTGATCTCTTTATCGTCATACTTGGTATGTTCTTCAGCATTCAGTTTCATATCATTCCCTCATTTACCAGGCAGCTAAATCAAACAATGAAATGAATGTGAAATTAAAATTATAACCTACTAATCCAAACCACGCGCATTTACTCAATCCCAGTTGATTAGAGGCAGAAAAATTGGTCTCCTTGCAATTTGGTGTTCATCACATATCGAAATAACCAGGAATGCTTTATTAGGTGAAAGTTAAGTAACATTTTTGTCTAATTTTCAGCATAGTTTCATACTAAGAAAGAATATTTTATGAATTCAAAATGCTGCGCTGCTGTTGCAGCTTTCTCTATGTCATTATCCTTGAAGAAGGGCATCTTAATAAATAAGCTAAAACCTTTAGCATATGCTGCTGTGTGCAACCACTTACATGGTTGTAAAGCCGTAGCTTGCGGCCACTTTCACTTTTCTCTACCATCATTTCTCCTTGCCTGACAGGCTTTTAATGCTTGAACTTCTGTTAAAGAAAAAAGGAACAGAAGCTGATGAATACAAAGTAACAGGAATAGACTATATTGCATTACAAAGGATAACAGCAACATTCTACCATCAGATTATAAAAGTTCTCTCAACAAGTAGAGTTAGTAGGGAAAGAAGAACGAAATTGCAATTTTACTGCCCACCAGAAAAAGTCATTTCAACATGCTGACATTATTTAATAATTTGTAAAGATGCAGATGGTGTGCGTGGGTCCACAATATTTCATCACTGAGTTTGCACCAATACTACTGAAGCCTCAATCTGTTACTAAACACACACTAGCTTTCAGGCCTGCACACACATTTCATTCAAGAGTAAAAATAAATTTGTGTTAGTTTTTTTCCTTAATAAGGGAAGAGTACCAGGGTTTCATTGGTTCCATGGAAAGATGACCAGGAGAATGGAAAAATCAGGGATCAACAGGCAGGGGGAGGGAATCAAATAGGATTTAGTTAATGGTGAAAGAACACAGTGATTGGATGGGAATCTCACTGCTAATACCAGATCAGGACTAAACTGTTCCAGTTTTTACCCATAAAACAAAGTTTTGCAAGCTACTTAGTATTTATGCATCAAGGGAAAAATAACATATCTGGAGACCCCTAGCCTTGCATTTATCATAACATGGATTTTTTTTTGTTTTATCTTTTCTGTCAATGAAATTAATATACATATAAAATAAAAATTTCTTGATCTAGATGATCACATTCACTGCCTCGGAGACATCCAGCTGTTAATAAACATATAGAAAAACTAAAATACAAATAGCTTTATGAAAAATGTGGTTTGGAGGCTTTTCATTGATACTCACGAAACCTGTTTTTATCATCACTAGTCCTAATAAAACTCATGGAAAACATAATTGTCACTAATTCCAGAAATTCTCCCCACATTCAATGTAGATTATTTTGCAGCAACAAATGCACAAAATGCTTCTGACATGCATATATCACCCATTGGTTTGGCATAGAACAATTCATAATAGAATAAACCAAAACCATGCAACTATAAAAAGTCACAATCCTAATGCAGAACACAATGAAATACTTTAACAAACATCTAGACTTTGCATGCTTACATTTGATGGCATGAAACATTAGATGTGAGAGAGTTGTATTAGTATGATGTCAGATATAATTTTACCAATGAAAAAGGCCTCATAAATTAAGAATATATTTGGCTGTTTATGTTAGAGAAGTTCAGATGGTGGAACATATTATAACAGGAAAGATTTTACCTTTTTTTTTTATACAACTGATTCTCAATAGGCATATCAAGCATATGCATGCAAGCATCCACAAACAAAAACTTTCATTTTTGAAATTCATGGGTATCGACTATTTCGTATGGTTACTTTTTTTTCCCCTAAAGTTATTTGATATCTGTTTACCAATGAAACATGCAAGAACATGATGAAGTTTTTTTAAAAGAAATGCCATATAAATCAGAAATGAGTATGCGTACAATTCAAGCATGGAAAAAAAACTCGGATTTCAGTATGTCTACTTCGTTTTTAAAGAATTCAGCTACAAACAATCAATTACAAGATTTAGTTTATATGTCCAAACCCAAATAAACAGAAGACATATATCGACTCAAACCAATTTCATGAATCCAAAAGAACTAAAAATTGTCTGTGAAGTCCTTGCAGCCCATAAAATTGATCCAAACAAAGGGTTCTATTACATACTTCTGAACTAGTAAAATCAAAAAAGAGTTAAAACTAATATCGATAAAGCCCAAAAGAAGAAGATATAGTACCGGGTTGGCAGGATTTCCAGTTCCGGTTGGTCCGGGCAAGGCATTCCTGGAAGAATACAGAAAAATGGGCGTGGTTGAGATTTAAGACAAAAAGAAGGGCGACGGAGAGAGAAGAAGAAGGGAAGGCTTGCCTGTAAGGCTAAGTAGAGGGAGGAGCACTCCTTGAGCTGCTTCACGTTCTCGTCCTCCTCGTCGGCGTCGGTCTGGTGGAGCGGCGGCGGCGGAGGAGGAGGAGGAAGGGCGGGCGAAGGGGACTGCGGCGAGGCGGGCGGCTTCCTTGACGGGTCCATAGCATTCGCTTGCGATGAGACTTTGAACCCATAGGGCTGCTTTGAGCTGTAACTGGGGTCCAAATCGGTCTGGTCGGGCGGGGTCATGAGACCCAACCCAATTTGGTTTCTTATTCAATTCTAATTTTGATTCCAAACTCAACCAAACAAAAAAATGGATCGGGTCGACTTTATTACTATAATTTTTGACACAACGAGTCACCCGAGTCGGGTCGGCTCGGGTCGGATCTATGTATAACATGGACCCAACCCAAAAAATCGGATCCGGATCGGGTATGAATTAGGTCAACCCATCCATAGCTTCAGAACTTGTTTGCATCCCCGTGGGCAGCCCGCGGGTCCAAATAATTTTACAGATTCGGGTCGGATCGAGTCGGGCAAGTTGTAGGATTAAAAACCTAAAATTATTCAAATTTCAAATTGATTGGGTCGGGGCTGAATTCAATAAACCCAGATCCAACTCAAAAAATAAAACAGATCCAATTTTAGGATCCGATCCGGCCCCACAGATCCTCCAAAATAAGTCAGGTAGGGTTTAAACTGGTCGGGTCGGGTTACGGATCAACCCGACCCATTTGCACCCTTAGTTGTGACTAGAGGAGAAGCTGGACCGTGTTGGTCCAAACCCAGCTTGATTTTAGGTCGGGTTTGGCTTGATACTGATCTTGTCCAATGCCTACGGAAGAGCTCCGACAATTAGGCTTGGCAATTTATATATATTGTTTTGGTAACATTTCTGTATTTGTAGTATTTAAAAAAACTTATAGGCATGTTTGATTCGAGGGAAAAAAATTTTCTCACTAAAATATTTTTTCTAAAAAACATGAACTTTGCACATTTGGTTGATTATAGAAAAGTGGCACATTTTAGAATGACTTATGTTTGTTGAGTATTTATCTATTATGCCTTTAATAAAGAAAGAGTTCTTATCCCATTCTTATGCATTTTGGAAAAAAAAAAATCAATTTCCAACCAATAGGGAAGTAGACTTTCCCATATCCTACATAACTTTT
Source organism: Phoenix dactylifera (assembly GCF_009389715.1). Taxonomy (NCBI): domain Eukaryota; kingdom Viridiplantae; phylum Streptophyta; class Magnoliopsida; order Arecales; family Arecaceae; genus Phoenix; species Phoenix dactylifera. Next base: position 591,408 of record NC_052404.1, read on the forward strand.
TCTTTTCTAAAAAATATAAAAAATTTACTTTTATAAAAAAATTACTTTTCTATTTCTCTCTTTTGAAAACTCCAACAAAAAATAGTATTTTTCTATTTTTTTTTATTGACGATACTATCCTTCTCCCCGCAGTAAGGTGATAGGTGCAAAAGCATCTTGGAGAAGAAAAACTAGCCAATAAAGGGGAGGTCGAATATGGAGGTACGGTGGTTTGAACATCTTAGACCTCATATTTAAATTATAACTTAGTCACCTTTACCTATCTATTACCTATCTATCAATTTATCTATTTAAATTAAACTTGCCTCCTCTTTTAGAAGGAAGAAATTATATCAAGTCCCCTATTTGAAATTTTGAATTGCATTGTTCAAATTAGTATTTATAAGGAAAGAGAGCTCAGTGTGAAGAAAGTACAAGGTTTCTATTGTAGTGTTATTTTATTATAATGGATTCTTGTTGAAACCGTTATTGAATGCTATATAGTTATAACAGCCATTATTTCTCCAACTTATATGATTTAGAATTATTTAGTACTTAAATAGTATTTGTTACAATGGCTATAACAATGATATTGTAATAGAAAATAACAGGCCATATGAAGAGCTACAAAGATCCTAAATAGAAAGCAACATGAGAAAGTAAGATCCAATAGGGAAGTTAAGCATCAATATTATAATGTTTATATGTGAGATTTATAGTGTAACAACTCAGAAACTAACCAAAAGATATTATTTGGATTCCTTGATCTTGTATAAATACTCAAAATCTCCTCGGTTAATAACCAATGTGGGACTAAACAAATACCCACACTGATCCTCACATATAGTGCACCGGTGCTCTTATAAGTTATTTATTTTTTATATAAAATTTACCATCTACAGTTGAATTGGATGAACCTATTGTCTTTATATTAGATATTTAGTAAACAACACAATTTGTACCAGTGTCAATCTATTTGGATTCGACCAAATCCACAATTCAACCAAACTCAGCCTCATTGCATTCAGTCCCAAAATCAGCCATTTCATTTGAATGGTTGAGGATTCATGATAGGAATGAAACTGAATTTCTTATGAAAAATATGATCAACGAACCATGGGTCAGAGGGGAGGGCTACCCTAGAAGGGACTGTCCCATCTCTCAGACTGTAATTTAGATGAATTCTTTCCAAAATTGGAGCCCCATAATTAATTATGTTAGGTTTAAGGTTTTGATCCGAGTTTTAGTTTGACAGCATTGATTATAAGTGCATGTTTTGTACCCTTATTAATTTTGTGTTCTTTTTTCTCTACAAATTAGTAAAATACCACATTGCCATGGATGCTAAAGAAGGCATTTGCACAAAATTATTATTATTCCTTGCTTCTGTTATCAGTTTTTTGAAAACCTTTTTTTTTCTAAGCAAAACAGCAGCAAACCACCCCATATTTGATTGATAAATAAAATGAGACAAAAGTTGCAGGCAGGAGGCGAAGGAAAGAAAAGAAAAAATTAAAGAGAAAACACCTAAAAAAGCCACAAATGACAGGAAAAAACTCTACCCAAACATAAGACCCAGTCTAAAAAAATATCTTGCAAAATAAAAGGGCTCATTCTCACTTCAGGCCTTCCATGATGCATCCGAGGGTAGCCCATCACCTTTCATGCTATGAAAACCAAATTCAAATTTCAAAACCTTACTCAAATTCACAATTTAAAACATTGTTTTAAATTTGTATTTTTAAGTGATGCATTCGATGCTATACCCTCCATGGCTAAGCCAATATTGGCATTGAGTTCATCTAACATTAGAAAACCTATAAGATATTGTAAACATGTAAAGATAAAGTAATAAAGCAAGCAAATACTCTCGGTCACTATAGTATGTAACCGATAAAAAATATCAGTTCATCTAACATTGACACCAACAAATTTATCTAGTTACACAAATAAGGGGAAGATGAAAATGTTTGCTTCCTTCAGAACAAGCCCCTTAATAACCAGGTTCCTCCACCAATTTCCCATTCCTATCCCAAGGCAAGTTCCTTGCAATACTCCTCTTATTTACATGAATAAAAAGACTGAATTGCCACAAGCACAAGTTGATTTCTGTCGTACTCGGAAGGCGAATATACATCAGTCTGTTCAATCGAGTCATAGGCTCAAAAGCTTCAAATTCAGTGTTTAAATCTTGAGATAATTTTGAAGGAAACTTCCTTGTCACTATTTGTGTTAACACCTGGGCTTATTTACTTCGAATGAGAAATTTGTTGAACTTTAACCACCAAACCAGTCTTCATTCTGACCTCTGAAGCCACCCAAGCTGTAGACAGGTGTATTTATTTAGGGTAAAGGATAAATATGGATAAAGTCAGTAGCTTATAAGAATCCGAGATAATACCTTCCATGCATACATCACAAAGAAAGTTATGGTATCTGCAGACCAGACAATGGAGAAAGACTTCCAGAAAAATGGTATCACAACATTGAGTAGAGGGATGAGAAGAAAGAGGTAGTTCAGAGCTTCTTTCTCATTCTTAGAGCAGTCGCGCGCTCTAAGGGAAGGTATAGCTGCATAAAGATTTAAATCAATTAGCAAAAAGTTACATGATTATTGGAGGGAATGTACATTCTCTATCACAGCTTAACTGACGTAATATTAATATATTGGGATGGTTTAATGCCTACAGTGTATATAACCAAAGATCCATGATGGTGGGACATCTAAATCAATGACCTGCACTTTTCATCATAATGTAAAATGTCCAGACTGCCTATGAACAAAATTCAAACATTTTGACGACTAGATGAACAAAATGGATGGTTTTTGAACACCACAAAAATTTGCATTGGTTCTCTGTGTATATTTTGGTCTACATTTGATGAACAGTGTAGGTTCTCAACTTCGATGGTTCACCGTGACTTAGGCATAGGGTATGCCATGGGGGCAGTCAAGCCATAACCATCATCTTTAGTTAAGTGCTATCATTATCTTCAAATTAATCTGTTGAATCAATGTTGTTTGCTTAAACCTTGCAAGTACAGCAAGAAGACAAAAAGAAAATGTAGAATTTGAAAAAGACGAGGATGCTCTAAAATGATGCACTAGAAGTCCAGCATGAGTAACTTGACTTCTATTATTAAACTTTTCAAAAATAAGATCAAGGTTTTAGATCTTGGCGGGACAAGGGGCATCCCAGCCCTATTGTTCCCTTCTTATGATATAATGGGACTGAGATAGGGGTGGGACTCCATAACACATCTACACAGGGAAAGAAAGAGAAAAAGGAAAGAAAGAAAGGAAGCCAGAAGAAAAGAAAGTAAGAAGGAAGAAGGGAAGGAAAGAAGAAGAAAAAGGAAGGGAGAAGAAAAAAAAGTAAGAAGGAAGAAGGGAAGGAAAGAGGAAGACAAAGGAAAGGAAGGAAGAAGAAATTGAAAGAAAAGAAGGAAGAAATAAAAGAAGAGAAAAAACAAAGAGAAAAAAAGGAAAGTAGGGTAGAGAGAAGAAGGGCACCTATTGGGACACTCGACCAAGACACCTACCGGGATGGGACAGGACAACGGTGCATCCCATTCTGTAGAGAAACTGGGACTCTTGTCCCACAAGATTTAAAACCTTGGGTAGGACATCTTGTGTACGAATGTCTAACATATAAATTTTGGTATAAAAGTGTATAACCTATAGAAAAACTTTAGGACTAATAAATTGTAGGTAAGACTCAAGCCTTTTAGGGTTCAGCCTACCTGTCTTAAAAAAACCTAGAGATAGTACAGTTTAATAAAGTAAGTGCCGAATCTGATGAGCATTTGTCCACAAAACCTGATGAACATGACTGTTAAATGAATTTTCTACATAACCTGATGACCATGTACTATTGGTTGAGTTCTTCAACAAATGTGCTTAAGCCATTAATAGCATGAAACAAGTCGTAATACAATCCATGGAGTACTGGCTAAACAACTCTTGCAGCTTAAGTCAATCTTTTATAAAAACCATCTGTAAATGTGTTGACACCTGCTTCTTCAATTCACTTCACCTACTAGAGACATTAATGATTATAAAAACCATCAGTACATCTGTCTATTTGGAAGCACATAAGAAATAAATCCATTAATGAAAGACGATCTGCCTTTCTTCTCTGTGATATTGACCTCTACAAGTTTGATCACAGCATAGAAACAATTTTTTTGCACATTATCCATAAAGATTTTCACAAATCAGGAGAAAATCGTGAAACTTTAAAAGGTGAAGAGTTGACTTAGAATACAAATCAAAAAGTCAAACAGTAAAGGAATAAAAATATTCTAGAATCAAAGGTGGCATCATCCGCTGATCCCATAATATATCATTACAATTATTGGAGTGAGATTTTAATACCTAAAGATAAGGGACTAAATAGACAAGCAAATTCAATAATTTACATCCTAAACTACTGCTTAGTGATTGGAAAGACTCCTATCATGCAGAATCAGTGAGTTTTCCATGCCTACATTTGCTTATACTACTATGCTTTTATTTAAGTCTTCCTTGGATAAGAAACTCCTAACTGATCCGCCCAAAGGAGATCAAGTCCATCAATAGGATCAGAGTCCTGCCATGAGAAAACAAGTTGCTTAGAGATAGCATAACCTGCTAACCAATCAGCATCCTTATCCACTTCTCTGTAAATATAGGTAGCTCTATAGTATTGAAGCCAGGGAGTAAGCTGCCAAAATACTACTCCACTTTATTGAGCCGCAAAAAAAAAAAAAGAGTCTACTGTTCATAAAGCTTTCGTGTCTAAGACTTGGAACAGACACACATTGTTGACAGAAATGGGTGGGTGCCACTTATCTTTGGTCTTGTGAAGCCATGCACCTTGGTGCCTCATCAGTACATGCATGAGCGGCTAGGTTCAATTCAGCCAACCCACCATGATCTGACCTCTCTCTCTCTCTCTCTCTCTCTCTCTGTGTGCCAGCCCACCATGATCTGACCTCTCTCTCTCTCTCTCTCTCTCTGTGTGCCAGCCCACCATGATCTGACCTCTCTCTCTCTCTCTCTCTCTCTCTCTCTCTCTCTCTCGACACACACACACACGTAAATATTCCCCACTTCTACATGCAAAACAGACATCCCCTTTCCATGACACGACAACCCAAAAATATACCCACTGAATTAACAGATGCTCCCAGGCATAAAGATTGCATCAATCACTGGAAAGAATCCTTGAAAACCTTCTCTTAGCATCCATTCATTTAGATAGAATGGGTAAGGGTCATCCAGTCAATCTTTCAACTTGCAATAAAGTTCTCTCTCACTTGAGACAAAGCGAGTATAAGTCTTAAGGGAAAGAAATAATGAATCGGTACAGTGAGTCAGTCCACTATTTGAGTTCTTACTACTTGGTTTTTCCTCTAAGTTTAGTTAAATTGAATTAATCCCTCGTCCTTCCCTTAGGAGTACAACACAAGAAAGCAGTGAAGTTGTTCCTTCATATAGGGAGTAGGCTACATTATCCATATGCACCATGGTAGTGCAAGTGCTGCTCTAACGGAAAGAGCATCCTTGGGATGCCTCAAACCAAGGTCCACCGTACCGGGTCCGGTAGGCGTACCGGGTCCGGTAGGCGTACCGGTTGCCTACCGGACCGGTACGGGCCGGTTCGTACCGTGCTCCGGGCGGTACGAACCGGGAAGCTCTTCCCCGCCGGAACCGGGAAGCTCTTCCCCGCCGGAACCGGGGAAGAAGAAGAGAACCAGAGAGAGCGCGGGGAAGAGAGGGAGAGAGCCCACCTTCGGCCGCCATCGGAGAACCGCGGAGGGGCGTCGGAGGCCGGTGGGGGGCGGCGGAGCCCGCGGGGGCGCTGCGGCGGCCGCGGCCCTCTCCCCCGTCCCCCGCCCGGCTCCGCCGCCCCCCACCGGCCTCCGACGCCCCTCCGCGGCTCTCCGATGGCGGCGGAAGGTGGGCTCCCTCCCTCTCTTCCCCGTGCTCCCTCTTTTTCTCCTCGCCTTCTTCGTCTCCGGCAAGGAACCGGCCTGTACCGGTTTCCACGGCTCCGCCGTACCGGTAGCTGGCCGGACCGGTTTGTACCGGCCCGTACCGGCCGGTACGGGCCGGTTCGGCATACGCTGCCTCAAACCATGTGAAACTTTTAACCTTGATTATTCTATTTGTGGTGAACATTAATCTTTAATCAGATAGTTTAAGAAAATTATGACAATTCAGATCTCCAACAAAGTAAACGTGCAAAAAAAAAAATCTAGTAATTTGTAGGACAAGTGGGTTAGGTTTCACATTTAATAAGGCCATAATTAATGAATATTTTTATACTGTGCATATCACTAGCAGTGAAGTTGTTCTTTTATATAGGGAGTAGGCTACATTATCCATTTGCACCATGGTAGCACAAGTGCTCTAAAGGGAAAAGCATCCTTAGGGTGCCTCGAACCATGTGAAACTTTTAACCTTGATTATTCTATTTGTGGTGTACATTACTCTTTAATCAAATAGTTTTAGAAAATTATGACAATTCAGATCTCCGAAAAAGTAAACATGCAAAAAAAAAACTAGTAATTTTTAGGACAAGTGAGTTAGGTTTCACATTTAATGAGGCCACATTTGACAATGAATATTTTTATACTGTGCATATCACTAGCAGTGAAGTTGTTCTTTTATATAGGGAGTAGGCTACATTATCCATTTGCACCATGGTAGCGCAAGTGCTGCTCTAAAGGGAAGAGCATCCTTAGGGTGCCTCAAACCATGTGAAACTTTTAACCTTGATTATTCTAGTTGTGGTGTACATTAATCTTTAATCAAATAGTTTAAGAAAATTATGACAATTCAAATCTCCAAAAAAGTAAACATGCAAAAAAAAATCTAGTAATTTTTAGGACGAGTGGGTTAGGGTTCACATTTTTTTATACTGTGCATATCACTACGGAAGCTAAATTCACTTACTTGGCATTTCCCTGAATACCCAACTCCAGTAAAAAGACTTTTAATTGGATATGGAGCGCAAGATTCTGTTCAATGTGTACCATTACAAGATGCCTCAAAAAGTTCTTCATTTGTTTAACAAATTTAGATAAGATGGATTTTGCATGTCTTTTTGTAAAGATGTTCTTAGTGTACCTTAATAACAAGATGCTCCTAAAATTCATAAAATATGTTAGTATCAGATACAAGCAAATCTTAGTCAATGAATAAATTGATAGTTATGGATGATGGAGGGGGTTCAAATCCTTCATCTGATTGGAATATTAACTCAGATTGCAAGCTGCAATAGTAAAGTAGCAAACTAGAACAAGTTGCAAGGCTAAGAGAAGCTGTCCAGTGTACTACTACAGAGATTTTGACGATAGAGCATGAAACATGACTCCAAGATATAGAGAAAACATCGTAACTTTAATAGCTTAGTACCCACCAACAGAAAACTTCCATATGACCTTAAGGTTGAGAGACTTGAACCTAAAATACTTCTAGGGAGTTCCTCCAAATGTTGACATTGTTATTGATTTTTTTAAACAAAACATATAAAGAAGCATATTGAATTTAGAGGAAGCATAAAGCTTCTTTTTGAGTAGTTTCCAAAGTGGAGAGGCATCAAAAGATTTACATGGATGAGAGTCATGCACAAAGATATATTTGATTACTTTTTTTTCTTTCGTCACTGATAAAGAACTTTTTTGCAGAAACATATGCATAAAGAGGAGAAAGGCCAAAAAGGAAAAGATTATCAAAGACCAAGAAAGCAAAAGCAGAAAATATAATGGTCGGTCGTTTTGACAGTGTTTCAAGAATTCCATTACCGTATGGGGATAGGATGAAAACGGATACAAGAAAAGATTTGAAAAGAAACAGGCCAGAGATTTCAAGAATGGAGCATAACTTACTGAACATCCAAACGGACCACATCCCCATTAGTCTCCATATATCTGGTTCATTTGATGGGAATATCAGATTAAATGAAAGGGCTCCACCAAATAACATTGAGGCATAGCCTTGAACCTCGAAAAGAGTATATAAAGCAGTTCCAGGTACAGCTGGATTCTTGGTGGCGGTGGAAGCTCTTGGTGCAAAAGTCGCAGCAGTCTTCTGAGCAACCTGTTAATGAAATAAAGCTTAGGAAGCTGCATATGCACGCAATCAAATGTCTATGCACCCATCAGTTATGGGAAACAATAGTCTAGAAAATCACTAAGAGTGAAAACAGAATGTGGATTGAGAAACACGATGAAGTTGATGAAATCCAACAAAATTTCAAAAGACGCCATGTAATCTGTTGAGCTAGGGATTATAGTCATCCTTCATTTTCCCCCCTTTTTTTGTTTTTAAAAATTCAGGTGAAAGTGCTGCAGTGGATATTTAAAAGGACATGAAGCCAATACAATCACCTATAAAACTTACATCCAATGACCATGAGCCTGCATTAGAGATGCATCTATACCCACACTTTACACATAATGCATGCATAAACTCATTAAAATTATTAAAAAGTAAAAGGCACTTTATATTTAGTATCCACTTCATGATAGGCTATGTTAGTAATTCTTAGCATGTGCTTTCTACTCGAGGAGGATCATATCTCAATATGCCACATGAAAGATAGAATAACCAGATAGTGAAATCCATTGTTTGGGAAGAAGAACAGAAAGGAGGTAGCATAGTAGCCTAAAACTGGATAAAGGAGCCTCTAAATAGTAGAAGCGGTCAAGAGACCCATTGATCTTGCAACATCACAATGGAAAACAATGCTTACAGATGTCGAAGACATGGTCAAACATTTTTGACAAGGCAATAATGTCGACTTATAGGGAAGCAGGTGGCCTATAGAAGTTAATTCACAATAGTAAAGACCAACATGGAGTCTCGATATAAGTTGATTATGACAGCCGAATACATGTCTAAAGCCAAGGATGATACAAACCTATTAATCAACGCTAAAGACTACAGAGGCAGAAAAGGTTTACATAAGAAAATAAAGTTAGAACCCAAAACCAAAAGGCAGATGGTCACACAAAAGAACGGCACAAAGGCAAGCCAAAGGCACATTAAAGAAGATCGATCTGAAGAAAAGAAGGCATAAAAGGCCAAAGATGTGATGGATGGAATTTATTGAAAATAAGATAATATTCGTGGAGAGTAGAAGGCAAAAACTCAATGGTGTCTAATTGTCTATAACAGAACATGGCAAGATCAGGAAGGGCACATATGATGATTGCATAAGCTGACTGAATAAGAACTAAGAAGCCTAGAAGAAAGCCCCAGGAATCCTAAGCAATAGTTGGCAACTAACAGTAAAAGTGATGCCACATCTGGCCAGCAAGGTATGAACAATTACTGATAGCAAACCAGGTAGGTAGATGGTGCAGTATGGAATAAATGGCGAGGACTAAAGCTTTTGGGTACATAGGTTTTGAGAAACAAAGATTGCTCCATTGTAACCTAGAGTCACGGGTTCAAAACATGGACACGGCCTCTTCATATGCCCAGGTAACACTGCATAAATCTAACCCTCTCCAAACCCAACAATTGCGGGAGCTCCATACACTAGGCCACCCTTTTTCTGCCCTAAGAAACATAGGTGAGCACAACTTACCAAGATTAAATAAGGTCAACTATCCAAATTTGGGCAAGGCATTACAGGCCAGTCTATATGCTAATGATGACTTAGGCATCAAGATAACTTGTGTGAAACAAAAGGGAAAAAAAAGCAAAAATGCAATTAAAAAAAGACAATTAGTGTTTAAAGTGGCTTTACAAGATGTCCTTTTTAACAGTTAAAAGCAAATGATAGTGAACTTGGAATCTAATTTAGTTTAAATAGGTAGATGAAAGTAGAAAAAGCAGAAGGGAGGACAGCCAAAAGAGTTTTAACAAAGAAACTGAAAACATGTTGAAAGTAAATGGAGGTTAAAATGTGCCATTCTCCTGGATGTGGAGAAAATTCAGAAAAATCTACCCATCATATGGATCTCAAGAGTCGTCAACACTGCTTATCAAAATTCACAACTCCAAAACATTTAAGCCAGAAACTTATGAATACAGGACTAACAATAAAGCAGAAGATATGCAAAGACAAACCAGACCTTATATAGTTAACTCTTACCAACTCTTTGCAGTTAATTGGAAATCAGTTTCTGATAAAAGTCTGATCACTCCAGATACCACAAAGAATTATCTCATTAGACAAGATTTCCAGTGCAGACTGAGAACTAAATCCATCTATTGCGACAAATGTTCGATGAATCTTGTCAATGTACTTAACGTAATGCTTCTCACATGGAACAATAATCACAAAGCAGGGATCTCAGTGATGCGTAGCGTGTCAAAGTTTTCGTGATGGTCTTGGAGCCAGGTTCCTAGGTTATAATATGAGAAAATAGTAAAAACTGAATGAATGAACTAACTGGGCATGAACCTATACATGGACTTGTGAAAATAATACCCAACTAGCATGAATACATTGAGTGTACATGTGTACACTGACTCTATGGATGCAATCCAAGTTTAGGCTTACACCATGAATAAAGAATACATGACTGCAAAGCTTAATAGCCATGTTTCTCTATTAATATATATACAACATAATAACACAATGCACCATTTAGAAAAAGAATAACAATTATTTGCAAACTTGTCATATATGTCGGAAAGAAAGAGCAATATTGGTCTCTGACCATGTATGATTAGATGATGACTATTGTAGGGGGCCAGGGGCTTACCACATGGACATATTAACAGAACATTTATTTCTAATGACTGGAATAGTAAGGGGATGTTGATGAACCTCACTCTACAGTTCTTCAGCTGCCCATTTACAATGAAATGTGATTTGATTGATAAAAGACTCATAACTAGTCATTTTCTTGCTTTTTTTCACCTTTATAACTGGTAATAAAGGAAAAAAAAAACTGCAACCTAATAGTATGCATCAGAAGATATATAACTGAAGAATCAATTTTCCTAGTTCTCCTATACATACATAAAAATAAGAGCCCAGAATTTTTTATATCAATTAATTGTTTAGCCACTTTTGAGTTAAAAAAATCTCTCTTCTCACAGATACTCAAGAAAGAGAAAAGATATAAGCTAAATCTAGAAAGGTCACAATTTAAATAGATCAGTCAACAGAGTAGAAATGAAAAGTCTAGCAGACATTTCTAGGAACTGCTGATTATATTTGCTAGACTTTTCTAATTAATATATATGAAATACTTTTAGGTATTAAGAGAAGTACGCTATCAAGATGGAGTTAGTTGTTTAATGTTACTGACTCCTTAAGTGGTGTATCTACGAAGAATTTAAGAAAGGCCCTACTATAAATAACAGGTAATCATAAGTTTTTGTATATGAAAGGAATGCTATTGGCTCTGACAAGACATGAAATTTAAAGTGATTGAGTAAGTGATCCCTTTGGGTTACACAAACCTTTTCTTCGCCCATTTCAAGCTAAGTATACTGGCCATTTACAATCTTACCAACTTGTCTTAGGATGGCAATCTAGAGCAAGATATTAATGGGCTCTTGAAATGAGAACCGTAATTTTCAAGAAGAAGAAGAATATAAAAGTAAATTGGTCATGTATTTGCCAACAAATCAGATATGCAGTTTAGATGCATTTGCTGGAAAAACTATATGTAAATGGGAGCATTGTCAGTGATGATTCTTAATCAAATATTTGGAGAAACTTGATGAGTCTATATTGCATATCCGAAATCAATTTCTAAGAATCTTGAGGGATGCCATATTTCACCAATCAATAGTTTAAGTTTTTGATACATCATGAGAAAGAGGGAAAGCAGTGCCAATTATGATGCTCCCATTCAGAGTATTGTGCTCGGGAGACTATCATGGTCGACAATCAACATAGTATGGAAGTACTACACATAAAAGTGCAAATTCAACCAACTCAATTGGGGAGATTTCTTTAGTTGGACCTCATGGAGTGGAGAAGTTGGAATACAATCAGGAGGTGATGATTTCATTTATCTGGATAATTCATTCTCTCCATTTGCATTTTCAAAAACAATGTGCTCTGTAACTCAAAAAAGTTTCTGAAACATCTAAAAATCATGACATGAGAGGTTCATTTTAAAGAGTTGGTAGGGAAACATCCATGCAAACTGATAAAAATTCTGCCTATTCCAAGGATTTGATATCAGTTGATATAAATGATTTTTAAGAAGTGAATAAAACTAAATATGACATGTATTACTTGTCTACTATCCATCTTGTGCATGAAAAGGATGTATTCATCAAAATGCATGAGGTTTAATGTTGGCAGAGCAATGACTTGCCATGTGTGGACCACAGTTGAAGGAACATTTAGCATTGGGCCTGTAGAAGTTAATAGCTCAAAGGATGAAACAAACAGTAAGAAGGAGCATGGTCTATTTGCACCGCTGATAGGCAATCTGATATTAAGGATGAACAATCAACAATATATGACTTTTGATGTTCTTTAGTAGCATCTTTCAAGCTTTAGGGTATTATATATACTATGTCAATATAGAGGTGGGTTTTTCATTGGAGAGTTTCATAGTGCAAGTAGCTCTAGCTAGTTATCTCATTCGGTTCCAAGAAATTACTTGACGTAATATATTTCATTACTATGAAGAGAAATCTTTATGATTTTAATGCCACACGATCTTTATAATGACCAAGAAGTTGAATCTTTGAAGTGACTAATTTCTACTTTTGTTTTGGATGTAGTCATTGCAGTTAAGACTAGGGCCATGGCAAGATAGTAAGAGCAAACATTTTACACCATGTGACATAAGACTAGTCATTACAAGCCCGATATCGTGACTTATATGATTTTGCATTTACTTTTCATATAAATTATGAGTACCATCTCTAGAATTGTTAAATAGGCAATACATGGGCCAAAAACAAGTTAAGTTAGGAAGGTATAGAATTTCAAGTCTCGTGAAGTTAAATTTTAATTAAAAGTTTCTTTTTAGACAAATATTTCTAGGAAATCTTAGCCTCATCTTTAGTTGAAATGCGTTAGGAGATTGTAGAAGGCTTCTCATGATGCTTTTTGAAGAAGGAAAAAGATAAAACATGGAGGGTGATATAATGTATAACAATTCATGTGGTGCTACTTAAAACCCAACCTGACGAAGTTGGCAATCTGGGAAAGATTGGTTGGCTCGGCTGGAGCTGGGAGATGAAATACGAGATCCAACCTGCGAAAAAGAAGCAATCAGAGGTCACCAGATTTGGCTCCTATCGGGCCCTCTGATGCCTATGTCAGACAGGAGATTGGAAACAGCAATAGAGAAAAGAGAGCATGGTGTAGAATAACCTATGTCTTCTACATATTCGGGATCTTAAGCCCTTTTTATAGATGAAGAGTCCCTATCCTATCGAAGTTGGACTCTTTAGAATCCAAATCTAAGTAGGTGACTACCTCTTGGCTTTTCTTATCTGAACTAGCCGAGGAATAAGAGTTTCACTGAAATTGGCCTCCTGCTAGGCCACATGTCGTCCCATAATATGCAAGTCAAATTTAGGCCACATCACATACCCCTCACTTACAAGTCTGAGCCATTTTTTTCAAGCTTGGATGGAGAAAGTAATCAAATTGGCCAACTGTAAGCAGGTTTGGGCTTATCTTGCTCCGTCCATCTCTTAAAGTCACGGATCAAGAGTATGATCAAATGTGCGAACCTCAGCTAGTCCGGGCCATTGAACCCTTTTTATTTTGAGAGCCGCCATTTGTGCTAATAGCTACTAAGGTCGAGTTTACGATCTATACAAGATCAGCTCTACGACCGGTACGAGGTCAACTCGTCGACCTGTGCGAGATCAGCTCGTCAGCCAACAGGACCTAAGCAGACCGAAGAGCTGACCTCACATAGGTCGAAGAGCTGACCTCGTATAGGTCAGCCCTAACAGCTCTCAACATAAAAAGCCAACCCAGCATCTCTCAAAACAAAAAATGTTAAATAGCCCAAATCAGTCGAGTTTGCATACTTGATCACACTCCCAACCTGTGACTTTAAAAGATGTGAGAGGCAAGATAAGCCTCAACCCGCTTACAGTTGGCTAATGTGACTACTTTCTTTGCTCAAGTTTGAAAAAATGGCTAGAATTTGGAAATAGAGGGCATATGCTGTGGCCAAAATTTGACCTACTTATCATGGACCGACAAGTAGCCTAGCAAATGATAATTTCAGTGGAATTTTTATTCTCCAGATGATCCAGATAAGAAAAACTAAGAGATAGTCTCCTACTCAAACTCGGACTCTGAAGAATCCAACTCTGATGGAACAGAAACTCTTCATCTATAAAAAGAGCTCAAGATCCCAAGTATGCAGACGATATGGATTATTCTACACCTATTATTTCTAATATCTTGTCTGACTTAGGCCTCGTCGGAGCCAGGCCAAATCCGGCAAGCTTTTCTCTTCTTTTTTGTGTGCAGATCGTCTCTCCATGGCAGATTGGCGCTTCGTCTTCCACCACAGCAGATCGATCAGCACCCACTTCATCTCCAGATCACCAAACCAGGTTTTGGCTGCAAGAGTTTGAATATCTAATTATTTAGCAGCGGATACCCCAGTATTCTCTTAGCCTTTTATTTCTTCATTGCTTTCTTATCCTGCTCCTCTCCGTCTATCCATTAATCACCTCCAGAAAACTTTCCTCAGAATGTTCAAACATTACCGAAGTTGTTCGCATCTCTGTCCTTTTGGAACACATTAAATCAATATATCCCGGAAAACAAACGTCAAGCACATTGAAATTAAGCAGGTTTACAAAACATTTCGAAAACAGAGAGGAATTATGAAACGATTAGGAGGGAACCTCACCTTCTTAATCTTTTTATCAATGTCGGGAGCAGCGGAAGGAAGAGGAGGCGGCTTGCTCTTACTGCTGTTGCTGCTGCTTCCTGCCTCTTGTTGTTCACTGCTTTCTTGGACGGTGGGAGTGTCCAAACCATCAGAGCGCGCCTCGGCCCTCACCCTTGTTCTGCGACCAAAACCGGCGTCGTAGCTGCTGGTTTTCAAGGTGGGGAAAATGATGGAAAATTTTGAAATTCTAGGGCTGCAGGGAGCTGCCGAGTATAACGAGTACATTTTTTTTCTCTCCCTTATCTTGAGAGGGGGAGAGGAGGAGCAAGATGAGAAATGGAAGGCCTTTAACATCCTCATACCCTTTTATGCTATTCTCACTCTCTTGTTATCCAACTGAAGGTTTTGGACGGCTCCCTGCTTGTGTAGCGCCGTGGACGGTGTTCATGAGTTGGGAGTCCCTGCCCCCGAATTTTTTTGAGGTAAACTTTAGTGGCTATATTTAGGAGGGCAACGCAAGAAGTGGCGCTGTCACCGTGCCTAGATTTGTCCTTTTCTTTTTAATAAGTATTCTCCTTTTTTTTCTTTTTTTTTTTATCATCTCAAAGTTAATTTTGATGGCGATATATCAGCAATGACGTGCATGAATGTGCAGAATTTGTGATTAGAGACTACCATGGCATGCTGCTAGTGGCGGAGAGTTGGAGCATCTCTGGCCTGACTGCCATTGAGGCGGAGCTTCGGGCAGCCTCGGAGGGCATCTTCTATGCGAGGAGAGCGCTTAGAGCAGAGCGGGTACACCTTGAGGAGAATTCCTCCATAATGATTGATTGGATACGGAGAGTGGACCGTTACGGAGATGACCACCCATTGATTGGTGAGACTCGCAAATTGTTCAGAGTCCTTCCAGGCAGCACACGTTTTTCGAGAGGCAAACAGAGCTGCATATTGGGTTGCCTCCTTCGTGGCTCGAGACTCCAGTGAGCTAATCTGGACGAGGGTTGCTGATATCCCTTCTTCCTTGTATCTTCTTACTTTTGACTTGTCTAGTTATACTCATGTAAAAACTATATGAAATGTTGTTTTTACCAAAAAAAAAAAGTGGCGCTGGCTCTGTGATCAAGAGCCCTGATATGAAGCTGGTTGCTGCCGATAACATTCTGATTTTGATACCTCGGTCCTAGAGAATTGAGAGCTACATGAGGGGACTAGTTATGCTTGACGCAAGTTGGGTGCCAAAACTATCATGGTGGAAGAAGACTCTGCCACAATGATTCAATGGATTCAGAGCCAAGCCAAGAAGGTGGTGCCCATCCATTATTTCAGAATATCGGGAGAAGACATCCCTTTTGTTGTCAAGCATATAAATCGAGAAACCAATGGAGCTACAGATTGAATGGCCTCTTTTGTCGTTCACTATTCTAACGAGGTGCTATGGACTAATAGTTCCCTTACCCTTGGGGCCTTCCAAGATATATTGTCTTTTGATTTTTTTAGATATATTCATACTAGATATGTGTGAATCTCCTATTCAAGCAAAAGAAAATAATAATAAAAAAAGGTTTGGATTCCTTTCAGCTCCAAGCGGGTGTGATCCAATTCAATTGTGACCAAGGGCCCACCTTGGGCTATGATTTTTAGCAAGTTGAACCTAGGCCTTCAAACGGGTCAAAAGTAGGGACTATGTGGGAGTTTCTGGATGGGATCTAGCCCGTCATGAAACCTAAACCCATTCTGAACGTGACCTAGTAAGGGATATTGACTAGGGCAAAAAAAAAAAAAAAAGATCGTAGCAATTCTTGCATTAACTTAATTTTAAAGTCGTCTTCAAGACTTTGATTAAAACCACGTATAGTTCACGAATAATCATCAAATTATCCCTCCATTGTCCTACAAGGGATGTAGGATCAAAGCCCATCTCAATTAAGCTTGGAGGGCTCGAGGCTCTTTGGAGTGTGACCTCATCTGCACCAAAATCCTCTCCACTTTTCTTTAAAGCTCAAAAAAAAAAAAAAAAAAAAATCTTGCATTGTATTCAAATAGAGCATATCACAATACTTTTAACTTGACTAATAGCTCCATCGTGATCTTGCAGTTGCAATAACTGCTTCCTCTACTCATCATATCGTACCCTTCTATGTTTAAGAGAGAGGGATCTAGAATTAGCTCAATCCAACAGAACCGAGGATCAATTTTTAAAATTTTTGTTTTTTTTTTTTTTGAGGGAGCAAGGGAATTAGGGTTCGAATTTAACAAAAAAAATAAAGTTTTGTAAACCAACAGCATACTTGTTTTGAAAGTCTAAACCCTTCTGTCCTCATCAATTCTTCCCATATCCCCTCTCCCATCCTTTTCTTCAAGCTTCCTTTACCATCATTGGTGTTTGGTGCTGCTAATCACAATATTAAGCAACCTTTTTTTTTTAGAATTAGGATAAGTGGAAACTAGCCAAAATCGGGTGAGAGCGAGAATCGAATCCAAGCCATTGGTAGCAAGACCTCCAAACTTTATCCGCCACACAATGGGCACTCTCATGTAATCCTTAAATTGAAGATTTTACCCGGCTCGGTTCAGCTTTCCTTCGATCAAACATTGCAGATAAATACAAGTACTGTGCACGTCAATACATGAAAGAAAATGGAACAAGCACTGCAAACATGGTACTTTATCAAACGAACTTAGTAAATCATAATCTTTGATTTACTGATTGGATTAGTGCATATGAGAGGAAAATGGAACCATGCCTTCCTCTTCTTTCAAACAAACAATACACACTCTTTGACATGAACCATCACGTACCCTGAAGCATGAGTTGGTTTCCAGAATTCAGTCAGAATCGTCTGTGATCCCTGTTGGAGCATACCCTATTCCATGTCGATTGTTGGGGAAAATCATGAACACAGAACTAGCTAGGCCGCCTACCACGGTGGGCAAGACCATGAGCAGCGTCTTCTCCTCCAACTCGAAAGACGGATAAAAGCATGACACTGTGTTGTCATCCAAGAGTGCAATCACTGAAAACACAACCAGAGAGAGGAATGCATGAACAAAATCTCCAAACCTTAGCTTGTACTTGGAGAGGTCCTTCGAGCCAGCGTTCGGGTCGGAGAAAGACCACAGCCCATCCTTCGTCGCCAACCCATAGTAGACCTTGCCATCGCTACCAATGTAGCTATCAGTGAAGGAGGAGAAGCAACAAGAGAAGCCACAGACGGCGAGGAGGACGCCGCTCAAGTACTTGTTGACCGTGCCGCAATGGCCGGTGTTGGTTAATAGAGGATTGAGGAATTGGAAGAGGAAGACAGTACCAGTGGGGAGGAGCTTGATGAGGTCAGCCACTCCTTTGAAGGCCCTATCCCTATAGTTTCAGTACTTCTAGGGGACTTGGATGCTGAATTCATTTTCTCAGAGGACTGTTGGTGATCTCCTGCCATGTTATTTGTTGCCTTGGTGTGATCTATGTAGTCTAATAAATCCCCGGCTATCCAAAAGGAGACTTCTTCTCTTGATATTTATAAGGAGAGTGAGCTACCAATGGTAGAGGAAGAGAGAAGGTTGCTTGCAAGTATAGTTTGGCAACAGTTATTTTGCTTGCACTCTTTGGTTTGTGAGCTTGCCTTAGAGCTGTAGCCAACTTTGAGTTTTTCTTCAAAGGAATGCTCACAGTGAGGATTGGCTGATTGTCAAATGATCTTGGATCTGAATTCAGATCTGAAAAAATTAGGATCTCATTCTAGTCTACCAAGAAAAAAGAGCCCCCCTTTCATACAAGTTAATATCAACAAAGAGATGGTAACTGGGTTAAGCGAGCTTACAGAGGAATATTTTTTTTTGTTTCGAAGATACAATGATATGTGTATACGGAAAGAGCTGTTGTGGGTGCACCGGTGGAGTTGGTAATTAAAGCAAAACGTTACTTGACGACGTAAAGCTCAACACGAACTGGAAAGGATGCTAAATTTCAGATGTCAATCTTCTCTAACTTTAATTTCAGTAGGGCTTTTTTTGTGTCATGATGTCAATCTTCTCTAACTTTGCTCACCAGAAATGGAGGACTTTCCTAACCCGCGTCCATTCAGTTGGTATCAATTCTCTTGATTTCTTTGCTTCAATAAATTGTGATGGGGAAAAAACTTTGTCAAATAAATTAGAGGTAAAGCTATTTAATTGAAAATTTTAAAAGACATAATTAATGTTTAAAAGCAAAAAACTGTAGGCATGAAAAAAAAAATCATAACCGAGGACTGAGCTGTTAAATTTGTATTCCTTGTCACTTCTTCTCTCCTTGTAGTTATTTGGAGGAAAATCCTCCCATTGTAGTTGCATTAATGGCTATACATCTTCCAAAGGTGGAGTAAAGACATGAAGTAGAATAATTAAGAGTACGAGGTAAACAATCGCCTTGTTATTAGGAATTAAAACTTGACTTTATGAACTTTGAAGATGATTCTTCTTCTACTTCTCTTTCGGAACAACCTCTTGCAGGGCTAATTAGCATGGGTCTGCCTTTGCTTGTATACATTTCAAAAATTCTTGAAACGAAGTTATGGAGAAACTCATTATTTTGTCTGATAAAAGAGAGAAAGGTACATGGGTGGCGCCTTTTTTTTTTTTGGGGGGGGGGGGGGGGGGTACATGGAATGGGCTTTGGTTGTATCTCCTATATTTGTTGATGATATAAATAGCTGTATGATGTCATTTGTATGGGTCTGGCTTGTATTCATTTCAAGAGAAGCCAATTTTTCAATCAAATAAAACAACGAGGTGCATTGGTGGTGGCTTCATGAAGTTGACCGTTGGCTCGAAGAGGTTAATACAGATATTGCAGGAGATGCGCATCATGCATTACCTTGAGGTCCCTCAAGAATGCTCAAGATAAAACTCTATTTTTAGGACGGTTTGGAGCCATTTGAATTGGAAAATCAAGGCAAGAGTATTCTTAAAAGAGAAGGGAGACCACGAAGGAAAGTTTCAACAGTCCATGGCCGAGGATGGGAACCTAAGATAACTGTAATGCTTCTCCGTTGCGGGATGCCAATTTGTGATGGAAGACTGTTCCAGCATTTTCAAAATATGAAGTGTTGAAACTAGAAAGATGGAAAAATAATTCTAATTGCATTGCTAAACCCAAAATTTGCTATCCTAATGCTGAACTCCGTACCGGTGCCATACTAGCATAATATCGATACCGTATGGTACGAAATTGTTTTTGACGTCCCGAATGTCGATACACCATCTGTACCGAATATCGATACTGGATATCATTCAGTACGCCACCTATATCGAATATCTATAGCGGATACCAGTACCGAACTGGTACAATACGTCCTGTACTGCTTAATTCAGGCTAGTACGACGTATCTTGGCTTGTAGTGGAACTCATTTGATCAGTGTCTGAGAAGTGAAACAGAGAAAAAGAGTAATGTCCTGTTTGCTCCATCATCCACTAGTAGGACCTGAAGACCTGGCCTTTACCTTGGGATAACGGATCTACCATTATGCTAATCAATGACCCATTAACAGTTAACACCGATGCAAAAAAATAAAAAATAAATAAATAAATAAATAGCTGCATGAGTTAGAAAAGCCTAAGCAACCTACAACAAGTTAAAAAGACATTTCCTAGCTGGCTGCCAGATAATTGGAGGTGAAATATATAGAGCTCGGTGGTGAGTATTAATCTGTCAGCATTCAGGTCTCACCATTTCAGCAGTTAGTCAATCTCTCACAAGAAGAAATGAAACTAAGTCAATTGCAGAAATAGAAACCAAACGAAAAATATTAAAATTTAGAATTGCAGAAATATACAACCTTCCTTAATCCATATAAACCAAAATCCAGATTCAACAATGTGAAATTTTCCTTCCACTTGACAGCAAAACTAATTTGTCTCTGCAGCTATTTTCAGTGTGTAATCTACAAAAGGGAAACAAACAGATGCAAGAGCTGACAGATATGATAAGCCCCCTACCTTGTCCATTTATCTTCACCGAGCTGCCTGGTTCAAATTAATCCAGTTAGCATTAGACGAACCCTGACTCTTAAGATTCCAGTATTGACAGACAGCACTGATATGGCAGCTAGTATCTGAAGCTAAACCAGCTGGGACAGAGCTGAGGTCTTCAACCACAAGGGCCTTCCCAACATAGCATTTCCATGGACAGCTAGGTATGCAGTGTTTAACCTAATATTATAAAAATGCTATCAGCCATGAACAAAAACAAATATCCTAAAAAACGATTGCGAGCATAGACTGATGAAGAACTTACTTGTCGACATCTGGTATGGCTAGTGGATCATAGGTGTCCTCCCTTTGCTCCACATTTGGGACTGCACCTACCATGGATGTCATATCTGGAACACCTTCCACCTGAAAGCAGGAAAAAAGCCAAAAATGTTAAAGTGGGCAAGCAAAGCAAATCCAAAATGTAGGCACCACAAACCTGCA
This sequence comes from Phoenix dactylifera, assembly GCF_009389715.1. Taxonomy (NCBI): domain Eukaryota; kingdom Viridiplantae; phylum Streptophyta; class Magnoliopsida; order Arecales; family Arecaceae; genus Phoenix; species Phoenix dactylifera. The sequence continues at coordinate 612,625 of NC_052404.1, forward strand.
TGAAATAGGCTTCTACCCATTGAAATTTGTTAAGTAGGTATTTATTTAACCTAATCAACATGTAAGAAAAGGATTTGCCGCCATCCCTTACTCCCTAAGTTCCTAGCCTTTGTTGTTAGATATTTTCATCATTTTTCCAGTATCCCAAGCAAAGCCACTAAAGAATCCTCTTTATTTACAAGACATTCTATCTCCTCGAGTTGCACAAGTTGGCCTCAAGATTTTAGTCTCCACACTTTCTCCTTCTGCACTCTCAACCAATCTAAAGAGTCACTGCTTTATTTGAACATCAAAATTTTAAGCAATTACAGATTCTTGACGCTGTAATGTGGTACATAGGAATTCTAGAATGCAATCAATGATCATGAAAAGACAACTGAAATAATTGCCAACCCTGGACAATTTTCTGAGCCTAAACTTGGAAAGCTATAACACACTCTTAATCCTATGATGAATCTAAACTTCTGCAAATTAAACTTGCTCCAGTATTAAGGATGAGATCTACTGGAGCTAATATTACAAGGATTATACAAAACTGATTTGATCCCAGAATTTATTACTTTAATTTATCCAGATTCACATACCAATTCATTTTATATCTCTTTGTTTCTCTTCCTTAGATCAGTCCCCTTTTAATGTTCATCACAGACTTGGCACCAGTTCAGCATTTCCAACTTAAAAACATCACAAACGAAAACTAATTCCCTTTTATAGATCAACTTGAACATGCCCCTATCAAATCTGATCCTCGGACTTGTATCACATGAATGACTTGCATCACATGAATGACTTGCATAGAAGAGAGAGGCGAAAAGGTCATATGTTGGTGTAATACCTTAGAACAAGAATGAAGCACTATTCTATGGTAAAGGCATCAAAAGACTCCTAGTGGGAGTGTTCAAAACATTCTGATATGGTATCAGATATTTACTCATTTTATTCTTCTATGACCATTCGACAAGAATGCTTTTGCATTTTATTAGCATATCGTTTCATTTTCACTTGAACTATAAGGATGTAACTTTTCAAAAAATAGCTACACAACTAGAGGGTTTTTGAAACATGATAAACAATATTGTACCAAATCACCAGTCCGGGCAGTATGGTATGATTTGCCTAATTTGGTGTGAAGTGTGAACCAATCCTTACCGGGCCGAACCACCCAAAACAGCTCGGTTTCCTGTGTTTGGTCTAGTAAAGGCCCCAAGGCATCAATAATTAGGGGGAAAAGGAGCTTTTCTCCCTCTATTCAAGGTAAGAGAGGAGGAGAGGAAAAAGAGATGGAGAGAGTGCAAGGGTGCGCAGGTCTGATCCAGGTAGGGGCCTCTTCCTTTTTCTTTTTATTTTTTCTATTACATCTCATAAATGTAAAAAATTGAAAAAATATGAGGAAATCATAAAACCTTATTTTCCACTCAAAACTAGATAAAGGAAGATTAAAAACCTCAACAAGAAAAAATAGAAAATATATTTATTTTTGGTGCACTGTATGGTTCGATATAATCTAATATGAAACCAATATCATACCATACCGGTCTACTACCAGTATGCAGTCCAATACCAGTACTACATGCCTTGCTTTGGAGAACATCTAAGTATACCAAATGAATATCAAATAAGATGTTCAAACACAGCATCTGTAAGAAAATCCTAGCAACGTGATAAGGGGAAAAAAAGTGGCCACATATATACAGAAGTGAACATTCAATTCTACAGTCAACTAAATTCTTGCCTGTTGAGGATACTGTCCATATCCAGCATAAGCACCATAGGCATATAAAGATGGATCTTGAGCAGCCCCATATGTGTATGCATCATAACCATAACCATAATAAGCTCCAGCCCATTGACTAGGATCTGCTTGCCATGCAACCGATGGGTCCTGCATAATGGTTGGTAAGAAAATAAAAACATGACAGAGATTGAACTCAACTCCACAATGCTACTCTAGAAAGGGATTTCGGAATCGTATAGATGGTACTAAACAAGTATATAGACTCGATTTCTCATTCTGAATGTGATTCAGCATTGCACTTTGAAAACATGAAGATGAAAAACATTAACATTTTCCTGTAGCCATTGTTTATGATAGAAGAAAAATAAAGTGAAACTTAAAATAAGAATTAATAGGCGCACCTGATTTCTATTTATAGTCTACAAAAAAGTTCAGGGGGCTGAATGAATGTCAAACTCATTAATAGGTATTCATAGGATATGAACCCTATAATATGATATTCCATAAATCCCCATATCTTGATTCTGTATCTTTTTTGACACCAACCATATTCAGTACAATTCCCTCAAGTTACCACTACAACAAGCTGACACTATAATCACTGTGTGGAAGGTGTAGGTAAGAATCACCAAAATAATTTCTGAATACATGACCCAAACTATCCTTGGCATGATTTGCAACTGATTTCCAAACAGGAGGCATATGATTCTGGAACTATCTATGGTGCCGAAAGTTATTTCCACTTATGTTTTCTCAAACAACCAAAAGCAACGTGAAGTTACATTTGTTTCTTCCACTGATTCTAGAACAATAAACAGGTCAGAATCATTTTTTGTACTCTACTCAGTAGATTCATCAATCATTCCACAATAAAGAATATAATCAGTAAGTAAGGATGGAACCCAGATGGAATTCGCACTTTGAAAAGCCTCCCATCTCGGGTTTTTTTATTGTTCTTTAACTAGGAATTTCTTCAAACAAATTTAAACAAGTAACTTCAAAGGACAAGTCATTTTAATCTTTTTAGGTAAATTGCATGCTTTCAGCTTATTTTTATTTTAATGTTTTCTATTTTCCATTAAGTTTAACACAGCTTACTAATAATTTCTAAGATTTTCAGTGACATCCAAGATATCATGTTTTGCAGTTTCTGAGAGGCTTCCACTTGCCACATCAATCAGATTGACAACCAAAGAAGTCCTACTTATTTAGATTTACACATCATGCATCTTTGGGGATAAAAAAATTGTGATTGCCTCAACGGCCCCCAGCCATGACACTCAATCTAGCTACAACGTATTCAAGGATGCAAATCAACAACTAAAGTTTTTTATGCACATTAAACGGTTGTCAGATTAAAACACCAATACAAGGTGTCAATTAACTTTATATGACAAAAAAAGTAAGGCTGGTAAATGGTTATATACACAACATAGTACATCATTCAATTCAATTTCCCATCAAGAAAATAGTGCAACAAATATGACAGAGCAAAACAAAGCTAAGATTCTCTGCATGTTCAACAAAAAGTTTTAACGTACTATAGTAAATAAAGGGAGGATGCTCATACAATTTTACATGTTAGTTTTCAAGATTGTTGGTTTCCGGGAATCATTAAGTCTGGTGAATAAATCCAAGTGTCAGAATGCAATAGAAGAATCTATGCAACATAGAATTTAACATATCTTGAGTGCAATCCCTTCTAGCTAACCCCTACATTTCCAGGGATATCATCACTTAAATTTTTGTAATTTCCACTGCTAACAAGTGATAATAATATGAAAATGAGACAAGTTGCCTAAGTTGTTGTCATGGGTTTTCTTGTTTAGCATTGTGGGGCTTAGAGATACCAATTGCAAAAGGTAGCAGATAGACAAACCAAACAATTCTTCAGCAGCATGAAAAAACCAAATTCAGCAACCACAGATTAAGTTCCATACCTGCTTATTTGCAGGACTCCTACCCCATGAAAGCTTAACAATTTGTTGACCTATCATGGTTCCCTGAAGCCTTTGTATTGCCTCTTCAGCAGATGGTCTATAAAGTACAGATAATCAGAAGCAGGTTAAACGATGTAAGATGTACAAACCTCTTAAGGATCCATCGAAGTTTCCCTATGCCAGTAATACCTAACCAATTAAAAGATAAAAAATTGTAACAGTAGACCTAGAGAGCAAGAAGCGAGAGAATAATGCCTTTGAAGCCTGACATAAGAGAACTATGCAAAATATGTTAAAGCCGGCAATTGTGTCTATTATGACGTACCACTAGCTTACCAATTGAACATACGTCAGTAATTTGGACTTGGATTCTAAAATAAAAGGCAGGTACTAAAAGGAATACAGCATTTACATTATTTGAGCTAAGGCTATTGCTACTGCCAAAGCTAAAATAATTGTCTCCAAAGCAGCTTAATTTAATATTATGCAAATAGGCATCAATACATCTGTAGAAAAGAGAAAGTAAGACATATTTTTATTCAATACTTCAACAGTTCTTTTACTATCACCACAGAGACAAGAGAATGAGCACCCTGCACCAAAGCAGCAGTGCCCTGCCTTTTGTCAGCACCGGCCCCTCCAGCTTCCTTTTCTTTGCCACCGGCAGCCCTCAGGCTCTCCCTTCTTTCTCGGTTGCTCCATCACTTAGTAAAGTCTTCTACTAGGCAGACGAAACCACCTAGTTCATAGTGGAGCTCATCTTCCACCATCGCATGCTCACCCACCTATGCCGCAAAGGGGTTGCTCGGACCCCTCCGCTGCCATCCTTCTGTGTCCCCTTCTGTGCTAGGCTCACAGTGTAGTAGCGCCCTAGTCACCCTACTCCACCTATGGTAAGCCAGGTAGATCAGCAACCAGCCCATATCATCTTGAAGTCCATTTTCTACTTCACACTTCTTAGAAAGTGGAAGCAAGAACCTAAAAATAGATTTGCCTGTCCTCACACATTGAAAGATGTTGAAACAACTTTTGATGTACAATGACCCCATATTCCTTCAAATGATACTTCACCAGCCCATATAAGAATTTATGTACTCCTTCCCATCTAAATGAACTATAATAAACAGGTTTATTTTTTTAATGCCTCTGCAATGTTACCAAGTCAACCAGACTGTTTAAGGGTGCTTTGAGTGACTTGTTCTACACCTATTTTATGTTATGTATTGCCTTACATTATGTATTGTCTCACATAATGTATTTTCTTAGATATTTGTTCTCATTGTGATATGAGAAGGGTGATTATAGAAGGCTAAGAATATTATTCCCTGGACTTCATAGAATGAGAGAACATGGAGTTTTTTTGTCTTTTATTAGCAATATATTGGTTGCTGAAAGGGAAGGGGGCATGTTTTTTCTTGTGTCTGTGCTGCTAATGAACTGGCAGGCAACAATGATTCAATGAGGGGAGAAGAACCAGGTGACATAATCACCATTCATATTTTCTTGATGATCTCCCGTACATCAATCTTCAATGGTGTTTTCTCCTTCATTGTTCTCCTTTTCATCTCCCTTCTTCTCCACCAATCCCCAGATTCCTCTCACCACCCTCGCTGCGCATCAATCCAGAGAGGTTCAAAGAAGAGTTTCAGCCAAGATTGCTGCAATTGGATGGCAGAAGTGGCATATGGAATAGCAGGAGAGGATGGCTAGTGCTGAGGGAGGGGAGGGTGTCGCAGCCACCTTGAGGAGGGATGATTCAACCTGTCCTCCAAGGAGCAACAGAAGAGTACTTTAAAGATTAATTAAAAGATCAGTGATTTTCCTTTAAACTTGGAAGCCATCTACGTCAATTTGTAAAACATTAAAATAAGCTGCTCGATAAGCAGCCATTCAAACTTTGACCATAACGTTCCTTAGGAAAAGGATAAATGAGTCACCTTTCTCAAGATATATATCATAAGCCTTGCAACAAGAATCAACAGTTCAACACTCAAGGTATCAAGCAGACATTAAGAACAAGAAAATCATCATCACAATATTTATTTTTTTTTGCTAGTACCACCTGGCAACAAAGAGAAAGAAAGGGATCTTCTAGTTTCCAACGTACCTGGCGCTAAACTGTACAAAGCCACATCCTTTTGCAGCTGGAATCTTAACGTAGATAAGCTCTCCAAATTGTGCAAAGATCTGCTTCAGTTCTTCCTCTGTGACATTAGGGTCCAGTCCACCAACAAATATCTGCAACAAAGAAGACATGTAAAAGGATATCCCACAAGAAAAGGTGCATATGTAGCCAAAGATGATAAGTGTGCACTTACATTTGTGTTTGTGATATCATTGTCCAGTGGAGCTGGTGGTAGCTGTGGTGTTGCATAAGTTGGTGCCGGATAGATAGCTGCCAAAATTAAGTATGAGCACGGCAGAGTTATAAATTCATTCAGAAACAGGCAACAAAGCTTTGCCATCATGTTTGCTAACTAATGTCATGTATATCAAAAGCAAACCTTTGCAGGATAATAATCCACTAATGCAGCGCAACTGTTAGATATACTTAATAGTTAATAGTTAATATAATGCATCCTTAAGGTACAACAGACTCATCTATATAATTGGTACTCTTGGGGATGAGTCTCCAACCACCCAGATACCTCCACCTAGACCCCACATCCCTTCAACTGAACCCCACCATTTTTCCCTTTACTTTTTTCCCCAACTTAAAGGTTCCCAGTTTCTAGAGACTTGAGGACTTGCAGCTCCCTCAAGGGCCTCCTTTATTTTAATTTATTTAATCAGTCAACTATATATAAAAATGACTCCTCCCAATTCTCCTTTGTTCCCTTCCAAGACCTGCCACTGTTTCCTCCATGTGTATGTCTTTCTTTTGACTCATCATGGATGCCGATATGGTGCAAAATGAGGATGCAATGTATTTCACCAAAATCTCTAACAGTTCCCCTACTTCATGCAGATCACAGATCAAGTGTATGCCTAATAAATACTCAAATTGGGAAGTAAAGGAAAACATATCCAAAAATCTACTTTTCAGGTCATGCGGCAGGACCCAAAAAAGAAAATTAGCAATCATTGCACAAAGGATGGAATTCCCTACCACCGTACCTAACCGTACTGCCCCTAAATAGGGAACGTACATGGCTTTGTTTTGGGATGGAGCCCAAACCACTCAGTTTAGGCTCCAACTGAGCGATATCTTGAACCAAACTGAACCATCCAGTTCAACTCGATTTAGGGTGGTTCGGCCCCCTCTCCCGCTTAAATCATTGAGAGGGAGGTAAAGAAGGCCCCATGTACCTTCTTTGCCTCAACTTTCCTTTTTTTTTCAACCCAAAAATGTGGAAGAAAGAAGAAGGGATTTCGGGATTTCAGCTTAGATCCAATGCCCAAATAAAAGGCCTAGATTTTTCAAGCTTAGACTGAAGTTGCGATTTTTTAGCTTGGCCCAAAAATTTTATATGTTATATTTATATAAGTGAACATGTACATATACAAGCATAACATTTATATTTTAAAAATAAAAAAGGAAATAGGGGATGGAAGAAAACTCTAGACCTCCCTGCCCTCTTAGCTGATGATGCCCTCTCCATTATGCGCCTCATCCATCTCCCCCTCCCTCTCTCTCACCGCCCTCCTTTCAAGCCTCCTCCTCTCTCAATCTCTCTCTTCCCCACTACCATCCTCCACTCTCTCCTCCCCCAGTTGACTTCCTTCTCTCACCCTCTAGCCCTCCTCCCCCTAACCAGTTTCCTCCTCCTCTCTATCCTCACCTCAATGACCGGCATCCTCTTTCTTGCCCCTCACCCACTAGCTAGCCTCCTCCTCCATCACCTCCTCTTCCTCTCCTCCCTTCCTAGTTCAGTCCAGTTAGGCCAAGTCAAATTCAATCAAGTTCCAAACTAGTTGGATCAAGCCCTGACCCTACCATTTACCGTCAGGTCGGGCACGGGATCTAGTTTTTTAGGCCCCAGGACAAGCCTGGCTTAAGCCTAGAAATTTTGTTTAGATATTGGGCCTCAACCAGCTCAAACTTGGTCTGGCCCTGCAGTTTTTCAGAATAAACTGAAGTCAACCTGTATCTCATGACCCTAATGCACATATTAATTGAACAAGTTGCATTTTTGCTCCCACCAATGAGCTAATATGATGATGGTGGGCATACATCATGGTATCTAGAATAGGGAAATGGCTAAGAAAAATCTTTAAAGAGCCTAAATTGATGGTGAGGGCTTAGGAGAGAGCTTACACCATGATTTCATAGAACTATGAATGCAATAACCCAAAAAATGGCCCTCAAATTTAATATCTTTATAATCAGTGACTACGAAAACAATGAATACCACTACATGTATCGTATAACCAACATGTCCTCAAAAATTAGATCTGTCAAGTATAGCATTCACCAAATTAATGTAAAATAATATATAAAAGCATCTGAAAGAAATATGTGCCGGAAGTTTAGCAAAGGAAAATATTAACTACGTAACCATGCAAGCGGAGGAAAAAAAAAGCTAAAGTCCAGAAAGCTCATCAATCGTCCCTTGGCTATGCACAACATGGATGAACGCTACCAATTCATATCAAACAACCAGGATCATTGTTGCCTCATTAATAAATTGGTCACTCCAAGGCCATAAACCAAATACTGTATACTAGAACTGACTCCACAGCCAACATAGAACAAGCTCGTGCTAGAATAAGACATCCATAGAATACGAATTACACACAAGAGGCTCTAACATGCACCTGTCTTTATAGCATCTCCAACTTCCTGCTACATATCAGAAGTGCAAAGTCCTAGCATCTGGAGGAAAAAGTATGGTTCAGCCTAATTCAGAAGTGAAAACCCATAGGGTAATCAAGAATGGATGGTTTTCTGCGCTTGACCTAAGTGATGACTCAAAGTGTAATGTCTATAGTTTGGCCATTTGGGTTCAGCTTTGTGGCTTATAGTGTTCAAATTTTTAGATCCAAGTTGTTAGAAATAAACACAGTTTCTATGAGTAAATTGATTTGTCAATGACTCAAAGTCTCAAACTATAATGTCTATAGTTTGGCTATTTGGCATGGGCTTTGTAGGCTGCAATGATCTGATTTTGGATCCAAGTTGTTAGAAATAAACACAATTTTTCTGCAGGTAAATTGATTTGTAATTCTTTCAGATGTTTGCAAGAATTACATACAACATTCTGGAAAGTAGAAAATTTGAGCAATGTTTTGACAAATTAATAATAGCTTGAAAAAAAAGACTAGAGAACATGAAGGGATAGAGGTACTCAAAGAAAGGCTACCACAAGACAGGAAAGGAGACAGAGAAATAAGGTTTCAAGAGCAAGCAGATAGATAATTAATTAGTTCAATGCAATGTTTGGTTTTGATATAGACCATGCCCATAATTTAAGTGCATATTTGAGAAAGAACAGAACTGAACTTATTTGTAACAGTAATTAAGAATACAAATAGATTATGTACAAAGATCCTTATTGGACTCCATATTCTGTGAATCCACGTACAACTAAGCCTATGAGGCACCTTGCTGCTTCTCGCAGATTTACAGGGCTATATGATCCTCAGTCCTATACTTCACAGGCCATGATATGTTGAACAGATGCATAAACTGGATTACATGAGGAGTGACATGAACTCCAGCTAGTAATACTAGTCAGCATGCTGGCTCTTTTATAAATCCAGCCCACTTCCATTTCTCTATCAGTCATACCATATCCAAAACCTATCTGAGCATCCATTTGAGTTTGTCATAGATCACAATTTAATAGGTAGTGCATTTATAGTACTATACATATTATGACTTTGAGACAAAAACCAAAGCAAAGCAAAACAAACAGTATTGTGAGGCTTATGGAGGAAATAAAGAATGATAATGTAGTACAAAACCATTGTGATTGCACGAGAAAGAATGAGATCAATTCATAATGGGAACGATAAGCTGAAAATCAGATGTGTCATGCATGCCAATCACAGAAAAGGCATGAGTAGAATTAACTAATAGTCATAATTAACAATGGCCCTGATGGCAAGCAAATTATCATACACAATATTCTGCCCACAAACAGTGTCATGCATAATTATCTTATGCTCTGATGTGGCAGCTTCTGATTGGAAAAAATTTGAAGACTCCATGAACTTCTGAAAGCCACTTCCATCACAGGCTTCCATGTATGGTACAGCATTACTTAGATATAAAGTGTTAAAAGAATAACATTCGTATGTGTGTGCTTTCTGCATTAAACGATCATTACCTTTGGCAACTGGATACTGTTGCTGAATCCCAGTGGTTTTTTTAGGTGTTGCTGCACTAATACGCATAGGCCTAGTTGAGCAATACACTCCATTCATTTCAGTCATTGCACGATTTCTTTCTGACTCATCAGCAAATTTGACAAAACCATATCCCTTTGAACGCCCAGTATTTGGATCAGTAACAACCTTGGCCCCTCTAACTGATGGATACTGAACACGAAAAGTCTCTTGTAATAAGTAATCCGTGACATCAGGCGCTAAGTCCCCTACAAAAATGGAATGATCAGGCCCTGCATCCCGCCTTTCTCCAAGACCAAAAGAGGCCCAATTCAGCCTAAAAGCCTGTTCAGTTCCAGGCATTTGTGATCCATTATACGTCTGCAAAATTCTTTCAGCAGCTGCATGAGAAACAAACTCTACAAATCCATAGCCTTCAGGGTGCCCTGTAATCTTGTTGCGTATGACTTTTACCGATACTACCTGTTTTCATGAGAACACTCTTTCATAAGCTATGTCTATAATCTACAAGTGCAAGCTGTGGTAGATTACAGTTAAAAGAATATTGCCAGTAAAAATTAAATATTGCAAGTAAAAATTAAACACCAAATTTCATGAAGGTTTGCAAAGCAAGATGGGCTTAAATGAGACAAGTACATAAACCATATGTACTTAGACTTAAAACTTCCATCTATGACTGAATAGTGTAACAGACAGGAAGAAGATAAAATTCCAAAATATAATTTGCTATATCTTAAATGACCCCATCCTTATTTCCCACATATGTTGGCAGATGTTTTGGAGCAATTGCAGGAGTGATGACTGACCACAACACAAGTAGAAGCAATTGATTTGCACATAGAAAGGTTGCATCTGCACCTACAACCTTTGTAGTGGCACCAAGAATAATAAAACGACCGTCTTCTGGACTGGACAAATAGTGATGTTCCAAATGTTCTATAATGCAGCTATTCATGAGATCCCAATGGTTAGGACTTATATAGGTTTCCCATGCAGCAGATGAGCAATGGGTGCAAATGTCTGCCTTTATTCATTTTTTCTCTATGATATAGAAAAAATATGTGATTGTATTTCACCTCTTCCAAAATTTCAGGCATGCATACATGCATGCATATGTGTACGTGTGTGTGTGCATAGATAGATAGATAGAGAGAGAGAGAGAGAGAGAGTTGATCTTCTTTTGAAACTTGTTTTTATAAATTGCCATGTACTTTTAGGTCATTTACATACTTTTCACTTTCAACTTAGTTTTTAAATGAGGTTGACTAATGTATTTGCTTTAAAGGATACAAAATTTATCCTAACCATAGTATATGATACCAGACCGAACTGCTAAGGCTGCAAAAGTTGGGTTGACCCAGGACTTGACCCAACCCAACCCACTTAGACCCAATTTGGACCCGATTTAAGGACCCATGGGGTCAGCCCAGATTCCAAATTCGGATCTATTCCACATTTTGGGTCAGATTTGGATTTATTGAGTTCTGACCCAAGCCAACCCAACCCCATCGTTATATGGATCTAATTTGGGTCTCTCAAAGTCCCGATTAGAGATTAGCTCCATATAATGGTGGCATTCATCATCGATTAATTAGTTTGAAATAAATGGTGTCATCATCCCACCAAACCAAGCTTCTTGATTTGATTTTATTCACATGACATATGAGATGTTGTGGCAAACTAGATAGCTGAGTGATATCCTTGGATGAAAAGTTTAACTTTTAGATTGTAAATTGATACTGTGACTAACTTGGCATTCTATTCATTCTAAATTGATATCTTTAAACATAATAACTCGTATAATCCATAAGGAATGCTCAACATTTGGAACTCTTTTCAATTATCTTCTAAGCCTTGTTTGAAAAAAATTATCATGCTAAATGTGTCATAACATACTTGCAAAGAGATGCTCATATTTTATGATGAAACTAGAATTTTTTTTTGTCCAAATTTAACTCTTTCACTTTAGAACTACATATGTGTGATCTGATCTGACTTGAACCCAATGTAGATCCGATTTGAACCCAAATTTTTGGGTTGGGACCGAGTATACATGGACCTGACCCAACTTGAATGACTCATTGGGTCAAAAATTTAGTCGTGGACCTGACCTGATCTGACCCAATCTTCTATTGGGTTAGATCTAGGTCTAACATTAGAACCAAAATAAGAAACCGGGTCAGGCAGGGTCACTCATGACCCGGTCCTACCCGACACATTCGCACCCCTACAAACTACCCAGTTTGATCGATATTGTACCATACCAAAAATGAACTAGAATAGTTTGTCATCTTGGAATGAAAAGGAGCCCGAACTTGTGCTAATCAATCTCAAACCTCTCAGAAATGAGCAGCTTTGGGTGGTTTAGCCCAATAAAGACCTAGTTCTAGCCCAAGTAACCCCTCACCCTCAATAATTGTGAGAGAAAGACGTTGTTGCACCCTTTTCTCCCTATGTTTCACTTATAAGCAATATAAAAGAGGAGAAAGAGAGGGTGGAGAGAAGAAACAGAGAGAGGGGTTTTTTTGTATACTAGTACACACATAGGTACTATTTGGTATGGAACCAATATCGTAACATACTAGTCCCCCACCAATTCGCAGTCCAGTATTGAGACTACGTATTTTAATCCTAATTGACATTATTAATATCTAATTTTGGAGGATAACAATGTTTGAAAAAATCAGCATAGCACGAACTAGGCAAGCAATATATCTAGCTTGCCCTAACTAGATTGCAAGCCTATAGTAGAACTTTGCTCAAATGAATGCTTTTAAATAGTTCCAAATCCACTTGGGCCATATATGATGCTATATATGTCAGCTCGTTTAAGGCTTCATAAATTTGAATCACTGAGCTAAAAGTTTTACTTGTTCTTACGTAAGTCAAAAGACATTTAACTCAAGGAAATGAGCAACTCCCAAGATTTTTGTTAATTAAGCTAGTAACCTATATATCTCAGATGCCTCATTACCTATAACCTCGATGAAGAGAACTCCCAAAATAAGAAGTCCCTTCCCATGACAATAGTTGTTGGCCCCAAGTTTATTTTCCATCCCACTACAGCCACCTTAACCTGTTTGCTTACTCACCAAAAAAAAATCAAAAGACATGTAACCATGGATGTATTGGTTCATCCACAAATAGTTTTGCGAGCATTAGTAGTTGTATATTAACCATGTTATTCATGGCATGGAGTCCCAGATATTGGCGATCCAACTCCTCTAGATTATTCCTTATTTTTATCTTATTTGTCATTTATATTTTTTCTATTCTTTGACCTCTTAACATTGTTGTTTACATCTCATATCCTTTTTCATAAAAAAAAATATGAACCTCGTAGGTAGCCGCATAACACTTGGATGCCATGCTGTATCAAGGTCACTTTTTGAAACCTTAGTTAACATGATTTTGACACTATGAATGAATTGCATAAAGTTGATGCAGAATTAACGGAACCACAGACACATCAAGAAGGATTTTTTTTTCAATTAGCTTCAACATCTTTGGCCACAGACATTATTTACTTGCCTTCGTGAACATAGAAACAAGTCTGGAAAAAGATATGCAACTAATATGCTAAGATGCACTGCCTTTCGCTTTTCAATTAGACAGTTTTCTGAACAAATTTCGATGATCGGTTGCCCAAATTCTATTCTCCTGGGTCTTCCTTTTAATTAAGGTTCATCAATTGTTTCAAAAACCCTATTGGAAACTCTAAGCCTGAAAATCCATCAAAAAAAAAAAAATATGATAAAACCCTAGAGATGAATGGGTGGGTATGAAAGAGAAGTGACCTCTCCGGTGTGGGCGAAGCAGCTGTGGAGGTAGCTCTCGTCGACCCAGTACTGGAGGTCGCCGATCCAGAGGGTTCGGACCTCTTCAAGGGAGGTGGGCTGGTGGTAGCCATGGGAGGAGGAGGTGGCGGCGGTGGTGGGCGGCGCGGCGGTGGTCCAGGCCTGGTGGTGGTGGTGAGCTTGCATCCACTGGTGCTGCTGGTGAGAGGGATCCATGACGCCCCAAACGACGGGCTTCGTTCGGCTCCTCCGATCAAAGGCTCCCTCGGCCGCCTCTTCAAATAAAAGCCTTAGGTGAAAATCGTACGGTTCCCATAAACCTCTTTTAATATCAAACTTATAAATTTCAGAAATATAGACATAAAAACAATTTTATTGGCAGACATATAAGCATAAAAATAACTTTATTAAACATTACAACTAAATTTTATTTACTATAGGAGCCAACTTTGGGCCCGGCCTGAAAATCTTGGTTGGGGTTTGGGCCCGACGCAGGCCCAAAGCTTAAGCCCAATCCCATTGCGAAGCATGTGTTTAAAGAGGCTAATAAGGCTACGGATTGGGCGACTTCTTTTATCGCCAACCACTCGAAGGATCACTTATGGGTGGAAGAGGCAAAGTTGCCTAGTGCTATCCGTGATGTATTGTTTTTTAATTTTTTTGGTTGTATCCGCTCACGTTATGTATGATACTTCTATTTAAAAATTAAAAAAACAAAAAAAAAAAAAAAAAGGGAGCCCGATGCCGTTTCTAGCTCCACCAGACTCAGTGGCTTCCCCATTCCATTTAGGGTTATTTATAATCTAGCGAATATGGCTTTGGTTGTACAGTTGACCATATGCAAGATAACAAAATTGTTCCAGAAGGTGATTTAATCACTCTGATTTCTTGGATCAAAAGACATGACCCTTCAACGCACACGGCTTTGAGAAGTATCTGAATGCTATGTTCTGGGTTGTGGTATTGCTCATGTTCTCATGTACTTGGAGAGGCTAATTAGACAGCGGACTATTTTGCCAATGTTGTCTCTTCTTTTCAGCAAGAATCGTTTTGGAGTGAGGAATGCCCTCATTCTGTAGCACATTTTCTTCGAGCAAATGCTGTAGGTGTTTCATTCCTTCATTTGTAGTATTTATTCACACTCTTTGTAACCCAAAAAAAGAGAATATAGCTTCTGTTGTTCGCATTTCACAATTACTTAGCATCAAATTCATGTTATATTCACATTTTGTTGAAGTATATGTTGCTTTTTCTGATCTACTACTCTTGCCTCTATGTTAATGCAATTTTTATGTTGTTAAGGTTCTTTTCAAAATAAATGTATACTCTGTGTTGCTTGATTTACCGAAGCCTCAATTCTCGATATATACAGGCATACCAATCCATGGCTAGTATAATACCCGCTTATATGATGCGCCAACAAAGCATAACCATTGTCTTGTACAACCAGTATACCCCTTCTATAGCGTATTTTAGCTTCTAGGTTTTTGTTGCTTTCTTTTTTGTCATTTTTGCTTTAATGTTATATTTTTATAGCAATATTGTAAGTGCTTTCGCTAAAATACTCTAGTTCTAATTTGATGTTTCTTCAAGCTTTTCCATTGTTTATATGTTGAGAAGTTTTATTAAAAAATAAACAATAATTAGGTTTTTGAAAACCAATGCTAAATAGAGTGGCATAAAAGTAATAAGAAAGAACTTTTGAACAAGTTCTAGCTATAAGTTCTTTAAAACAATAGCATCTGGAACACTGGAACAATATTTCCAACAGCTTGGGGGAATGCTGGTCCTCCTATGATTGCCCCTTCTTTCTGACCATTCCCTTGTTATTGCCTCCTTCAACTGTAGGTGCCATTTTTCTAGCACACAATCAGCATAATCAAAAGAACCTACCATCTACAATCAAAGTTACAATTGTCATCAAATTTGGAAAAATAAAAATGTCACTGTCCTTTTCCAAGCATCTCCAATTTGCAAATGCTCTATGAGGATTCAACATTTATATTTTTGTAAAATATTTTAATACAAGGGATGTTTGGTTCATACATACTAAATGCTCAAAGCATATGTAGAGACCTCGCAAAAGTATTAATTTGATGTTTTTTGGATACAATAAGATTAGTTTTAATTTGATGTTTTATATTCCACGTTTCAAACTAATGCACATATAGTAATAGTTGATGCATGTAAACCGGCAATGGATCAACGCAAACTCTTAAATGGAATTTTCTTTTTAAAAACCAATTTTGCAAAAAAAAATATTGGCGCTGCATGCAAATTTGTTAGAATATCATTTTTTAAATACAATAATCATATTATAAACATTATATACTTATATAATATTATGTTCTCTCAAAAGATGCTTAGTGGTACTTCAAATATCAATAGACTATTGCTTGACATTATGGTTGCCCATTGTGGCTTTAAGTACTCATAACAATATTATTTAATCCATAATTACAACATATTATTTTTTTCTATGATTGATATAGCATATTATTATTGTCATTGTTATTGTAATATTTTCTAAGGCCTTTTGCATATATTTTAGCTACAATCTTAGATTTGAAAGCTAATTAGGAAAATATCTAAATGTTGCAAGAGACACCTTTGCACTGTTCATTGATTTGTCTACCATAAAGTGGAGTTGTTACCAAGTCTGTAGGTGATATCCAACTTCAAAGGAGAACTATTTAGCATCCAACATCATTTCTGTGCCTCTAAGGTAAAAGCAGTACTTGAGAAAAGCCTTTTTGCTAACTCTTTTCGTTTGGTGACAACCATGCGAAGGACTTCCCTCATTATTGAGGGAGGAGTCATATTCCTTGCATCCCGTGTATTATTTTTATTAATTTAACTCTCAGCTCTTAAGTTGATTGCCATTTTGAAAATTAGAATTTCTTGAGACACACATGTGCCTGTGCACATAAAGACCCCTGATCCTTAAATTTCATGCATGTATTTTATAATAAAATAGCTATCTTGAGAATGTAAACTTGTTGGCAACCATAATGTTTATGCTTGAACTAAGGAGAAACCTTGCAGCCATTATAACAAAAGTTCCTCCAATCCATCTCCATGATTGCATAAGGGGAAATATCTTCAAATACCATTAAATGTCACTCAATTTGATGAGTTAGACATGCTAGGATCCTTATTATTAGTAATCGTTATTCTTACATTTGAAAATAATTATTCTCCCATTCTAATTAGGCAACTTAAAAATCCTCTCCACATTCTAGTTGTTATAGATAAGTAGGGTCCTACTTGCTACTCACTCATATTAGATAAATTTATCACCTTTCACAAACCCTCCAATGATTAAGAATTTATTTAAAGCAATAATCAATCAACAATCAGGCTCCATATAGATCCCAAGAAAATATCAAATTATTGAGTGCACTAGAAGTGACTCTTTTGTAATTACATGCCATAATTGGTAAGGAGGATTGGAAGAAAATTCAAAAGACATTTTAATGTTAGAAAAAGAAGGATTTGCATGCTAAATTTTACCGTATGGATTTTTTTCTTCCTATAAATCTCTTTCTATATTGTTATTACTTTAAAAAAACATTATTCTTGGTTGGCAAAAGTTATTGAATTTTAACATTATAAATAGTCCAAAATTGGGTGAAAAAATAATTCAAACAATGCGAACAAGAAACCATTACTCCAATTTCCACACTAAAGAATCTAGGTAAAAGAAAATCCTAGAGAAAATAGTATAGTTAATATGATGCATGAGGTTACAAAGACATTAATCAATTAAATAGTTTAATATATTGTATAAAGATGGATTAAACTTCAGCTATCCTATTGCCTCTACCAATAGATGCATAGAGACCAAGTAGGTAGTAGCATCTTTATGCACGCCTTTCTAGGTACCTAAATTAGCACGATAGTAAAATTAGCAATATAAATCAAATTCTCGAGAAGAGTTATAAGCTTCTTGGATAGAGGAAGGGTTGAAAATAAGCAAGAATTCTAACATAAAACAAACTATAGCCAACATTATGAGAAATTGATCACAAGACCAATAAATATAATGGGAGCTTGACATACAAAAGTAGTGGATTTACAATGTTAGGTTTTGAAAAAGCTCGGAAATTCTAGCCATAAGTCCAACTTAAACAAACTAGGGCTGCCCATTTATTCATTGTTTCAGTTTAGAAAATAGTAAATAAAATATTCAATTTATCCAACAAAATAAATTAATAATATAAATTGAATTACAAAAGGCAATATATAACATATATATTGAAAGGTATCTCAAAATAATAAAAATTAAAAATATTGATAAGTGTGGAGTATAACATGATGCGGGTTACGACCACAAAAGATAAATATTCTATTACAAGAAACAATATTTAACTAAAACCCTGTGTGTAGAAACTATGAAAATCAACCACATATTATACAATGAATATTAATATATTCTTATAAACTAACTTTATATATCTGCGCATATGTGTCTATACAGAGCAGGTAGGTTTGTTGCAATTCACTCAATCCCTTAACCCAAGCCCAAACCAATATGATCATATTTCTAAAAGTTGGAACCAAAACCAACACTATCCTATTAGGAACCTGGATGAAACCAATCCAACAATGTAAGTTTGGCCTGGTTCTCAACTTGACCCAAATCTATATGCAACGCTGAAATAAGCCATAGAAGGAATCAACAAAAATCAATCTATGGGGAAGTAAAGCTTACATTTCAATTAACTTAAAGCTCTAGAAGCAATATGTAGTATATATGTGTTACGGGGGAACTCAGCCACCATGCCCCACGTGACCGGCACGCGCGCCCAAGAAGACTACAGCTGCCCCTTGATCCAGTAACCCGACCCCGAGTCGGATATCTTCGGCCTCGCAGCCCGACCCCAAGTCGGCTGCCCCTTGATCCAGCAGTCCGACCCCGAGTCGGATATCTTCGGCTTCGCAGCCCGACCCCGAGACGGCTGCCCCTTGATCCAGCAGTCCGACCCCGAGTCGGATATCTTCGGCTTCGCAGCCCGACCCCGAGTCGGCTGCCCCTTGATCCAGCAATCCGACCCCGAGTCGGCAATCTCTCGACAACGACAGGCTGTTCCCCCGAAGCACGCCGCGACCCTCTGCTCCACTACTCCCTGCAACGGTCGTATCCGGCGCTGCTCCACGATCTCCTGTAACAGCCGTACAAAGCGGAGCTCCACTACGCCCTGTCATGGCCGTACCCAGCGCTGCCCCACGACGCCCTGTAACGGCCATGTCAGTGGCAACTCCATCGTGCCACACGATGACCAACCCCCCAGAAGGACCCCCCAGCCTGGTATATATGCGGCTGGGGGGAGAAGGGGGGAGGTAAGCAATACCTTCCAGAGCATCCTCTTACTTGCTACTATCGTCTTTCCTTCTCCTCCAATCTCCTCTGACTTGATCGTCGGAGGGCCCCACTACCCCAGTGGTGGTGCGAGGCTTGCTTGCAGGTTTTTCGGTGGAAGGTGGAGCGTGATCAACACCAACCAAGGCAACTCAGACGGAACCCCGTTCACACCGCAGTGCCAATCGTTCTCGGTTTGGACCACCAGCAACAGTTGGCGCTAGAGGAAGGGCCCGAATCTCAGAACGATCGTAATGGCACGGCGAGGTGGTCGTGGAGCTTCCAATGCTTCCGGTCGCGGGGCCTCTCGCGCCTCCGGCCGGGAGGCAGCCGCATCTCCAACACACTCTCAGCAACATTCCACCGCCCCACCTCCCATTCAGATGGTCGAAGCCGCTCGGTTCGACCAGTTAGCCCAGCAGGTTCGCATCCTCGCGGAGGCAGTGCAGAACCTGCAGGGTGTGATGTCTCGAGCGCCGCAGCGGGCCCAGGAGCCGCTGCTCCCTGAGCGCTCACCTGTCCTCCTCAACCCGCGCTCCTTCCTCTCCCATGGGGAGGAGCGCCGGCGCGAGGAAGATTCTCGAGCACGGTCCGTTCTGCCGGGACCTTCTCATCGGAGCTGCGCGGGGTACGAGAGGCGGACCCGGGCGCGTTCCCAGACCCCCCAGTCCTCGAGGAGCCCGCACTCCAGTCGGTCCCCCTCGCGCCGCTCCTTGTCTCCCACCCACCGGTCGCGCTCCCTGGACCGGCGGGTGGACGATCTCCACAGACAACTCAAGGTCCTGAAGGGCCACTCCAAAGATCCCTTCGCCGACTCGGAGATCTCCTCCCAGCCGGCGCTTGCCTCGAGGATCCTGCGGACCCCAAATCCGCCGGGGTTCAAAATGCCGGCGATCGAGCCCTATGACGGGGCAGCGGACCCGCGGGATCACGTCGAGAGTTTCAGGACCCTTATGCTCCTCCACGGAGCATCAGATCCTCTCCTCTGCAAGGCCTTCCCGGCGACCCTCCGTGGCCCGGCAAGGGCGTGGTTCGCCGGCCTGGAGGCTAACTCAATCCAGTCCTTCGACCAATTTACTCGCCTCTTCATCACCCATTTCGCCGTCAGTAGCCGGCGGCGACTGGTCTCCGACTCCCTCTTCGATGTCCGGCAAAACGAGGGAGAAAGCTTGCGGGATTATCTTACCCGCTTCAACAAGGCTACGCTTGAAGTCCGGAACCTGAGCCAGGAGGTGGCTCTTTCAGCCCTGAAGCATGGCTTCTGAAAGAGCAGACTCACCTTCTCCCTGGACAAACGCCTGCCGCGGAGCTTCCCGGAGCTGTTGTCCCGGGCGAACCAGTATGCGGACGCCGAGGAAGCGGCCGCCCACCGGAGCAAGGAGGCCGCTGAGATCCCTCCAAAGCTCGGGAAGAAAAGGCGAAAAGAGGCACCCCAGAGGAGGAGCCCGACGCCCCAGCGTCGGCGCAGAAGCCCGTCGCCGGCGAGGAACCACGGTGCCCCACGCCATCGTTCTCCGCCCCGACGTTTCAACCGGTACACTCCTCTCCTGACTCCCCGGGCCCAGATCCTCATGGAGATCAAGGGGCGGGAGGACCTCCCGGTCCCGAGACAGATGAAGAAGATCCCTGGGAGGAGGCCCTCTCGGGCATACTGTGAGTACCACCGGGACCACGGCCACGACACCGAAGACTGCTTCCAGCTTCGGGACGAGATCGAGGCTCTCATCCGCCGAGGGCGTCTCGGTCGATATGTGAACGACCGACGTCCCCCCGCAGACCCGCGTCCGGCCGACCCGGCCCCTCAGGAGCCTCGGGCAGAATCGACACCCTTGCCAGGCCTTCCTCGAAGCCTAAGACAAAGGAGTCGGACCCCGCGTCCGACATATCACGGACAAACTCGTCAGACTGACGATAGGCCTGTACCGCCCCCGACATGTCACGGGTGAACTCGGCGGACTGACGATAAACCTGTACCGCCTGACGCCCGATCTCCGCACTCTTCTCGGCCAGCGTCGCCTCTGCTCGCTCCATAATCTGAGCTTTTGCCTCCAAGACCTTCGCCACAATCCGGTCATCCGCCTCGGAGGAGACCCTCAGCAGATCAGCCTGGGCCTCCTTGTGCTTCGCCTCGGCAGTGATGCGAGCAGCCTCAGCCTCCTCCAGGCGCGAATGAAGCTCCTGGTCGCTCGCGCGGGACTTCTCCAAGGCCGACTCCAATTCGCCCAGCTTGGCTTCAAGAGACCGGGTTCGGTTGCGGGCGTTGTCGGCTGACCGCTGGGCCTTCTCCCACCTCTCCCGGTAGTCGGTAGCCTTCCGGGACTGCTTCTCGGCCCGCTCCTCCGCCTTCTTGATCTCGCCCTCGAGACCCGAGGCAACCTTGAGTTGCTCCTGAGCCTCCAACAGTTGCTTCTCGAGGGTGGCGAAGCCGAGTGCCCGCTCTTCGGCCACCTGGAGCCTCGTCTCGAGGTCCCTGGTCGTCCTCCCCGCCGCAGCCTGACCTCCCTCCTCTACTGCCTTCAGTTGGCTCTCGGCCCTCGCCAGAAGCCTCGTCTGTTCCTCGTAGCACTCCTCCAGGCGGATCATGTACTGGGCGAGCTAAGAGATAGGAAAAACGAGGGCGTCAGGCGGGGATCAACAGAGCCTATAAATGATGAAAGCGACCAAAAGAACACTCACCGACATGAGACAGACGCAGCTGGCAGCCCCAACGTCAGGGACCCTCATCTCCCGGACCTGCCTGCGGTCCTTCTCCAGCAGCACCGTCTCGATGAGGTTTCGGGCGCCGGCGAAAGTGAAGGCCGACCCCGACTTCTCCCCGGAGTCGGACGGTGGTTCTGCAGCCTTACCCTTACCCATCGCTTGGGGAAGAGTCATGCTGACCATGCTCGGGGCGGGGACCGCCCCTGGAATTGACAGGGTCCTGCTCGGCCGGGGCCTCGGCGCGTCCCTCCTCGTATCATCCGGAGCCGACCGAGTCGAAGGCTGGGCTGGGGACCGATCACGTCCGACCCGTCCATCTCGGGCGCGCCCGGGTGATGCCTCCGGAGAAACGGTAGTCTCGGCATCGGAGGGCTGAGACAGCGTCAACTGCCGGTCCGAGCCCGCGGCGTCCCCTTGATCGGTGGGTTCGGACTCGTCTGTCGGCGTCGGAGTCGCCTGCCGGCGGGACTTCTTCGCCGGTGGGGCCCCACTCGGAGGAGCTCGTTTCTTCCTCCGGACTGCTTCCAGCAGGGACGACCTACCAACAGCCGTTGCCTTGTCCGACCGCATGACGTCGTCGATCTCTGCAAAAAGGACGAGGTGGTCGGAGGCTGAGAAACTGAAGGAAAGAACGAGACGAAAGAGGAGAAAGGAGCTAAAAAAGAAATGGTGGCGGGCTCACGGTCAGCGGGGACCGAGCTCAGACCGACGTTCACCAAGGTATCCTCGGAAATAAGGCGAGCCACCGGGGGGAGCCGGCCCTCGGCAACCAACCCCTTCAAGACGGCGACGCCACCGGATTCCTCCCTCGACAACCTCGATAGGCCGATCGGGGACTTCATCGGCGTCTCCCAGGTTGCCCTGATTCCCCAAGAGGGATCTGCGTCAACGAAAAAGAAACGCCCCTTCCAGCCGTGAATGGAGGAAGGAGCCTCCTTGACGAGGCCGCACCCTCGCCGCGACGCAAAGCACCACCACCCTTTGTCCTGGGGGTGGCCGCTCAGGCCGTAGCATTCCCAAAAGACATTCAGGGTGGCGGGAACCTCGTGCATGCGGCAGAGAACCTGGAAGGCCGTCAGGGCGCGCCATGAGTTCGGCACCAGTTGCGTCGGCGCCACTCTTAAACCCCGGAGCACCTGCACGACTAAGTCTGAAGGGGGGAAGCGGAACCCGGCCTGGAGGATGCCCTCATTGATGGCGACCTTCCCTGGAGGAGGATGGGACATCCTCTCCTCAGGCCCCGGGAGCGTAACGTTGCAGGCTTCGGGAAGGTGGTACCGAGCCACGAATCCATCTAAGTCTTCGGAGGCCAGCTCCGACTTAATGCGGTCTGCTCTCACTTCGCCCATCCCTAATGGCCAATGAATCTACGGTCAGGACGGGGTCAAGAAGGGGGAAAGGACCGGAACGACTGGAGTACACTAATACAAAAGGAGAAAGTATGGAGAACCCTAAATTGAAGAATGGGGCAACTCACCGGAAGAGAAGGAAGAACGGCTCCGAGAGCGTCAAAGGAGGAGCAAGCGAACAGTCCGACGGCAATGACGGCAGCGCAAAGGAGAAACTCGAAGATGTCTGTAAAGAGAAAGGCGGACGGAGGAGGACCCCCGGTTAAATAGGCGGAAAGGTGGGTGACGCCAGAGGACGCCTGGCTGCCGAAGGGTCGCTCGCGCCCCAAAGGCGAATCGACGCCATTAAGGAAGGATGTCCGCCGAAATCCTCAGACTGCCAGGTCAGCAACAACCGCCATACGCCATAAAGAAGGCGGGGAGCTCGAAGCGCGCGCGCCTCTCCGAGGGATGGCGGCAATCTCGAAGCATCACTTCCTTCACCCGTTCCCCTTCTGGTTCCAGGCTCGGAAGTGGGGGGCTACTGTTACGGGGGAACTCAGCCACCATGCCCCACGTGACCGGCACGCGCGCCCAAGAAGACTACAGCTGCCCCTTGATCCAGTAACCCGACCCCGAGTCGGATATCTTCGGCCTCGCAGCCCGACCCCAAGTCGGCTGCCCCTTGATCCAGCAGTCCGACCCCGAGTCGGATATCTTCGGCTTCGCAGCCCGACCCCGAGTCGGCTGCCCCTTGATCCAGCAGTCCGACCCCGAGTCGGATATCTTCGGCTTCGCAGCCCGACCCCGAGTCGGCTGCCCCTTGATCCAGCAGTCCGACCCCGAGTCGGATATCTTCGGCTTCGCAGCCCGACTCCGAGTCGGCTGCCCCTTGATCCAGCAATCCGACCCCGAGTCGGCAATCTCTCGACAACGACAGGCTGTTCCCCCGAAGCACGCCGCGACCCTCTGCTCCACTACTCCCTGCAACGGTCGTATCCGGCGCTGCTCCACGATCTCCTGTAACAGCCGTACAAAGCGGAGCTCCACTACGCCCTGTCATGGCCGTACCCAGCGCTGCCCCACGACGCCCTGTAACGGCCATGTCAGTGGCAACTCCATCGTGCCACACGATGACCAACCCCCCAGAAGGACCCCCCAGCCTGGTAAATATGCGGCTGGGGGGAGAAGGGGGGAGGTAAGCAATACCTTCCAGAGCATCCTCTTACTTGCTACTATCGTCTTTCCTTCTCCTCCAATCTCCTCTGACTTGATCGTCGGAGGGCCCCCACTACCCTAGTGGTGGTGCGAGGCTTGCTTGCAGGTTTCCCCGGTGGAAGGTGGAGCGTGATCAACACCAACCAAGGCAACTCAGACGGAACCCCGTTCACACCGCAGTGCCAATCGTTCTCGGTTTGGACCACCAGCAACAATATGCATGTAGTGTCATCATCTCTAATTATTAATTGTAAACTACTAGAAAATATAGAAAATTGTCAAAAGCAAAAATAAGCCTTAAAAAAGCACATGCTGCTTATGAATTGTGCAAGAATGATACCATTAACAAAATTAATTAAACTTATTTGACATGAAAATGTGACATATACTTGTCTTGTAAAGAGCATTCGTGCATGTAGTATAGATACTTGTGCTGGTTAAATAATGCCTTTAAAAGGTAGTTGTCATTTTAATAGGTTCTTTTGAAAAATATTATTTTAATTTCTAGTTGAACCCTAAACAATAAAAGCACTCTAGAAGGCTTTATCTAGGAGTTGATAATAACAGTAAAAACATAAATCTCATAATCCTAAGTCATTGAACAATTAAAGATGACGATCCTTTGGCCCAACTTCAATCCATATTACACAAATTTGCTTCCCTATTCCTTTTCTATCCATAGGCTAATGAATATCCTTAGATGATGTTGTGTGACCTCACCTTTCCACTGTAACTATTCACTATCTCTAATTTTTCATATATGTTGATGATAAATGGTGGAGCTTGGTGCCATACGTTCCCTTGATCTAATTGATCTAACAAATTTTAGTGATATAAGTGATGGAATTGATTAACTTAATGAATTATAAATCATACCTTGATTCGCTAAATCCATCTTTAATTGCGCTCTGGGCTTTGAAATGCGTGCGCAGCCTCGATCACCGGTGATCTGAACAAAGGTTAGCGAGTAATCTTCTGGAGAGAGAGCACTTAATGCGTGTTTTGAGAAGGGGTCTAACAGGCTATTTATAGCCCTCTCCAGGGACCAAACGCTGCAGGTGGTTACACCCGTGAAGAGTCACCCCCCATCAAGGTAACTCTTCACTGCTGTGAAAATACCGTAATGCCCTTGTGATTATCAAGATTTACGAAATTCAAGGGACACTTGTCAAGATGTGGGTTCTAATTAAACGGGATCAGGGTTTAATTAAACGGGATCCAACATTCTCCCACTTGGACCATATTGACGCCATTTGTCAATGTGGGCCACAACTTGACGGGATCCCAACATTCTCCCATTCGGACCATATTGATAAGTGAAATATCCTTAGCACTTGAATTTTATAATCTGTATACGCGTGTTCTTTCTATCCTGATATCAATTTGGGCAAGCTTTATGTTTGATTACTTTGAGAATAATAATACGAACCATGGCGGAAATAACACCTATTTGATCGGCGTATAACCTTCCATGATCACTATATTACTAAACCATCATAACCAAACCCTTATGAATGAACTTCTCATAAAATTCATTCTTTGGTCACAATTTCTGCTACCATAGTATGCATAAACCATATGAATTCATTAAAGCAGAAAATATAATATATGTGATTTACAACCATCTAAAATGTGCACAATAATACATCAATTAATTTATACAGAAAAGGCCCATTTGACCAACATGCTCCTTGTGCAATCCCGGAGCTATTGCTTTGGTCAAAGGATCTGCTAACATAAGCACAGTATTGATGTATTGAACTGAAACTTTATGGTCTTCACATTTTTCCTTTATAACAAGATATTTCACCTCCATGTGCTTATTTCCATTAGATATCTTGTTATTCTTTATTGAGGAAACTGCTGCTAAATTATCACAATATAACTTTATGGGCCGTGAAATAGTGTCCACGATCTGTAGGCCTGCGATAAAGTTCCTCAACCAAATAGCCTGTGTAACTGCATCATAGCATGCTAATAACTCAGCCTCCATTGTTGAAGCAGCTGTCATCTTTTGCTTCGAACTCTTCCACGAGACTGCACCACCAGCTAGTAGAAAGATATAACCTGATGTTGATTTTCTACTATCTGGACATCCCGCAAAGTCTGAGTCTGAGTATCCAACTATCTCCAAAAGATCGGATTTGTTGTATGTGAGCATATGATCTTGAGTTCCTTGAAGATATCTCAATACTTTCTTTGCAGCTCTCCAATGTTCCATTCCTGGATTAGCTTGAAATCTCCCCAGTAATCCCACAACATATGCTATATCAGGTCTGGTACAGACTTGAGCATACATTAAAGTCCCAATTAGTGAAGCATATGGAAAAGCTTTCATATGCTCCCTTTCAATTTCATTCCTCGGAGATTGTGATTGGCTCAACTTTTCACCTTTAGTAATAGGCACTGGGCTTGGTTTGGAATTTTCCATACCAAATCTCTCCAACATTTTCTTAATGTAGGCTTTTTGAGATAGACAAACTTTTCCCTTAGATCTATCTCTATGAACCTCAATGCCGATGACATATGAGGCTTCACCCATATCCTTCATATCAAAATTACTGGAGAGAAATTGCTTAGTCTCTCTAAGCAATGCCAAATCACTGCTAGCAAGCAAAATGTCATCTACATATAGGACTAGAAAAATAAATCGACTCCCACTGATCTTAAGATAAATACATCTATCAACAACATTTTCTACAAAGCCAAATGTAGAAATGACGTTATTGAACTTAAGATACCACTGTCGGGATGATTGCTTGAGTCCATATATAGACTTATTTAGCTTGCAAACTTTTTGACTCTGACCTTCTGAAACAAAACCTTCAGGTTGTTTCATGTAAACTTCTTCCTCTAAATCTCCATTAAGAAATGCAGTTCTCACATCCATTTGGTGCAGCTCTAAGTCAAAATGAGCCACCAAAGCCATAATTATCCTTAAAGAATCCTTCTTTGAAACTGGAGAGAAGGTTTCATGATAATCAATACCCTCCTTTTGAGTAAATCCTTTGGCAACAAGTCTGGCCTTATGTCGCTCTACCTTACCCTTGGAGTCTCTTTTGGTTTTAAAAACCCATTTGCAGCGTACTGCAGTAGCCCCAGGAGGTAGTTCAACAAGATTCCAAACATTGTTTTTAGCCATAGAATCTATCTCATCTTTCATAGCATCTAGCCATTTGGAGGAATTTACTGAATTTATGGCTTGTGAGAAATTTATTGGATCATCTATATTGCCAATGTCATAATCATTTTCTTGAAGGTATACTATATAATCTGGTGGAATTGGAGATCTCCTTACCCTTGATGACCTTCTTAAAGTTGCTTCTTGATCCACTGGTTCTATAGGTGGAGGAGCAACATTCTCAGTGATAACTGGCACAGATTCAAGTGGAACATTAATAGTAGACTCATCCTCCTCCAAATCATTATCAATGATAGGTAGAGGAATCATTGGCTGCTTATTTGAATCTTGCACACCATACGGAGTTTGCTTTTCCTCAAAATTAATTTCTTGAGGTGTTATACTCCCACTGATTTGGTCATTTCAAGGAATCTAGTATTTCTTGTCTCCACAATCCTCAAAGTATGATTAGGACAATAAAATCTGTATCCCTTGGACTTTTCTGGATAACCAATAAAATAACAACTAATGGTTCTAAAGTCCAACTTTTTCTCTTGTGGGTTGTACACCCTTGCCTCAGCTTGACACCCCCAAATGTGTAGATGTCTTAAACTAGGTTTCCTACCTGTCCAAACTTCATAGGGTGTTTTTGAGACAGCTTTAGTAGGAACCCTGTTTAGAATATACGCAGCGGTTTTTAAGGCATCACCCCACAGAGAAATTGGGAGAGTTGAGTGACTAATCATACTTCTTACCATCTCCATTAATGTTCGGTTTCTTCTTTCCGCAACTCCATTTTGATCAGGAGTACCAGGCATAGTATATTGTGCAACTATACCTTGCTCTTGAAGAAATCGAGCAAATGGACCTAAATGTTGTCCAGTTTCAGTATACCTACCGTAGTATTCACCACCTCTATCTGATCTCACAACTTTAATCTTTTTATCAAGTTGTAACTCTACCTCTGTTTTGAAAAGCTTAAAGGCATTTAATGCCTCAGCCTTGTCATACAACAAGTAGAGATACCCATAGCGTGAGTAATCATCAATAAAGGTGATAAAATACTTATGACCAGTAAAACATGGGGTCGAAAAGGGCCCACATATATTTGTATGTATGAGATCCAATAAATTTGTACTTCTAATGGCACCTTTCTTAAACTTGTTAGTCTGCTTTCCCTTGATGCAGTCTAAACAAGTTTCAAAATCACCATAGTCAAGAGTTGGTAAAATTCCATCATTTACTAATCTCTTGATTCTTTTTATGGAGATATGGCCTAATCTTCGGTGCCATAACATAGAGGAATTTTCATTTATTAGGCTACGTTTTAATCCATAATGATCTTTATTTTGCAGGGATAAAAGGGATAGCTCAAAGGATGTATCAAGGTCTAATTTGAATAAACCATCCTCTAACAAGCAATTACCAACAACAATATTATTCAAAGAAAGGTTTACAAAAGACCGTCCAAATGAAACGGTATATCCAAAGGAAGTAAGTTTAGAAACAGATATCAAGTTTCTTGAAAATCCAGGTACATAGAAGGTATTTTCTAGATACAAAATATGGCCAGTCTTTAAGGTCAATTTGAACGTTCCAACAGCTTCCACATGTGAACGCATCTTATTTCCCATTATGATGCTTCGCTCACTTTCCGTTGGAATTCTTTTGTTCAACAATCCCTGCAAAGTTTTACATATATGGATAGTAGCACCAGAGTCAATCCACCATGTGTTATGAGGTACATCAATAAAATTTGATTCATAACACACTAAGGAAAGAAAATTACCTTTCTTTTCGAGCCATTTCTTGTACTTGATGCAGTCCTTTTTCAAATGTCCTTGTTTCTTACAGAAGAAGCACTTTATTTGCCTTTTGTCAGTCACTTTGGCTGACATTTTCATTTTCTTCTTCTTAACAGGAATATGATGACTGGTACTGCCGACCTCTTTATGTCATTTTCCCTTATGAGAGGTGAGATAAACACTCTCTTGCCTCTCTTGTTTTATTCTCTGCTCCTCATCAAAACACATGGCTAGAAGTTGATTCATAGTCCATTTTTCTGTATGTGTGTTGTATGAGATCTTAAATGGTGCATACTCCATAGGCAGAGAATTAAGGACAAAGTGTACAAGAAAAGTTTCTGACATATCTACTTCCAATGATTTTAATTGGGCAGCGATGTCACGTAATTCCATAATGTGCTCGCGTATGCCACCATTATCATTATACTTTAAGGAAGCAAACCTTGATATTAAGGTGCTGGCTAGGGCTTTCTTTGAACTCACAAATTGCTCTTCTACTGCTGTTAAGAATTCTCTTGCAGTTTTGCAATCTGGAATTGAGCCCCTTATCTTTCTGGAGATATGATTTTGTATGAGTAAAAGACTTAAGCGGTTTGACCGCTCCCACCTCTCATACAACTTTTTCTCCTCTGGCGTAGTTTCCTCCGTGGGGACAGGTGGCATATCCTCACGAAGTGCCAGATCAATATCCATGCACCCTAAAGTAAATGTCAGCCTTTCTTTCCATTCCGAGAAATTTGAACCATTAAGTATTGGGATGCATGATGTAGATTGTGAAAAAACTGTCGGAAACAAAGCTGCAAAACATACGCTTACTATCAATATGCATGCTATAATTACGCTAAAACCTTATCTAAATCACTAACCCATATTAGCAATTTAGTGAGTAAATCAAAATTAACTTTACATGATTTACCCCTTTACGATAAAACTAATGTATTAAGTATGATATTTAATGAACTTTATATATCTAGTTGAAAAATCCAAAGAATAACAGCCAGATCAGCTCCAGATCGGTGGTGGAGCACTAGGCTCACTTAAGTATCAGCCTTTCTTAGGCACGTATGCCTTTTTGACAAGCTTTTCTTAGACACCGTTATTCAATGGATAAAATTTTACTAGATATTGTTCAATGTTAATGAGGAATTCAAGGCCTTTGGGCAACAAGATTTCATCATAAATATCATACTAATAACATTATTTCATCCCATCATTAACTTTGTATAATGATTTCCCTTTGGGGCCGGTTCATTATATATGATGCAACTATTCAATTTCATGAGATGATGATAAAAAGACTCTTTATTGATTAAACTAAAGCATTCTAAAATTTATGGGATGCTTTGGCTCGTCACCACAAATATGCAAAAATTTAATCATTTATATAAGATGCTTTGGCTCGTCTCATGCATATATCATCCTTTTATCATGAAAAATATGAATAATTTAAACAATCATGTATCATCATAAGAAAGCATCTAAATTGATCATTTATGTAATAAATTCATTACAGGGACCAATATGTAATAATCGGTGTACTGTTCTGTAATAAATCCTAAGTACAGGGATCAAATAAATATATTTTAGGACCTTTCTGTAATTTATCTTTCGTCTGGGGACCATAGATGAATTTCGGAATCCCCTTGTTCAGAATAACATATTGTCAGGGGTTTCTGTGCAAAACTTACAGTTTAGTCAAAAGGATTCGGGTTTCGGGTTGCGGGGCGAAGCCCAATAACCCGAAACCTGTTAATCCCTTCACCTTTTTTTTTTTTTTTAAATTAACCGGATTCGGGTTGCGGGTTTAGAAAACCCGAAACCCGTTAATCCCTTCACTGTTCATCTTTCCCAAACGAAAAGAGGAGAAGGCTCTCCTAAACGACGGCGGCGCAACCGCCACCGCCGGCCGTAGGCATGGCAGCAGGCCGCGGGGCGGCCACAAGGCGGGGCCGGAGGCCGGGGTCGGCCGCGGAGGCCGCGGGGTTCGGCCGCAGGGTGCGGCCACAGCCCGCGGTCGCGGGCCGCAGGGGCGTCGGCCGGAGGCCGTGCTGCGGGCGCCGTGGGTGGCGCGGCTGGCGCCGCTGGCAGCGGCCGGGGACGCGGTGGCTGCGGGCCGCAGGCCATGGCGGCCGATTTTTTTTTTTTTCTTCTTTGCCCGCGGTGGCCATGGCGGCCACGGCGGGTTGCAGCCGATGCCGGCTCACCGAGGGGCGGGCCGTAGCGGCGGCCGGGGACGCGGTGGCTGGACGGTGGCCCTGTTGGCCACCGGTTAGGACGGGGATGGTGGCCCTGTTGGCCACTGTCTCCCTTCCTCATTTTTCTTTATTCGAGGTGAAAGGAGGGGAATAGGAGAGAAGTATTTAGTCCCACATCGGTCAGAAAAAAATCTTTCATATGGGTAAATAACATCAGGGTCCAAAGTACCACCGTCCAGCAAACCAAACGGGTATGGTTTATTTTGGAATCCATTCCACCCGCTCTGATACCATTGATGGAATTGTTTAACTTAATGAATTATAAATCATTAATTGCGCTCTGGGCTTTGAAATGCGTGCGCAGCTTCGATCACCGGTGATCTGAAGAAAGGTTAGCGAGTAATCTTCTGAAGAGAGAGCTGAGAAGGGGTCTATTTATAGCCCTCTCCAGGACCAAACGTTGCAGGTGGTTACACCCGTGAAAAGTCACTCCCATCAAGGTAACTCTTCACTGCTGTGAAAATACCGTAATGTCCTTATGATTATCAAAATTTACGAAATTCAAGGGACACTTGTCAAGATGTGGGTTCTAATTAAACGGAATCAGGGTTTAATTAAACGGGATCCAACAATAAGAGCTTCTTTTGGCTTACTTTCTCTTCTACTTCAATTGGGCACTTCCTAACTAGTTGACTTATATTGATCAAGCTAAATATCCGTTTTTAAGTGTTCTACAAAAAAGAAATCCTATTGTTTGTTCAAGAGAGAATAAAAAAAGGAAGAAAGGAACTTAAAGCCGACATCAAAACCCACCATTGCCATGTTCAAGTTGTTGGAATGGTAACCCATGATGAACCTTTACTTGGTCATGTTGATTAGCAACCACGGTTGCTTAAGAGCTGGCGACCATGCAAAATCTATCTCCTTCTCTTATTTTGTGACTTCATGTTGAGGAAGAAGAAAGAGATAAGGGTAGGTTGATAAATTCAGTTGGGTTTAAATTTTAAATTCGATCTAATCCAAACTCTTGATTTAAATAGATTTTCTATATTTTCTTTTTTTCATAGAAACATGTTATTATTATTTTAATAGTTAGGTTTGGATGTTGTTCGGGGGATGGTCTATGAAACAAGAGAAAGAGTTGTCAATAGGCTAAAAAAAAACTCTATGCATTTAGCATGGAATTGCAAATGCCTTTCTTACATGTCAAATTGTTGCAAAGTCAACCTAGCATTTTGCACATTGCTACAATGCAGTCTACCTCCTCCTAATTTGGATTAGTGCTCCCTAAAGATGCCTACGCGACAACTGATGTGAAGAGAGAGTTATACCTAATGTGAACTTAGTTATTTGATGTGGAAGTTAACTCCATAAGAGCAAGGGTTAAGATTAGGAAGAAGGGAAAGAGATGTCATGAATCAATCTTTAAGGCTTGTGAGGAAGAGCCTGAAAGAAACTGTAGCGGAGAAGTCCAAGTTGAAGAAAAAGCTGAGTCCGAGGAATCCATTAAAGGAGCTCGATTGCACTAGAGCTTTTCCTCCTCCTTTTGGCCCTACAAAGACCACCGAGATCGAAACTTTTCCAAAGGACCTTCAAATCACCCCTTCAATTTTCAGTCTACTGCCAGAGGCTTTATGGTAGTGGAAGCAAGGATGATGTTCATGTTGTCAGTGGTGACGAAGTTGACCTTCAAGGGCCAGTGATGATGGGTGATGGTGATGTCGCGGTGGGGAATGAGGGTTTAGATCACCGTTTGGGTGCTAGAGTTCAGATCAAGGAATTTCGTGACAACATGGTTTGTGTTTGATGAGAATGACAATAGGCAGTGCAAGTCCCTGCAATGGATTTTCTTGTACATGGAGACAAGGTTCTCGTCCTAGAACGAGAGGAAGCCAACGAGGATGACGAAGAGAATAACAATGTAGGACCATAGGTTAGCCTTAGCGTTGCCGTATCCCTTCTTCCCAATCATCTCTTACATAATGCATGCTAGAGTCTCCTAGGTGATGTGGAGGAGACCATTAGGGATGTGGTGGGCAAAGGCATCAAGGCTGAAGTCGACGATCTTGAGGTTGTCAGCATCATTGAGGAGGAGGTTCTTGGGCTTAAGGTCTCGATTGTAGATGCCATGGTCGTGGTAGAAGTCAAAAGGGGAGATGAGCTACCGAAAGTAATTGAAGGCTGTGTCCTCCCCAAGGCGATCGACGCAAGCAATTTGGGAGAAGAGCTCGCCACCTAGACTAGTACCATAGCAAAAAAGTTCTTAGACTGGGTTGCCATAATCTTGTGGAGCTCCACAATGTTGGGGTGGGTCACCATCTTCATCACTGAGATCTCATGCTTCACTTGCTCCATCATCCCCACTCAGGTTGCCTTTTCCTTCCTTACCACCTTCATCGCTATACTTTTCCTAGTCCATATATTCCAAGCAAGGTAAACTTTTGCAAAAGTCGTGTGCCCGAGCACATGCTTGAGCTCATAGCCCTAAGGGGGACACTTATTGAAAGCAGAAATAGTGAGAGGAGAGGGTTTGGGGTTGCCATTAGTGAGTGGGAGAGATAGCAGGTCAAGATTTTAGATATTTGCAGAATTGCCACTAAGTTTTTGATGAGGTATTTGCAGAATTGCCATTGGATCTATTTATTTTAGGCATCCAAGTCCACATCAGATTTTTTGAGTCCATATCAACTAACAAGTAGGCACCTGCTCTAATTGGCACCTGCTCTAATTAGACGAACTGTAGAGTTGATATTGCAGTAATTAGATATTTAAAAAAATATTTGTAATTTCATATAAAGTAAGGGTATCTTCTTCGGCCTTATTAATAAAATAATAATAATAATTCTTTTTGGGAAGGGCTCCTCAATTTAATATATATATATATATGATAGGACAAGATTTTTTTTTTTTAAGATGGTTGAGCGAATGTTCTGGATATAGGTTGGAATTGAAATGTAACAAAATTTTTATATAGTGATATTTCAAATTGCCACGACTGTTCTATTAGGTCCGAAGGTTTAGAGCGCCTGGACAGAAATTAACGATAATTTTATAGATAATAAAAATAGATTAATCCTAGTTGTCGCTGGATTGCTCGATTACGCCCGAGTAAACTCTCTATAAAGTATAAACCCATCTCACGCTCTTGTTCCTGCCCCAGTTTCACCGAGCGAATTAAAAACCTCGTCCCGACCCGACTCTCGCGACGAGAGATGCGCAGAATACGTTGGAAAGCTGCCGGAAGAGAAACAGAGAACCCGGCAAAAGAGCGAAAATCTCCAAGAAACCCAGAAGAAGAGCGAGCTTTCCCTCTTCCTCCCCTCGCATAAACCCTAGCCTCCTCCTCCTCCCCGGGGCTAGGGTTCACTTCCCGCGAAGCAGAAATGGCTCCCATCCTCAACTACGAGCAGCACGCCCAGCGCCTCGTCGAGCCCGAACTCCGTAAGCAATCCTTGTCTGCTCTCTGTTCTTGATCTGGATTTCCCCTCTAATTCCATCTTCTGATGCTTGTTTTGCTTTCCTTTATGCTGGAATCAAACAACAAAATCCCCGCAACAGCTGTGCAGGTTCGGCTGCAGATGGTGATGGAGGTGCGGGATAGCCTCGAGATCGCGCACACGTCGGAGTACCTCAACTTCCTCAAGTGCTATTTCCGGGCCTTCTCGGTGATCCTGACCCAACTGACGACCCCCCAGCTGACGGAGAACGCGGAGCACAAGCTCCGGAATGTGGTGGTGGAGATCCTGAACCGCCTCCCCCACAGCGAGGTCCTCCGCCCCTTCATCCAGGACCTCCTCAAGCTCTCCCTCCAGGTCCTCACCCACGACAACGAGGACAACGCCCTCATCTCCATCCGCATCATCTTCGACCTCCTTCGCAACTTCCGCCCCACCGTCGAGGCCGAGGTCCAGCCCTTCCTCGACTTCGTCGGCACCATCTATCGCAACTTTCCCTCCACCGTTGCCCACTTCTTCGGCAACCACACCCCTAACCCCCCTCCTCCCCCTCCTCCTTCATCCACGGCCGATGATGCCAGAATGGTCGACGGTGCCGCAGGTGCAAGTGGTGCTGGCAGCAGCGGCCTGGTGGTGCCCTATGTCGGGTCTGGGCAGCTCAACCCGAGCACGCGCTCCTTCAAGATCGTCACGGAGAGCCCCCTCGTGGTGATGTTCCTCTTCCAGCTCTACACCAAGCTCGTGCAGACCAACATACCCTACCTCCTGCCCCTCATGGTCACCGCCATCTCCATCCCAGGGCCCGACAAGGTCCCTTCCCACCTCAAGACCCAATTCGTCGAGTTAAAGGGCGCGCAGGTTAAGGTATGTGTTCGGTTTTTTTCTTCTCCGCCCCAATCCACTCCACCCGTTCCTCGTGTCTATTTAGTTGATTCGGTATCTTACTCCTGGTTTTTTCTTTTATTTTTGGTTCAGACACTCTCTTTTCTTACTTATCTGCTGAAGAGTCATGCCGAGTACATTAGGCCTCATGAAGAGAACATGTGCAAGAGCATTGTTAATTTGCTCGTCACCTGTCCGGAATCTGTTTCAATTAGGAAGGTGAGCGACTGGGCATACATAGGTTCAGCTTTTGATTTGTGTGATCTTATGGCTTATTGTCTGAAAAAGAGAAATGTTTTTTTTTTAAATGTAAAAAAAAAGAAAATCTGAGTTTTTTGATTTGTGTTATCATTACAGGAGCTGCTCGTAGCTTTGAAGCATGTTCTCAACTCAGATTTCAGACGGGGGCTATTTCCTCTTATTGACACGCTTTTGGAAGAGAGGTACTGAGTAACTGTTGGCAATTTTTGTGGAGTTTGCTTCTAGTCTTCTATGTGCTTAATATTCTTTAACATTTCATGCTAGAAAGAATGCTGCTTTTGCATGTCAGACTAAGCAGATTAAAGGGGTCTTATTCCATCTCCACTTGAACAATATGCAGCCTTTTTTTTAATCAAAACATGGAAACAACCTCTCCACATGCGGGATAACGGTTGCATACATCTAACCCTTCTCAAACCTTGTAGTGGAGAGAACCTCATGCACTGTGACGCCCTTTTAACTTGTCCACTCTAATGAAGGGGAACTGGTGCAGTTTATACAAATATGCAATAGTAACAAGCTTATAAAAATGCGAACCATTTAGCCAATGGTGGATTTTAGCTGGCCCATTTGTTTGAAAACCTTTGAGTTAGCAGCATAAATGTGATGTTATTGCCTTCCTCACACATGTGTTGTTTTTTGCCTTGATAAGTGTCAGAAGCTTCTGGCATCTTGTGAAATAAATACCTATCTTGTTCATTATCACTTCAAACATTGACGTGCCTCTTGTCGTGAAGGTTTTGACTCATTTATTCACCACAATGTCTATGTTAACGGTTTACTAAAATGAACTCTTGTTGTTTCAGGGTTCTAATTGGGACTGGCCGTGTTTGTGTTGAGACATTAAGACCGCTGGCTTATAACATTCTTGCAGAAATGGTGCATTATGTTCGAGGGGACCTTTCATTTCCTCAGGTTGTATTTTGTTCATTTTAGTGTTCATCTTGGCTTATTGTATGAATGTGTTTGTTTTTCTTATAGTAAGGTGTTCAAATGGTTTTAGAGTTAAAAAATCATCTCCATGATTGCTTTGCTTATGAACCTTTAGACAATTTTTATCTTGTTTTATTTGAGTTTTGTCCATGATAAGTTTGTGACAGTGATACATGCTTTGTTTTATTTATTTTCTATATGCTGTTGTTAGAGTTGGAAAAGGATATAAATTTTTCTTATATTGCTGTATCTTTTGGGAAATTGATGCTTTTTCAATTTTCTTCTGTTCATTTGTTGTCATTATATAATATGCCATGTTTTTTAAAATATTTTGATGTCAGTTAGCCTTAAGGTAGTTAATCAAGTCTCACAAAAGATTTATCCACATGAGCCATTCTAGACAAATCTATTGGCAAGTCTTGTGGCCAAACCATCTTCTGCTTATGTTTCTTTCACCATTTTGTCACCCAGTCAGCCAAAGATTAGCCTCCCCATATATGAACAAGACCTGATGCTCCAAAAATAGCAAAAATGCTAGGAATTATTTTAGTTATCAACTTCTATGCTAGTTTATTGACCATGTCTGATGTATCAGTTTTGTTTTGTACTTTACAAGATTCTTACTTTATATATCTGAAGCCACCCAAATAATGTTAAGAATATGGGATGGGGTGTGATACATGAAGTGCATGAGGTGCTTCTTTTGGTTTGGGATGGGTCTGCTTCACTAAATTGTTGAATCCTCATTTGTCAACAAGTGGCTTTAGAATGTCAAAAAAGCTCTTTCACCTCTTTGATATTTACACCATAAGCTAGGTCACATGCCATCTGTTGATTATGGTATTCGAGAGGAGAGGTTTGCGCATCTCCATCACTAGGAACCCAATCATTGACTTAAGCTGTACTCTCGGCAGGGTCTGCAGTGCTGGTCCCGGGCAACCCAGTTGTCCGGCGGCACGAGTTGGTACGGGCTTGCGCCGTGCTGCGCCGGAGTTGTTGATGGGGGCTCACGGTCCCAAGCCCCACACCCCCTCGCCTTGCTCCTTGGTATGCGCTCTTGGAGAAATCGCTGAATATTGGACCGATTGTAGGTAACGTCGGTGGAATAATGCAATGCAAAATATCAACAATGAAACTAAACTGAATTTTATTCCATTCCAAATTGAAGAACAAACAAGAACGATCACAGCAAATAAAAATCTAACAAAGGATCGAAAGGATCCCTTTATAGCCCAATATAGTGGAGATTGATTTATCAACTACTAACCCAAATCTTAGACAAAGATCTAAGGACCGAAAATCGGCACAATGCCGCCCAAGCCTCTTGGCCAAAAACTCTCAACAATGAGAACTAAACACAACTCGTGGGATGCCTCGCAATGGCCTCTTACAACTCCTTTTATAGACCCAAAAATTCTAGGACTCCTAGACAATGAAAGACAATATAAAGTAAGACTCCTAAACATAGAAGCTAAGATAAACATGGAAAACAACCTCCCCAAGGGCCCTTGCTGACGTGGCTGGCGTGCAAGGCCTCTATTCTCTTGATTTGGCATGTAATCAGTGATTTGGAGGAGTCCTAATGGGTTTCCAAGTATTGGACCCTCCTTCCGCACGGGACGTGTGTCCCAGTTGGCCGGGACGTGTGTCCCGGTTGATTTGGACTTCCTTTGCTGGGGGATGTCGTGGACTGTTGGGATGCGCCCTCCGGATGGCCGGGACGCATGGCACGGTTGGACCGGATCGCGCGACCCGGTTGGCCGCGACTAGATCTTGGCTGGCAAGTCCTAGTTCGGCAGGGACTAGCTGGGCGCGGGCGTGTGCGCGACAACACGCGCGTGACCCAGGTTGTCCGCATGCTTGCGGCCTGTGCGCACATGGGCGTGCTGCTGGCGTGCTGTTGGGCAGGCGCACTGATGCTGTGCCCGCTGTGGTCGTGCCGGGCGCGCGACCCTACGCGCGCGGCTGTCTGTTCGGTTTGCTA
The DNA here is from genome assembly GCF_009389715.1 of Phoenix dactylifera. Lineage (NCBI taxonomy): Eukaryota > Viridiplantae > Streptophyta > Magnoliopsida > Arecales > Arecaceae > Phoenix > Phoenix dactylifera. The sequence continues at coordinate 651,632 of NC_052404.1, forward strand.
CTCTCGGCCGAGCGCCCGTTGGGCTGATGGGGCGAGGTTTGGTGCGCGGACTGATCCCACGCGATGTTGCTGCCACCGTTGAATCCCTTGGCCGGCCAAGGGTCGGCCGGCCTCAAGGCACATCAATTGGCCAGTTTGGCCCTTGGGTGTCGCATGGTCCTCTTTGGGCTTGGCGCCTTGGCGGCATCGCTTGCGGGGGTCCTCAACACTTGTACCGACACAGGAGACTGTGAGAGAGAAAAAGAGAGAGAGAGCGAGCAAGGGAGGGAGGAAGAGGGAGGGAGGCCGGCGGAGGCCGACGCTGGTGCGGGCGGCGAAGGCCGCGACCCTCCGCCGGCCTCCCTCCCTCTCCCTCCCTCCCTCATTCGCTCTCTTTTCTTGTCTTTCCTTTTCCTTCTCCTCCTCTGGCGCAGCGTTTCGGATTTTTTGCTGGAATCGTTCGGGTAAGCCGCCGGTATGGATCGAGACGTCCCGAACCTTGACTCTCGGTTTCTGATTTTAGCTGGGGAATATTGTGAATTTGGTTCTACTTGATGTGGCGATGGCTAGCTCCAAGTAAAGATAACAAGACACTTCTATCTATTCTCTAATTCTCTCACTTAGAGTTAAATTGTGACTCTTGATCTATATCCACACTTTGGAGCTTGCTAATTAAATTTTGACAAAAGAGTTTCTATATGATCACTCTTCTTTGCCGCAATTCATGCTTTCCCTTCATTGAATTCTCACCAAATTAATGAGGCTTGTTCTTCACAAAATCAAGCAAGCAAGAGTTCCTCATTGTATCTGGAACATATAGATCTTCCATTGTTGTTATTAGGTAGTTGTTGTTAGTGAGGCATTGCATTTTGTAGAAGAGGACATCTTATCTTTGTCAGGTTCATAATATGGGTTCTTAAAGGGAATCTTGGTTTAGATCAAGGTTTAAATACCGGCAAAACTGAATGGTACGATGGTACCATATGATGCTGGTCATAAAGTGCACCAAGATGCCCTCCAAGTCATCAAAATTGCCTAAAATGGGATGCTAGGTCAAGTCCATAAGTGTCTTTATTGACTGTTGTAGACCTTGGTTCACTTCTTACAATGCATCTTTTGGGTGTTTTGGTTCAAATGGTTCGTACTGACTGTTTCCAACACCGTTTCAACTGATTCAGTGGATGCCTTGCATGAGACACAATTTTTTTAAAAAATTTTCATGGGTGGGCGATAGAGGGGCCCTGTGGGGTGTCCTTCCTTTTAGGTAATTTGTGAGAGGTTTTGCCTCTTCTTTTGCCCAATCCATGAGAAAGGGAGGGAGAGAGAGAAAAAAGAGGAGAAAAAGGAGAGGAGGAAGGGAGTGGAGGAGGTCATGAGGTTCTCGATATGGAGAGGAAGCTGACAATGCTGAGGTGATGGGCATTAGATTCGGTAGGGTCCTTTTTCCTCCTTTTCTTTTAAAACTAGCGAAAATATGGTACAAGGGGAAAATTAGGGGAGCTTGCCAAATTTTTCTTGTTTTGCTTGGATTTCGGATATGTTGTAGGGTGGATGCCTACAACATAATGATTTACTTTTTAATAACTATTTCAAAAATTTAAATTATTTGTATTTTTGGATTAAAATAATGAAAATAAAACAAATGGACTTTTAGGATGAAAAATTGTAGCATGTATGCATTTGCATTATGCATATGCTACAATTTTTTGGCTTGGATTACATGGTGCTTGTGCATTCTTCCACTCATCTTATCCGGTGGCCTTTGACTCTACACACTATCCCTCCTATGGATATGGGATAGCTAGGAGTTAGAGTACAATGCTACTTCCTACTACCCCAAGTAGGGATGGCCGGTCTCTTACGATCGCCACATGCACATGCAGCGGCATGTATCAAGAGTCATAGCTCAATCACTATCAGACATCTCATGACCATCTCATGACCAGTAGGGACGAGGATAGTGTCTAGGCTAGCTGAACTACAAACAAGACCTGGATGTATGTGAGGGCCATAAACACTTTACTTGAGATTAAATTTATAAAGTAAGTCATTATACTTTTTCTTTTATAATATCATACTTTATTTGTCCTTTTTAATTATAAATGTTGCTAGTTTATTGCTCCATGTTGTTTCAATTAGTGTCGATACCAATAATGACACTCTAGTATCAGACATCCATTAAAAATGCAACTAAAACATTAAAAAATAAAAAAGATATCCCAATAGCATAACAAGGCTTAGAAACAAAAAAGGGAAAATATTAAAGAAGTGGGGCTTTTGGCATCCTAATAATATGGTACTAGGATGGAGTCCTGTACGGTATGTCGGTTTGGGATGAATCAATGCCATATTGGTCCGACTGAAAGCTATTACTAGCACCGGTACAGATTATTAAAACCTTCGTTTAGATTGTGCAAGTTTTGGGAGGTCTCATCCTTTCTGCCCTTCATCGTTGGCCCTTCTCATCCGATAATGGTTCCAAACTGGAAATAGGTGTCTTAGTGGGGGCAATCTCATCATTGGCCCCTCTCATCCTTTCTGCTAGCTTCCTTTCATTAATTATAGATTTAATCCAAAGCGATGCACATGTTACATTTCTTGCTTAAATTGAGTTGGTATGATTTGTTACAGGTAGAGACAAAGCTGCCTTGAAGTTTTGGGAGTTGCCTTTGTTATATATGAGAAGGTTGTTTTGGTATATGTCTAAATTGATCATAAGAATAGGGTTTTCTTTGCTTTTTTAAGGAAGACAATCCCTGAGGTTTATTTACTGCATTGAATAAAACAAATACATGACAAAGATATAAATTATTATAATGATACAGATTTGTTAAGTGAGGTTCATGTCTTGTATGATGAGTGGATAAGGACTTTTGGTGGCCATTCGTTCCTTTTATCCTACAAATAAGGGACCATCTGGTAGTGGAGGAGTTGTACTTTTAAAATTGATGACTAACTTTTCTATTAGCTTGGGAGTTCTTTTATGAATACAGAAAGCATAAATCCAATAGGCATGAACACTACATAGAACCATTTAATACTTTATTCAATTCTTTATCATCCACAAAAGGACATGAATCTCCCTTGTCACTCCTTGATTATATATCATATCTCATCAATCACAAAATCATTATGCTCAAAATAGTTAGCAGAGAGCAAGGTCGGAGGAACCAGTACTGGGCATTGTACCTATTCTCTGGCAGGACGACTTGGTATGGGCCGTGCCGGGCCCGTACCGAGAGAGGGCATGTTGCCGGAGTTGGAGAAGGAGAAGAGAAAGAGAGAGGAGTGGGGGAGGGAGGGAGAAGAAGAGGCGGCGGACGCTGGCGAAGGGCCACGGGGGTTTGATGGAGTTTTGATTTATATTGAGGATCAATGTTATCAATTAGAAGAATTTATGGTTGACTTGGACTGATAAACTAAAGTCTCCAGGCTCCATTCAAAAGATACCATGTGGACTTCACTTAAAAATTTTAAAATTTTTTAGTCGCAGTCGGACCTCTATTTCGTTCGAAACAGAGGAACCGGGCGCGACCTCGATTGCCGCGGCCTTTGCCGACCCCCGCGGCCCTCCGCCGGCGTCCGCCGTCTCTCTTTCTCCCTCCCTCTCCCGCTCGCTCTCTTTTTCTCTTCTCCTTCTCCGACTTCGGCAGCGTGCCGTTTTTACAGCCCGAACCATACTAGCGAGCCACGGGTACGGCTCGGAACGAATGGTTCCGCCGACCATGGCAGAGAGTAAAATGTCGGTATATAAATATGATGCCTGCAACAACCTAGGACCTCAACTGAAAAGGCTAGCTAGAAGGTGTTATTTGGATTTTTTGACCCAAAATCTACCTAGTGCATAACTGATGTGAGACAAAATACATGCCCGCAACGGGCCCTCCCATACTCCTGTTGAAGTCTTGGCATCCTTGCCAAGTTAAGAGTTCAAAACCATTTAAATCCAATGAAGAGCACTTTTGATGAAGCAGTTGTTCCATTTTGTTTATTTCAGAGTGCTTCACGGGATTTGGACTTTTTTCCATCAATCAACCATGCTTCGTGAAAGAGTGTGCGACATTGCCATAATAAAAAAAGTAAGAAGAAACTCCCCTTCTCATATAGAACTAGAGGGGAAGACATTGTTTGCTCCCCATTTTTTTTTGCAGTGATTTTTATTCATTAATAAAGGCGGCTTGATTTACCCTTCCTTCAAAAAAGAATGGCTTCAATAAAAAAAAAGGATAATGCTCGTAATAGAAAAAAGGCGCTGCAACCTGATGACCCCCAACCCGTTCTGCCATAAGTACCTTTATATTATGCTGACTAGGATTCGATAACAGGCCTGAGTCAGTGATTCAAAAACTTTCTTTCCTCAAGCTCAATTTTGATTCACGCAAAAATTCAGAAATTATGATACCAGTGAAACTGAAGAGACCCGAATTCCTATTGTTAGCTTGTGTTCAACCCAAATGGGTTAGTGCTGTAGTGTCTTCTCGTCCACACGGGCTATGGGCTAGGTCTACTCTAATACTATTATAATTGTCGTGCCTCCAACCTGAATCGCGAATCAGGGATGCGGCGATAGCCGCATACTCACAATATGCTGCCCCTCAAGCATGCAAAGCTTCCAATATTATACCATAATTAAGGCAGTGGAATAAAATGAAAGCAACTAAACTCCAAATTCTAATAATTAATAAATCCAAGAATTATCCAGAATTTTGTTTCATAAGTTTCTTACATCAACTATCCTTCAAACACTAAATCAAAATAAGAAATCTATAAAATGTTTCCAATATTAAACTATAAAAGCAAAACTAATTCTACTCCTCGTTGGGACAATTGGCTCTTGCTTCTAATTGCATGCCCATAGCAATACCCTTGTCCACTACTATTCTTTGGATCTACAAGGAAAGAAGAGACCATATAATGAGCTCCATAGCCCAATAAGTAATTATTATCTTACCTAGATAATTCATGTGATAATGTAAATAAGTATTTTTACCGAAAATAAGCATATAAATAAAATCATTTCACTTTAAAACATGAATCTAGAATATTCAGTATTGCTCAAATATTCATATTCATATTCATAAACCTAATTTAAAAATATCATATTTAACTATGACCACATTATCTCTGTGGTAGTACTCATAGTACTACAATTTAACACCAGCCGCCAACTAAGTTGGGCTAAGGAACCCAAATAATACCTTCCAGATAGCCTTTTTTGGGAGAAGATCCTAGGTCGTTACACTTTCGCTCATGGTTCTTATCCAAACTTTACCAAATATAATATGATATGCCAATTGTAACTTCTCCATGGTGTATAATGGCTTTTCCAAAGAAAGTCCTCTATGATATTAACCTTGCATTGAAACCTCTAACCAACTCATGGGTGAGAAGAGGTAGATTGACCTCGCTTTAGTCAAAGGCTTATGATAACATTATAAAGTATTCTTTGGCATATTAACAAAAGCAGATTAATTAGTTGATGACACTTCTCTCATCTCCACTTGCAGCATTAAACCAAGAAATCCCAATAAGTTCATAATTTTTTTTAACAAGATAGTAACTACTGAAAACAGAGATTGAACAAGCATTCTTGATTGAAGGTGTGATTCAGTTGTTGTTAATGTATTTTTTGCAGGAAAAAGGAATCTCAGAGGAATCTGAATATCTTTCTTGATTATATTCTAGTCCTAACTTTGCATTACTTTATTATGAGGAAGTCCTTACAACCTGATTGTGTACTCATCTCATATCATTTGCATGTAAATTTGAAACCAACACAAACCACTCATCTGGTTTATTAGAACCAAAGTTCAAGGAAATCAGAGTCCCTATGTAGCGATCTTTATTTTAAAGGTAACTAGTGAAGTGCATGTGCATATGAAAGTTAAGCTATTAACCAGTTGAAGGAAACTTTAGGGCTGGTTCCAATGCTTTAAAAGTTTAAACTACACAAAAACCAATTAAGATTTCAATATTGTACAAACTGACTATGCATGCCTTTTTGTAGCAAGCATTTTGCTCTTACCATATTGTCTTAAGCCATAACACAACTTTAAGTACCCATACCATGATTTGTCTTTGATATAGGCATTCATGTGGCGGATAGAACTCATCTTTGAATTAGATGGTCACATTTCTAAATTAGGCCATCACTTTGGATGAGAATGCTTTATAAGGGTGAGCATGATCTAACGGGGGCTAGGCAACATTGAGGTCGGGATCTTGTTATTAGTGCAGATGTGATTGCCATTGGACTCTTTAGTCTTGGGAGGCACAGCAGAAAATATTAGAGCCTTGTTTAATGAAGCCTCTAACCTAGAAGCTTGGCCTCCATGTGAGGGGATCTAAAGGTATCTTGAAATTCAGAAAGAGGAACAGATACGGAGCTATATAAAAAAGGTTGTCCCGATGCATGAGGCTCACTGCAGGGTCTGGAGAGGGTGAGATGTACATAGCCATGTCTTTGCATGCCTAGAGGCTGTTTCCATGTTTCGGACCCGTGACACCCAGGTTAGAATTGAGCAACCTCACCATTGTGCCGAGTCCCACCCGCAGATATGGAGCTATATGCATAGATAATAATTATACCTGAATAAGATTTGACCATCAGCTACTAAGGAGTTTCATTTGAAGAGAATAACTTGTTCGGAGTGACTACTTCATCTGCATTAGATGGATTGAGCATGCTATAGATTTTTATGAAGAGGGTATTTAGTGTTGGACTTAAATACAGTCACCTCACTTGAGTCCAATGGATATATTTCTCTCATTGGAATTTGGATTAACTCAAGGTAGTTGTGTGCGAAGGATCCATGTATTCTATCTTCCGATTGAATAAACTAAGTAGTTGAGTACAAAGGGTCCATGTAATTGATCTCCCAGTTGACAAAGTATGAGGGCATTTTGGGAAGTATGAACATTTTCACATCGAAGAAATATTGATAGTCTGATACTTTTATATAGTTGCTTGTTTAAATGGAAAATTAGGCTTAGCTTTTGGGACAAGGAAATATCAGAGGCTAGAACATTTTGAAAGAGATTAGCTGAATTTTTTAATCCGTGTATGTCTTTTCTGTCTAAATTTTTTCCAAAGGGGATGTTTTCTCAATGGTTGGATGAGCTTAAAGTACACCAGAATACGCCATTGCAATGCATGTGATCTGGAGGCGGATGCCCCTCCCTTCCCCTTCTCATGCTTTGCTAAGGAGTTTACTTTTAGTAATATGATAGGTATATAAAGGTTGACAGAATTTGAGTTAAACGTTGAAAGTCAGCAATGTCTTGGATTGAATTTTGTATCATAAAGCTGACCAATTGATGGGATTGCCCTTGTCGGTTAGAGTAAGAATAAATTGCTGAACTACAAAAATAAACCTTTTGTGCATTGGGAAGGAAGTAATTTTGTTCCAAAAACCATCCTGAATATATGGGCAAATTTAAAATTGCATCATATTTAATTATATGACATTTTAATAACATCAAAACTCAAAAGGCCAATATAGTGACATCTAAATTATGCTACTGGTACCTGTTGGCTCACAAATTTTTGGCCCATGTCGCTTGAGAGTTCTTCAATACACACTAATGTCTTTGAGTTGGTGGACAGGCTTTGTAAGGTTGGCTCCCAACTCTTAGTTGCTTTTCAAGTGATATTTATTTACTGCATTTTTGCAGGTTTTTGTCATGATGATCATTGCTATTGTTGTGCTTTTTTTGTCTTTGAAATGGATCACCTGAAAACTTGTTGTTCGCATTTTGTTCAGCCAACATGAAGTTTTATATATATATGAAAGTTGTGAATAATGATTTCAGGCAATGTTCCATTAGCCAATTTTGGAGGATAGATGAGCTAATTAATTAATGTCGTTTTTTTTTGTTTCTAATGCATTATAAATGTTCGTTTATGAGCCATACCTATCCAGTCTGTGCTTCTTTTCATGTCCATATAGCTTCAAGTTTCAACATCATAGTTTCCTGGCTTTGGAATTTGCAGCATGCTCCAGTTTCTTTTCAAGCTAACAAGGATTTATTGTTATGCAGCTGTCTCGGATTATATATCTATTCTCGAGAAATATGCACGATTCATCCTTAACCCTTGTCACTCACACAACTTGTGCCCGCCTGTTGCTTAATCTGGTGCGAACATTTATTATTCCTTGGTTTAATGGCATTTTTTTTTCTAGGACATGATATTTTCATATTTCAAATAGATGCATACTGCATGGAGTATGATTAAATTTGAAAATAAAATAAAACCAAAATTTGATTGTGCATAATGTGTTTACTTTTATGATGACTATTTTGGTGGGGTTGCTTGTTTCTTAGGTTGAGCCAATATATGAAAAAGGTGTTGACCAACCAAGCATGGATGAAGCACGGGTTTTATTGGTATGAATATTTAAATCGTTAACAATCTAATATTCTATGGGTGAACAACAATTTCCTACTACGTGCCAGCTTATATTTACATAACATGCTGTATGTAATAGTCCTTTCGTAGTCAACGAATCTATACATCTTTTTTTTTTAAACTTTTAGGGGCGGCTTCTGGATGCTTTTGTTGGAAAGTTTGGAACCTTCAAGCGCATTGTACCTCAGGTATGTTCCTTTTAGGTCTGAGCTATTTCGAAGCCAATTCCTGTAAAAGAAAAAGAAAAAGAAACAAATCACACACTCGCACAATAAAAAAAAACATAGGAAAGGGCTAAGAAAAAGATGGCAGGAAGGGGGAAGTAGGAAGGATCCGGGGAGTCTCTAGATCCCACCATCCCAAGATATAACGGCTACTGAAATTCAAAGGTGATTTATGGTATCACAACAATCTCTGGATTGTGGAACTAGTATCTGCGCTGTTCCTACCCATCTAACTTTTATCTTGTCTTTTCAACCCTTGCCACCTATCATACAAACGCATGAGGCAGGCATCTAGACAGGCCCTCAAGTAGCTCACTGTTTAATATGCTATCATGTAATTATCTAATTAGTATCATGAAATTGCATATGGCGTTATTTTATGATTTTAACTTTTCATTTCCTTCCAGTTTTCCGAGGATAATTTTATGTTTTACAAAGAGTCCAGTCTTTATATGATTGTGTTTTGTTATATCTGTTATAATTTCTTAAATTTTACATTTTGTTGTGTGCATGTTATGTAAGGATTTGTGCATCTTTGTATACATTTAATCGTTATAGATGGGTCCTAAAGGACACTGATCTTGTAAATATTGACATGATTGTCACTTTGCTTCAGAACAGAATTGAGCAACTACAGTTTTTAGATGCTCATGACATGAAATAACTGGAAGGAAAGGAGCAATCTTTTGCTGCTCTTGTACGTCAACTCTAATAAAACCATCACAACAAAGGTGGATATGTGGTGGATTACCAAGTGACCTTGATTGAGTTCTGTACAGATAAAGCATGATATCCTATTTTTTCTTGGTTTATAATGTATGGAAAGAACATTTGAAACAACTGATTAATTACAAACAAGGTTTTAGGCAAGGTCCGTCGTACCAGTCCGGATCGGCGTACCGGTGGCCGGCCGGACCGGTACCGTACCGGCCGTTACCGCGAGCCAGACTTTTTTTTTTTTTTAATGTTGTCTCTGTTGGATCTTAAATTAAGTGAAAATTGATTTTTTTATTACTTTTTTCATGATTTTTGATATTTTCATATTTAAATTTAGGGTTGAAATTTGAAACATATATGATGCATGATTGCATGTTATGTTTTCCTCCCGTTCCAAATGATAAAATCATACACATAAAATATCTTCAAATTAAGATACAATCATTTACATACATTTAAAGTACTCTAGGATATCTAAAATCGGGACGAGTGCCGATGGCTCTCGTAGATATCTGGATCATAAGTATAATCAGGAGGAGGCAAATCAACCCAATCAGAAGGAACGCGCGCCAGGTTATAAGAATTGTCGGATCTCTCGCTCACGCTCTGGCTCTGAGAGGTGTCCTCTGATTGTGTAGGGGCCCATCCAAATATGGCGGAAGCAAAATCCATTGCACCATATCCATATTCGTCAGGCTGAGGCTGTGGATAATAGAATCCGTATCCGTATGTTGTCGGATCTGCAGTCGTATCCTGTCTTCCTGAACGACCTCGAGGAGCCCGTCTTCTATATCCAATAATATCCTCACGAAATCTATCAGGTGGTCGACCGTGGTCCGTATCCTGTGTAGCACCCATAAATTGGGACTCACCGGTGAAATAAAGACCACCCTCCGGCTGTGTCTCATGAGTACCATACTGTCCTCCGCTCCCTCCATGGCTAGAAGATCCATCACCATCAGAACCTTCATCGCTGCTAGTCCAAGTCTCTTCCTCGACACTCTCCATTGGGATTCTTTGTTTTCCTTTCCTGGCCCTCTCTGTCTGGCTCCCCTGTGCCTGCGGCTGATCAGCTCTGGGAGTGCGTGGAATATTGTGCTCAGCCCATTGCTCTGGATCGACCCCAGCTTCGGTGGCTATGAAGGTAGCTGGTCGTGGAGGCGATCCTGGCTCGTCAAGCTCGGGCTCCTGCTGCTGGCCTACAAGCCAGCCGAGTAGTGGATCATCGTCATCAGCGGTGAAGGACCCGTAAATCGGATCTGTATACTTGAGCTCCACTTCCTCCTGGATGCACTTTAGCCTCAACCGCAAATTGTAATGCACATAAACAAGGTCGTTGAGGCGCTTTTGCGTCAAACGGTTTCTTTGTTTGCTGTGGATAAGGGCGAAGGTGGACCAATTGCGCTCACATCCACTAGAGGAGACTGTTTGGGAGAGGATCCGGATAGCTATCCGCTTTAGATTTCTCGCGGATCCGCCAAAATGCAGCCACCATTCAGCTGCAAAAATATTTATGAAAATTACATATATGATAGTTCTATAATAGTAACTAAGTAACACCAGGTGAATGTTTTCCTGATGTGTCACGTACCTGGATTCATATTGTGTTTGCTGACGACAGCCGCTCGTTGGCCAAAACTGTAGCTGCCCTCTCTAAATAATTTGCTCTGTGAAAAATAAGCATAAGAAAACCATGTTAATAATTGAAGATGCTGATATACTTACACATGCTGGTAATTACTAAATCATAATTACCTCTTCAAGACATAGGGCCGCTTTTTCTGGATCTGCCTCCATCTTGTAAATCACATTACGCAAAGCATCCAGAAGTGTTTCATCCATACCAATTCCATCTATGCTGTACTGAAACCGGGGGTTTAGGTAGTATGCTGCACATATACGAGACTATCTTAGCATAATTATATAATTATATCCATCACTATAATTGTCACTATAATTATATCTTAGTTTACCTGCTAGATGTAATTCCGTACCCATTTGCGCTCCCCACCGTTGCTCAATGATGTTGATGTATGACCGGCCATGTGCTGGATCAGCCTCCATAATCTGATCCTTTGCCTTGACCATCATGTGATACAAAAACCCCATCTGGGGGTAGATCTCGCTATCTACGGCCCGCAGCACTTCATATAATGGTTTGATAGCCTTGACTATTGTAGTAGCCCGCTGCCAGAATGGCTGTCTCGTTACCAAGTCTTCTATCTTGCTCCCTTCAGTGCCGGCATAAGAATATCTACTATCATACCACTCGGGACTGGCAAACATCTGACGTAGGGCTCCTCTCTTCTCGAGTATGCTATCAAGTGCGATGAAGTTGGTAGCAAACCGTGTGACTCCTGGTCTCAGAATCTCTCCCCCTGCATACTTTCTCATCAATGAAAGAACCCAGTTATGGTTATAAATATACCTCGTAATGCGTTGGGCTGTCTCCACCGTTTGTTGCACCCTACGGATCTTTCCAATGTCCATCAACATAAGATCGATACAATGTGCAGCACATGGGGTCCAGAAAATATGTGGCCGCCGCTCCATCAAGACCTGCCCGGCAGCCTTATATTGCGGCCCATTATCAGTGACGACCTGCACGACATTCTCCTCTCCTACCAGATCAATCACATCCTCCATAAGTTTCAGCATGTACGAGGTGTTGTGCACATAAGCCGAAGCATCAATCGACTTGTGGAAGAAGGTCTTAGCATCACAGTATGTCAGGAAGTTGATGATGCTCCGCCTGGTCGGACCGGTCCAACCATCGCACATGATGGTTAGTCCATATATGGGCCACTTGCTCTTGTAGGAGTCAATCCAATTCTCCAGCTCCTCCTTATTGTTGTCAAGAAGCTCACCGTATATATCCTTCGGGCCTGGAGGAGCTACACCGGGATCGGCAGCTTGTATGGCGGCAATGGCAGACCTGTAGTATGTATTGTCTGCCACATTCGCTGGGATGTGGCTGAAGTGAAACCAGGATCCAATAGCTCGCCACATAATTTTCTTCTTATCCTTCATCCACATTGTGTCTATCCTCTGCTGCCTTGAATCTCTACTGGGGAGAGCATGCGGATCTACATCATGAATTGTCGCTCCTTCTGAAATTCCTCTAGATGACTTCTTTCGGCTACCAAAACTACCCAGCATAGATGCAATCCGGCCACGTTCTTTGCCGACGCCCTCCCTTACTGAAGTTGTCCTCAAGAACTCTGGATCTTGTCTAGTGCTTCGAGAACCGCCGCCCGACTCGTATGCAGAGGGCCCAAATCGAGCCCTATGCCTGGCCACCTCCTCCTGCTGCCACTGGTCATCCAGGCTTGCATGCATGGCCGCCTGAATATCTGCCTCCTCCTCATCTAGATCCTCGACCTCCTCTGGCTCCTTAGAGTGATAGAAAGGTGGCTCTGCCGCTTGGCGATCGACCTCCGCCCTCTTCTTGGAAGCCATCTCCTTCGCTTCTTTGGCCTCAGCGAGATTCTGCCTCATCAGCACACGAATCTCGTTAGGACAATTTCGGCACGTAGCAACCTCACCGGAATTTCCGGCTAAGTGTTGCTTCAACCTGGTTACCCCTCCTCCCTTGAAAACCTTGTCGCAAAACTTGCATTGAAACTGGTGTCGTTGCCCCTCACTTCCAAGTCTTCGCCCATAAGACCAGCCAATATCACGCTTTGCAGGGTTCGTTTTTCTTGATGGCTCCATTTCTATCATAAAAGGACAACTTATCAAAAAATTAAGCTAATAAAGTAAATTTTTGCATTATCTTATTATTTAAGTAATTTATAAACTATTTTTTTAAAGTAAATTATTAACAAAATTAATGAAATAATATAGGATAAAAAAACCGCACCTTAAATAGTCTCCGCTGGATTTTTTGGGCAGAACCTCCTCCTCAATTTGTGGGCTATCTCTCAAATCTTTCCGTCTCTGATTACTCTTTAGAGACTCACTCCTGGATTTTAGAACCTCAATTTGTTTGGAGTCTGGACAGAGCCTCGTTCAGTTTTTATAACCGAACGAGAGGCTTAAGAAGTGGCCGAGACTCTCGGCCACTTCGTGCTGTTAATCCAAGATTAACAGAAAAGAAGTGGCCTTTCGGCCACTTCTTTCGTTGATTTGATGGGAAAGAAGTGGCCGGAGGCCACTTCCTTTGTTTTTTTATGGGAAGGAGTGGCCGGAGGCCACTTCCTTTCCCATTAAAAAAAAAAAAAGCTGTGGCCTGTCGGCCACAACATCTTTTTTTTTTTTTTTTGAAAGAAGTGGCCCGTTGGCCACTTCCTTCTTAAAACCACGCGCGGCGCGTGGTTTTTGAAACCACACGCCACGCGGTGGTTTTAGGAACCACAGCGCCTCGCGCTGTGGTTCCCAAAAAAAAAAAAACGTTTTTTTTTTTGGAACGGGCCACTTCTTTCCAAAAAAAAAACGTTTTTTTTTTTTTTGGGAGGGCGCTGTGGTTCCTAAAACCACCGCGTGGCGCGTGGTTTCAAAAACCACGCGCCGCGCGTGGTTTTAAGAAGGAAGTGGCCAACGGGCCACTTCTTTCAAAAAAAAAAAAAAAAGATGCTGTGGCCGACAGGCCACAGCTTTTTTTTTTTTTAATGGGAAAGGAAGTGGCCTCCGGCCACTCCTTCCCATAAAAAAACAAAGGAAGTGGCCTCCGGCCACTTCTTTCCCATCAAATCAACGAAAGAAGTGGCCGAAAGGCCACTTCTTTTCTGTTAATCTTGGATTAACAGCACGAAGTGGCCGAGAGTCTCGGCCACTTCTTAAGCCTCTCGTTCGGTTATAAAAACCGAACGAGGCTCTGTCCAGACTCCAAACAAATTGAGGTTCTAAAATCCAGGAGTGAGTCTCTAAAGAGTAATCAGAGACGGAAAGATTTGAGAGATAGCCCACAAATTGAGGAGGAGGTCCTGCTCAAAAAATCCAGCGGAGACTATTTAAGGTGCGGTTTTTTTATCCTATATTATTTCATTAATTTTGTTAATAATTTACTTAAAAAAATAGTTTATAAATTACTTAAATAATAAGATAATGCAAAAATTTACTTTATTAGCTTAATTTTTTGATAAGTTGTCCTTTTATGATAGAAATGGAGCCATCAAGAAAAACGAACCCTGCAAAGCGTGATATTGGCTGGTCTTATGGGCGAAGACTTGGAAGTGAGGGGCAACGACACCAGTTTCAATGCAAGTTTTGCGACAAGGTTTTCAAGGGAGGAGGGGTAACCAGGTTGAAGCAACACTTAGCCGGAAATTCCGGTGAGGTTGCTACGTGCCGAAATTGTCCTAACGAGATTCGTGTGCTGATGAGGCAGAATCTCGCTGAGGCCAAAGAAGCGAAGGAGATGGCTTCCAAGAAGAGGGCGGAGGTCGATCGCCAAGCGGCAGAGCCACCTTTCTATCACTCTAAGGAGCCAGAGGAGGTCGAGGATCTAGATGAGGAGGAGGCAGATATTCAGGCGGCCATGCATGCAAGCCTGGATGACCAGTGGCAGCAGGAGGAGGTGGCCAGGCATAGGGCTCGATTTGGGCCCTCTGCATACGAGTCGGGCGGCGGTTCTCGAAGCACTAGACAAGATCCAGAGTTCTTGAGGACAACTTCAGTAAGGGAGGGCGTCGGCAAAGAACGTGGCCGGATTGCATCTATGCTGGGTAGTTTTGGTAGCCGAAAGAAGTCATCTAGAGGAATTCCAGAAGGAGCGACAATTCATGATGTAGATCCGCATGCTCTCCCCAGTAGAGATTCAAGGCAGCAGAGGGTAGACACAATGTGGATGAAGGATAAGAAGAAAACTATGTGGCGAGCTATTGGATCCTGGTTTCACTTCAGCCACATCCCAGCGAATGTGACAGACAATACATACTACAGGTCTGCCATTGCCGCCATACAAGCTGCCGGTCCCGGTGTAGCTCCTCCAGGCCCGAAGGATATATACGGTGAGCTTCTTGACAACAATAAGGAGGAGCTGGAGAATTGGATTGACTCCTACAAGAGCAAGTGGCCCATATATGGACTAACCATCATGTGCGATGGTTGGACCGGTCCGACCAGGCGGAGCATCATCAACTTTCTGACATACTGTGATGCTAAGACCTTCTTCCACAAGTCGATTGATGCTTCGGCTTATGTGCACAACACCTCGTACATGCTGAAACTTATGGAGGATGTGATTGATCTGGTAGGAGAGGAGAATGTCGTGCAGGTCGTCACGGATAATGGGCCGCAATATAAGGCTGCCGGGCAGGTCTTGATGGAGCGGCGGCCACATATTTTCTGGACCCCATGTGCTGCACATTGTATCGATCTTATGTTGATGGACATTGAAAAGATCCGTAGGGTGCAACAAACGGTGGAGACAGCCCAACGCATTACGAGGTATATTTATAACCATAACTGGGTTCTTTCATTGATGAGAAAGTATGCAGGGGGAGAGATTCTGAGACCAGGAGTCACACGGTTTGCTACCAACTTCATCGCACTTGATAGCATACTCGAGAAGAGAGGAGCCCTACGTCAGATGTTTGCCAGTCCCGAGTGGTATGATAGTAGATATTCTTATGCCGGCACTGAAGGGAGCAAGATAGAAGACTTGGTGACGAGACAGCCATTCTGGCAGCGGGCTACTACAATAGTCAAGGCTATCAAACCATTATATGAAGTGCTGCGGGCCGTAGATAGCGAGATCTACCCCCAGATGGGGTTTTTGTATCACATGATGGTCAAGGCAAAGGATCAGATTATGGAGGCAGATCCAGCACATGGCCGGTCATACATCAACATCATTGAGCAACGGTGGGGAGCGCAAATGGGTACGGAATTACATCTAGCAGGTAAACTAAGATATAATTATAGTGACAATTATAGTGATGGATATAATTATATAATTATGCTAAGATAGTCTCGTATATGTGCAGCATACTACCTAAACCCCCGGTTTCAGTACAGCATAGATGGAATTGGTATGGATGAAACACTTCTGGATGCTTTGCGTAATGTGATTTACAAGATGGAGGCAGATCCAGAAAAAGCGGCCCTATGTCTTGAAGAGGTAATTATGATTTAGTAATTACCAGCATGTGTAAGTATATCAGCATCTTCAATTATTAACATGGTTTTCTTATGCTTATTTTTCACAGAGCAAATTATTTAGAGAGGGCAGCTACAGTTTTGGCCAACGAGCGGCTGTCGTCAGCAAACACAATATGAATCCAGGTACGTGACACATCAGGAAAACATTCACCTGGTGTTACTTAGTTACTATTATGGAACTATCATATATGTAATTTTCATAAATATTTTTGCAGCTGAATGGTGGCTGCATTTTGGCGGATCCGCGAGAAATCTAAAGCGGATAGCTATCCGGATCCTCTCCCAAACAGTCTCCTCTAGTGGATGTGAGCGCAATTGGTCCACCTTCGCCCTTATCCACAGCAAACAAAGAAAATGTTTGACGCAAAAGCGCCTCAACGACCTTGTTTATGTGCATTACAATTTGCGGTTGAGGCTAAAGTGCATCCAGGAGGAAGTGGAGCTCAAGTATACAGATCCGATTTACGGGTCCTTCACCGCTGATGACGATGATCCACTACTCGGCTGGCTTGTAGGCCAGCAGCAGGAGCCCGAGCTTGACGAGCCAGGATCGCCTCCACGACCAGCTACCTTCATAGCCACCGAAGCTGGGGTCGATCTAGAGCAATGGGCTGAGCGCAATATTCCACGCACTCCCAGAGCTGATCAGCCGCAGGCACAGGGGAGCCAGGCAGAGAGGGCCAGGAAAGGAAAACAAAGAATCCCAATGGAGAGTGTCGAGGAAGAGACTTGGACTAGCAGCGATGAAGGTTCTGATGGTGATGGATCTTCTAGCCATGGAGGGAGCGGAGGACAGTATGGTACTCATGAGACACAGCCGGAGGGTGGTCTTTATTTCACCGGTGAGTCCCAATTTATGGGTGCTACACAGGATACGGACCACGGTCGACCACCTGATAGATTTCGTGAGGATATTATTGGATATAGAAGACGGGCTCCTCGAGGTCGTTCAGGAAGACAGGATACGACTGCAGATCCGACAACATACGGATACGGATTCTATTATCCACAGCTTCAGCCTGACGAATATGGATATGGTGCAATGGATTTTGCTTCCGCCATATTTGGATGGGCCCCTACACAATCAGAGGACACCTCTCAGAGCCAGAGCGTGAGCGAGAGATCCGACAGTTCTTATAACCTGGCGCGCGTTCCTTCTGATTGGGTTGATTTGCCTCCTCCTGATTATACTTATGATCCAGATATCTACGAGAGCCATCGGCACTCGTCCCGATTTTAGATATCCTAGAGTACTTTAAATGTATGTAAATGATTGTATCTTAATTTGAAGATATTTTATGTGTATGATTTTATCATTTGGAACGGGAGGAAAACATAACATGCAATCATGCATCATATATGTTTCAAATTTCAACCCTAAATTTAAATATGAAAATATCAAAAATCATGAAAAAAGTAATAAAAAAACATCAATTTTCACTTAATTTAAGATCCAACAGAGACAACATTAAAAAAAAAAAAAAGTCTGGCTCGCGGTAACGGCCGGTACGGTACCGGTCCGGACCGGCCACCGGTACGCCGATCCGGACCGGTACGGCGGACCTTGGTTTTAGGTGTAGAATACTAAAGCCTGTCATGCTGCAACGTTTGACTAGTATTTGATAAAGGACCATCTTCGTTGCTGTGAATTTATGCTTGAGAAAATAGGGGTGCTGCTTGGTATGTATTTCTCCTAACCACTGTTGCATGGTAAGCTAAGAACAGTATGAGCAGTGTAGATTTGTATTATAATTGAATTTCATGCCAAAAAGCAACATAAAATTCCATATTTTTTTTCACATATAACCTACTACAAACTCTATCATGTATCATAATATGTTTTAACTGCATCCTTGCCTTCCATGACGACTAAACTGCGACGATTGAAGAATCAAAATTTTCTGGCATGGCTTCTTCAATATTCATAACAGAGAAGAGCTGCAATAAAGTTCATTAAACAATATGTGAGGATAGTTTTTGAGGCCATATAAAGCATGTTGCAATGGCTGAGATTGGAAGGATTTGTATTTAGGTACCTGTTTGATTTTCCCCTGAAATTTCATGTGATCTACCTCGGGGAAAAAACATATTGGACTTCCAGCTTAAAGAAAACTGTATGCCTTGGAGAAAACAGATCAAACCTCCAACATAATTGTAGAACATTTTTCAACAAGATTATGGGGGATGCCTCTTTTTTTGTTGATTCCTTGTTTGAGAAGAGGTTTTGAAGTCATCTGTGGAGACACCAGCTTTAAATTCTGAAAGCAACTCATTTTCAACCAACAACATATTAATGAGAGGTTCGATGTAATCTGTAATGTATCCTTTTGATATACAGCGTTAAATTGTTAATTTGTTTAGGAGCTTCAGTATTCTGCAGGAAGCATGATTAGTCTTTTGTGAAAGATTGTATGGGAGCACCTGTTCATAAGGTTCCAGAAACATAGAAATTTCAGGCTCCATAAAGACTGGTACTGATTGGATGCGGGTACTTTTTGTACACCCAAAAGGCGCATCAAATCATTTCGTTTTGATTTATATACTAGAGTATGGAGTAGTGTATGGCTAATCATATATCTCTGATTATTTGAACAAAGAATGCAAGGGAACAAAAATAAGCTTGCAAAGATGGGCAAACTGGTTTTCCCTGTAGCTGATGAAAATGCAACAATTTGTTTGGGGATTGAACCTGCTGTTTTAAGTTTCTGAAATTGAATATACATGCACATGAAATGTAATGTGAGATTTTATATCGGAGCTTTATCAAACATGAATTTATAGTGAGATGTAGAACTGGTAAATTCAGGAAACTGTTAATAGTACAATGCATCCTTACAAGAGGAGATCATCATGAAGCTTCAAAGCACCCATTTTCTGGCAATAGCTTTTGGTGGATTACTCATTATCAGTTTGGACATGAATATGATTGAATCTTTGTTAAAGGGAAAACTTTTTCTGTATTGAGAAGTGAGCTTGTTGCTGTCATTGCTCGGATAAGCACTTGAAAAAATGACTAAATGATAGAAGTGTAAACGGTATTATATGTGGGCCTTGGAAATTAATATTGAGTATACTGTGTGCAATCATCTCGTGACTTTGTCATTGGAAATAAACAACGAAGTGAGCAGTCTGTACTTCGGTACAAAAATTTCAAGATATCAATCCCCACAGTCTTTATTTTACCAAGTAAATTGAAAGTTTCTTGCTTTTGTTAAACTGATAGATATGAGTAAGTATGGGGTAAAAACAACTTGTTATTGCAAATTTCTTTGTGGACTATTAGATCCCTAGTTAACTAAAAATAAAGTTAATAGAAGAACAAGGATGCTGTAGGAAGTGGAATTGAAGCATTCATGATTTGGAGAAGGACGTGACGATCCCACATTAAGATCCTTTAGAAAAACTTGCCTGCATCAAGTTCCTGTAGGAAAGATGGTCAAGCTTATATTAAAGGTTAGTGAGGTTACTTGGCAAATTGAATGCTGTGAGCATGTTCTTTTACTCGCTCTGTACACAATGAAAACTTTAACAGATGCAAGATTATACAAAGTGCAAAAAAATGCTGGTTGTATTCAGCATGTTTCATGGCAAAGTAGTATCCATTTTCTGTAAGAACTTGTTATTTACATGATTACATCTACATGGAATTTAATTAGAAATTATAGATCTACATTTCATACTAGGCAATGACACTGGACATCATATTAGTGATGCTGATATTGTTAGTTACAACGTTTGCCATACCATACGTACCGTACCGATACCGGTACTGGTACCGAACCATACACAAATTTGTACTATGCCGATACTCGGTACACTTTGTTGTCTCATACTGTACCGCATACGGACACTGTAATAGGATGGTATCAGTACGGGGTCTGGTATCGAGATGATGAACCTTGGTTAATTACCTATCTTACAAGGGATGGACATAATGAAATGCATATACTGGAGTAGAATGCTGAAGGATGTGCATTGTGCTGCTGTCATGTTTGCTATTTAGAAAAGGTTTAGAAGGATGGACCGTGGAAGAGACTGAAGCCTCTTTATTGAGGAATTGGTGACCTACCGTAGAGTCAGAATTGCTGCAATGGCCAATATGTTGACCAGCTTGTTGAAATTGCTGTTCCAATTTTTTCATTAACATGGTTGCTGCCAAAACTGTGATTCAGTCCATGTTGGGTGACATGAAGTATGTCATAGACTTGGCTTCTTTCATTATTAGATCTGACATGGATCAGTGAAGGATGGGGAGTTGGGGGAGATGGTGTTCCAAAGGGCATGGACGTCTTGTATTTTTTCTTTAGTACTCCAATAACAACTAGGACTTCTTAGAGATTTTGGTGTTATTGATTCTCAAATCATAAACATTCATCTTGCTGAGCACTTGAGCTGCTTGCATAAGAAATTCATTCTCTTCGTAATACTGGATATCAATTCTCTGTCTCATGTCTTGGGATGAGTCTCTCCCAAAATGCCTCTGAACGCATGGGTATGGCTCCATGTAATGAAGTGTACATATCAGATAGAGAGGTAAATTTGACATACCTGCCTTATACTTCATGCCTTATATGGAGGGTGGTGCATTTTTTCTTTATTCTTGCATGACATTGTTATATGTGGCCTGAACTGCTATATCTAAATATGGAATTATATGTTGTTGTACCCTGATCTTCAATATGCAATTGAAGATGCACTATATCATCCTTATCAGAGTCTTTAGACGTAAGCACGAATGGACGTCTCGTATTGCTACTTTATACATGATTTTTCTGTTTTATTTTTGTCAAAATAATTCATGTGGCTTATGCATGTTTTTTGTTAATCAGTTTTTGTTTTGTGTAACTGATTACCAACTTCATTGTTTCTCATATTATGTCTTTATGGATGAATGACTGAATGAGAACATGTGCATTGGAAGGGGATAGTCGGTTGTTGTGTGAATGACATGCGTTGCTTTTTTCTCCAAACAATTATTATTGTCTGGGTAGGATCTCATAAAGTTTCCTTGTTATTTATACAAACATTTGTTTTATTTGCTGACATAGCTACTCGAAGAAGGCGAGGAAGGTAAGGAGCGGTCCAATTTGAGATTGAAACTTGAAGTTGCTATCCAGGTAACCTGATTAGTTAAACTTTTAATTTTTAAAGAGAAGTTTAGTTGTTGTTGTTTGTAGTTTTTCTGGAAGGAAACTAAATGTTTCAATTCTATTTAGGTCACAATATAGAGCTCATTTATTTTGTACTCCTTAAAATATGCTAAGAACATATGAAGAAAAAAAATCTGTCATGTTGTCCTATTTGTATATATTGTCACCATATTGTTACACATCTTGCTTTTTGTTGCAAGTTGGATGTTGGTTTTAGGTTTTGCTGCACACCTAAGGTTAATAACTGATGTAAGCATTTGCTAAGAACTCACCTGCCAACAATTTCATGGATCTGTGCGAAATTTTTTTTTTTTCATAAATAGAAACAAGACAATATGTAACTATGCCAACTCTGAAGTGCAAAGTAAAAAAGCAGTGTGTTGCGAGAATATAGGTGAACTTGTTTCTGTTATTGTTTGGCTTTGCAAACTCTTGTGAGTTTGTAAGTTTGCTGGAATACCTGTTTTATTACGTTTTTACATGTAGAGGGTGGGCCTTGGTGTAACAGTATGTTCGCTCCACTTTGACCTGGGTGTCCCAGGTTTGAAACATGGAAACGGTCTCTCTGCACGTGGGATAAGGCTGTATGCATCTGACCTTCCCCGGACCCTGCAGTGATGGAAGCCTCGTGCACTGGGATGCCTTTGTTCTATGTGTTTATATATAACTTGTGGCATGTTGTGAGACTATACTTTTGAGACTTGGGGTTGATTCCAAATCTTTTTCAACTTGATACCACCGCAATACTGCCTTCTTGATAAATAATTCGGTTTTATTCATTGTTCAGCATGTTTTACATGTGAATATGTTTATCCTTGTTCCTTTTGGTTAGTAAAGGTCAACCAGATACTGTTTTCTACTGCTTTTTGTCCTTGGTCTTATGTTTCAACCTCTCTGTTTCTGGTACTCAGTATGGTTCTTTTAGGCACTACCACCTGCATAAACTTTCCACATTTTATGATTTCTCCACTATGTCAATGTATATATTCCATTTGATGCCTGCACAAAATAGGCTGACATACTCCTAAGCAAATAATTTTATACTTCATTTGGAATTTACCAATTCATATTTTGAACTTAAACATGGATGTCTCTTCTCAGAAAAAGAAAAGAAAAGAAAAGAAAAGAAAATGGATGGTCCTTTGCTATCTATATATCTGATATGACAAGTGCTTTCTTTCTTATGATTAAGGATGATCATGCCTTTCATCTTCTCCGTGTTTCCAATTTTTTATAGTTGCCCCAATCTATGAGCCCAGTATCCATTTGTTGCCATCCTATGCTTCTTAAAGAATGTCAGTTCCTTTGCTTGATGTTTGATGGAGGGTAATGGTGGAATTAAGAAAACGACAGGCAGATGACATTAGTATGTTTATTGCTCAGACTACTTTTTGCAGACTGATATGGACAGTTTTTTTTGGGCACATGCTACTAAAAAAAATTATTGAGTACTTGTAGGGTTCCAGGTTGGTTAAAGGGATTATAACATAGGATATTTATGAAAGGAGCATACTTTAAGAACTTTTGATGATTGGTTGCTGATTTATGCCTGTGCATAGGGTTAAAATATTTTCTTGGAAAAAAGGAAACGAAAGGGTTGCTTTGAAAGTTAAGGTGGATGGGAAACAAGCAAAAATTGTTGAATTGGCCATTCAGGTGCATTTAAGGTTTGTGGGCTGCTTTGTCTACATAAAGTTACCTTTAGGGAAGATAAACATGGAAGGAAGGAAGGAAAGGATGGAAAAGATGAAGATAAGAGGACCAGAGAGAATGGAACGGATGCAAGTAGAGGAGAGCATTACTAGGTCTTTCTCTCATCTTTCTTGTATGAAAATCAAAACCAAATTAGAACATAACAAAACTGGTTCATGGCCTTTTGATCTCCTCAGTGATGGGCCATAAATATTGAGAGAGAGTAGAGAAACAGCAGACTAGAGGAGGGTCTTAGCAGGCTTTTGTCTCATCTTTCTTGCGATAAAACCCAAAACATAGGTAGATATGGTAAACATGATTCATGGTCTTTTGATCTCCTTACAACTGGATCACTCCAATCACTGTTCGCACTAATCCAAACTAGGCGGTTCAGCCTCTACCGAATCGAAATGATACCAAATAGGACGGGGTTCGGTTTATCGGGATGGTTTGGTTTATAAAACCCCTCTCCCCCTATTTTGATGGTTTGAGAGCCTTCAAGGGGCTCTCCGCCTCTAGCTCTCTCTCTCTCTCTCTCCCTCCCCCCCCCTCTTCAACGCTCTCTCTCTCATCCCTTCTTCGATGCCGACCGATGCCGTTGCTCTCGACGTAAGCCCCCTTTCTCCCTCGTCTCTTTCCCTCCCTCCCACCTTCTCTCTCTTTTCTCCTCCCTCTCCTCCCTCTCATCTTCTTCATGAGCCTCCCCTCCCTCTCTCTCTTCCTCCTTTCTCCCCTCTCCATAAACCCACTCCCTCCCTCCCTCTTTATCTCTCTCTCTTCATCCCTCTCCCTCCTCCTAGTTCGTACGCCCTAGCTCGTATAGTACCAATATTGTACCGAACCAGTTGCTGGCTATATGAGCCTCGATACTGGTACGACAAACCTTGGCTTCACGTTGTCTTCTCATCCATCAACCATCATTATGCACTGAAGAACTTGAATACATCTCATTACTTGACTAAAAATCTCATATCTATATTTCCTTTACCAGATGCTTACTGTTTATCAATTTGGTGACTAGTATTTGATGACTTGATAGAACATGATAGTAAATAGGTTATAGCACAATTGTGTGGCATTAAAGTTGTTAAACGCTGAAGCAAGGTTTGCCGTGTCGGTATCTGATGTTGTACCAGTATTAGGTTGGTACAATATCTATACACTCGATATGAGGGTCTGTTTGGTGTATTAAGACTTGGTACGTTCCATATAGAGTCTTGCTTTGGCGCCAATATGATTTGGTATTGCCCGGTACGGAATGTTACACAATGGTACAACAACCCTTGGGCTCAAGGTTCCCCAATGCGGCAACCTCTGTTGGAGCCTACGTGCAAGGTGCAAAGTGCACACCTTAACAAAGACCTACACAATATATACACATTTTTACATGCACTTATAAATTATATATATATAGTGAATGTTTATCTATGTATGTGTGTATATTACATATATGTTTATGCATATCAGAAAAAGCCTTATTGAAGACATAAAAGCACATAAAAAACATCTAAATAATTTCAGCCATACCAACAAGAATCATAGAAACCCACATGCATACGTTACAATGTGCACACACACACAACAAACACACAAATACATAGATAATCACAGCAGGCTACAATTACACGCAACACACTCCTAGCCACCCACGTTTACATACATGCCACAACAATCATAAAGTTGCAGCTCCTTTTGTACCTCAACTCCTCAGCAAGGTGTAAGCACCTTGATAAACTCGCCTCACCTTGTGGTAGGCAAGGCTTTGAGGTTGTCTAGGTGCAGCTTGCACCGCAACCGTACCTTAGGCTTTGTTATCTGGTCCCTTCAGATTTGCGTAAAGTACCTCTACGTGACACTTAAGCATGGATATTGTTATGACTTATGACACTTAAATTTTTAGATATTGAAAGGATCTGATGTTTGGATAAGTCGCAGTACTTGATACACATACCTGATTCCATGTAACATGGACCTTAGGCATGACTTTAAAAACATCGATTGACATGACCACATTTAACGCCTTGTGGAGGGTAGTTTGGGGTTTCAACATTGAATATTCAAGGTTGCTGATGGTTAAATATGTGAGGGTGAACATTAGTGTGATGACTTGGTTCAAGTAGTGCACATGGTTCAATCCAGGGCATAATGATGTTGTGCAAGTTAGCTGACGTCAGGGAGGTGTTGAATTTTGGCTGAAAACTCGAATGAGAAAGGGTATATCATCGCAACCGATTATGGCGAGGTAGAAATCCCACTACGACAAGTATGACACAGGGGCGGACGGTAGTTGGAAGAGGAGCAGAGGTAGATCACTCTCTTCCAAAACCAAAAAACTCTACTTTGGCTGGCCACTCTAAGGATACAGTTCTCACACGCTCACTCGCAAATCCTAGGAGTCCACTAAAAGAGAGGAGAGAGAGAATAGAGTGAAGGCAATAACAATTCTCAATAAGAGAATTCTTACTAATCAATAACTCAAGTTTCTCTAATATGACTACGAGAGGAACTCCAATGGAGGTATTGATAAGTAGTATAAGGGGACTTTTTTCTTCAACTTTCCAATGTGGGATTCCAAGTCCTATTCCAACTCGAAGAACCCTAACTACTTTCCTAATAGTATCAAAAGTTCTTAAAAAGAAAGTTTACAAAAGTCAAAATTTCCTAAAATTAACTAACATCAAACTTTCCTAACAAAATAAAACTCATGTTGGATTCTAAGACCTGTGTCTATGGGATTCGTAGCTTGTGAGGCATGGACCCATGACTTGTGAGGCCTGGACTCGCAACTTGTGTGGGCGGGACTCACGACTCGTGCGGCAGCATGTGTGCCCTAGGCATTTCGGCTTTATTAGCATAGTCTTGTGTCAAGTTAACATGGTTCATGCACTATTCAACATAGTTTGAGAATGATTTGGTGTGGGTGGCATGGTTTTGTTATGGTCTAATGCAGTTTGAGTATTGCTTGGCACGGTTTGGCCTTATATGGCTAGTGTATTTAATCAAGGATATAATTGCTAGTGTGTATTGGCTTGTACTATGTGTGCTGTACCATGCCAATTAAGTATCGATTTCAATAAGTACCAGTTCATACGAACACATGTTACGGCATCTCACTAGTATTGTGATAGCATTAAGAAGTATACCATGTCTCACTATTGTACCTTATTATAGTAATACATACTATACATTACATATAAGGTAACAATATATGTACTGATATTGATATTTCAGTCCTTATATGTGGTAGCCTGTAAGCTCTTATAGTAGGTTTGCCCAACCTTGAACATGCAACAAACACAAAAGTTGTTACTAATATTTGCTAAACAATGCTTTTCTTTACATCCTTTGGCAGATTTCATGATAAAATTTTCCAGACAGGCATAGTAGGCTTTCAGTCACTGAAGTGGTAGTTTTAGTCATTGAATTGATGCTATCTTATGATTGTCGAAGACTAATATGAGATGATACCTCACAAGTAGAAGTATTCTCTTGTTAGTTACTGCAAATTAATTATCTTGTGGAATTTGGAAGCTCTGACAACAAATTGCTTTAGGCTAGATACACATATATGATAGATGAGTAGCGCTGATTTTTCCTTTTTACCTGTGCCACTGTAATGAAAAGTAAATTATGTCTAACATTGGAGGCATCTTATATCTCTTCTTGAATATGTATTGTTATTGAACCAAGTTCTTGACCAAGGCCTTGAAAAAGATCATTGTGATGATAGTACAGTTAAGCCAATTTAATGAAATTGTATCATTCATCAACAATGTAACTTTGTTGTTTGTAAACCTTTTTTTATACGGTTTCGAACCATTTCACTCATATAAAATAATTTCAGCTAGTAAATAGCAAACTAAACATAGTTGACAGAACCAATGTAAGTCTATGCAAAATGTATAGCCAAGAAATGCAATGAAAGTGGATTCCTTTGGTGATTTTTAATTCTTGGACAAGTCCTGTTCTGTTGACCTGCCTCAGAAACATATAATATCATGCTATTATGGACCGGTGAATCTTATTTATGATACCTTGGGGCCTTTGGCTCTGGTTGATTGCTCAAAAAGTGATAGAGAACAATGTTGATGGAGAATCTTATTTTCCATTATGAAAAGAAAAATTTAGGAGAGAAGAGCAGGGAGGAATTAGGAGCTAGATATTTTTGGACGGATAATGTTTTTCATCACCAAAAGGAATCAATTTGATACAAAATAACAAAAGACAAATAGATCAACATGACTTAATCATGTCTACAACTAGACAATTTTCTTATTTTCACCAAACATGACAGAATTCCCAAATTGGCTATACATTTCCTTTCTCTCATTTTCTTGGCAACAAAACGGAGGGTGTCAAAACAAGGATTGAAATACTGGTACCTAGGGCAATATTTGTTTTTTCAAGAATGATACTGTACCGACCCATACTACACCAACCTTTGGGATGGTGGTGCATACCAGTATGTAAATTTGAGGTGCTTTATTCCTCTCTTGTTGTTTTTTTCAGTTTTCTGTGGTTT
Source organism: Phoenix dactylifera (assembly GCF_009389715.1). NCBI lineage: Eukaryota > Viridiplantae > Streptophyta > Magnoliopsida > Arecales > Arecaceae > Phoenix > Phoenix dactylifera. The sequence goes on from NC_052404.1 coordinate 679,430, forward strand.
AGATATGTAATTTGGATATTAAATCAGTCTTTTTCTTTCTTGATGTGCAATATGGATGTGGATTGAAATGAAGTTCATCTGATCACGTACTTGATTGATTTGGTTGGCATTTGTTGTCTTGTAGAACAATCGATTATGGCAGCGAATTGCCTATATCACAAGGACTTAATTTTGTTTCCTATTCCCTATCACTGGATTTCTGTATTTCTGTAGTTGGATAATTAGAATATTTCCTTTTACTATTAAGTTGGAGAATTTTATTTCTTGTATGATTTTGTATCGGGTTTAATATCCACTTTACTTGCCGTTCACATTTCACTCTTGGTCCGCCAGCATCCACCTTTTCTGAAAAAAAATTTCTGTTCCAATCAGGATGAGCTTGATATGGACCAAATCAGCCTTGGTATTGGTTTATACCAGTCAAACCATTCAGGATGGTTGGTTTGTCGCTTTTCTATGCTTTTAAAAAAATTATTTGCCTGATCAGAATGGGTTTCGTACCGGTCTTACCAGCCTTGATGCTGGTTGGTATTGATTGGGACGACTGCTACGTCCCTATTTTGCCTGTTTCGGCAAGCTGGCACCCATCCCGGTGCTATTTTCATGCTAGAACAGTATGGTACTGGTGGTATCATTCTGTCTTGGCAGTATTTAAATCCATGTATCAAAAGTTTTACCTTTTTGATGATGTCAGTCCTATATCCATGAAAGCTTTCAGCATTATATTCAATATATAGAGGCTTTGTAATGCAGCTCCAATTAATTTAAAGAAGAATTGAAAAAAGCTACGAAATCTATAATGATTTTATTGTGTAACTTTTTTTGATTTGTAATATGTTACACTGTCACTGTCTAGAGAAGCCGATCCTTAATACCTTTTCTTGGCATCTTTCCTTGTTTAACTTGGTAATAGCTTTAGTATTATTTATATGCAAATTTTTAGTTAATATTAGTTTTGCTGGAGGATTTTCTGATTGGCATGGTAGTTTTGTGCAGGCTGTTCTCAATTTACAGGCCTCTCCGGAGTATTCGAAGGAAGTCAGTGATTACAAAAATCTGATTAAGACCTTGGTGATGGGTACTGCAAAATTTATCTCAAAAACCTAGAGTTTCATTTTCAAAGTAGATGCAAATGGGCCTAATATTCTTGTCACATCCAGTATCTTTTCATACAATGCTTGAGATTTTTTGTGATCCCTTCACTACTTCAAATTTAGTTTCTTGTTAATTTTTCTTTGACCATACTTTTTAATTCTACTTATTTCCATTTGGTGTTTCCTTTTTGATCAGTTTTTGTTATGTCTTGTGCAAAGCTTATCTTTGCTTTTCTCTTAGAACTTGTGGCTCAATCAACTATGTTTGATATCCACATGGGGCTTAGAGAGGGAGAGAATTTGCTAATTCTCAGTATAGCAGAGAAGCAAGGAGAATGAAAGAAGGGAAAAATATAATTAACAAAAAGGGTACAACTTTATTCGTTTATCCATGATAACCTTACTTTGTTCTCTTTAGAACTTGTAGCACATTCACCTATGTTTGATATCCACATTGTGTGTATAAAGGGAGAAATTTTCTAATTCTAGGTACAGTAGAGAAGTGAGGAGTATGGTAGACAGAAGAAGAAAAACATTATTAACAAAAAGGGTACAACTTAATTTGTTTATCCACGATAACCTTGCTTTTTTCTTTTATTGGATGGTGTGAGGCTGTGAGCTAGCCTCTCCTAAGTTTCAACATGACCATCACATGATCTCTAAGTGAGGGTATGGACATTATGAAAATCATAATTTCAGGCTCACGTCCCTGATTAACTAAAGCTCAAGGTATGGTAAAAGAAAATGCTTAACAAGAAAGAAAAAGTCTCTTCCTTCTCAAAGAAGAAGTGCCATCCAGTAACTGATAAAGTTCAAACAAAAATGCCAGAAATGGGCAACTTGCCACATGATATATAACTTAGGAAATATAAGCGTAGGTAACAATTACATTAGAAATGAAGACCAACACTAGTGGGTTTATGGTTTATGATTAGAATCTTATGATTTGGTAAAAGTTGGAGGTCAAGAAATTTGAGTTGTAAGATTTGAATGGAGTCTCCTAATTTTAATCTATGGAGAAGAGCATTCCAAATTTTTGGATTTGAATGGATTTAATAATCTAATTGCTTGCATGTACTGAGAATTCGAATGTCTCTTCATTACTACTTTGGTCCTCTCAGTGAAATCACAAATTTAGCGTTCAAGAATGTCTTGGCTATGGGAAAGGTTTTACAGTTGAAAAATTCTTGTGGATGACCAGCCATAATTAAAAGTGAATTTAGAAGAAACAAATAAAAAATTGTAAAATCAGCGATACATCCTTATATAGTTTAATACGACCCTCTCATCAGGTCCACAGGTGGTGCAGGGTTAGGATGCCCCAACTATGTTTGTTGGTGGGAGGCGTAAATCTTGCAAAATAAATTGAGATGGAAGAGAAGGAAATGAAAAACTAATATGATATTTTATGGTCTTCTAAAGAATTTAAAAAGTAAGAAACTGCAGCTCGTGTTCAGAGGATTAATTGGAATCTCACCAATTCCTTCTCTTGATTGGACTAAAGTTGGATGAAACTTCTTGTTGGCATCCTATACTTGAATCAGCGAGCTTGCTAACAGGGCTACTCTTCTACTGCACTGGTGAAATCTTTTGAATAAATCCAAGAAGTTGCTTAACAATATCTCAAAAGTAAGAAAGAACACTCATTGCATTTAATTGAAAAGAACTTAATTTTCTTATGTGGCATGTGGGTACCTCTACACTTGTACATGGCTTAACTCGAGTTGAAAAGAAAGATAACTGCTAATAAGCCTTGATTTAGGTGGACATGGTCGACATGAGAGTTGGAAAGTTGTATTATGAAGTGTTATGTGTTAATTTAGAATCTAGAATTGGAGCAATTGGTGATCAATACTAATCCTAATTGACTTCTTATTCAATAAGTTAAACCATGGTCTGCTGTGCCGGTATCGGGCTCCGGATTGGTTGCCTAGCGGCATGGGTCGGTATGGGCCTGTGCTGTGCCGTGTCGGGCTTGCACTGACACAGTAGAGGAGGTGGGGGAGAGGGCGAACAGGAGAGAGGAAGGGTGGCAGAGGCCGGCGGAGGTCGGCGACCCGGGCAGGAGGCAGAGGAAGGCTCTGGGGCCGAAAAACAGGCTGGGTCTCATGTTTCATTTGAAATACGGGTTCGATCCCTTTTTTTATTTCGCGATTTTTAAGTGAAATCGGCAAATCGCTTGCCGACTTAAAAATTTCAAAATTAAAAAGGGGCCCGAGCCCCTGTTTCAGAGGATCCGGCTTGTTTTTCGGTCGCGGAACCTGAAGTAGCGTCCTCCGTGCGGCTCGCCGGCCTCCGTCTTTCTCTCTCTTCCTTCCTCTCCTTTCCCCGCTCGCTCTCTTTCTCTCTTTCCTTCTTCTTTTCCTCCAGCAATGGATTTTGTTTTCGTTGCCGGAACCATCCCGGTCTGCCACTGGGACGGCTTGGTACAACTGGAACCGCCCGGTTCGGGGACGGTTCCACTGACCTTGAGTTAGACAAGTGACAAATGATTAGACACCCTATAGATTAGTGTAAAATCAAGTATAAATCATCTAAGATACCAAATGCAATCCATAATACTGTTGCCTTGTCCCAACTATATGGATTGTTTTTGTGGTTTGAACTAAATCTAGATGAACTCATCGGTGTAGGATTTGATGTCGTTATTTGGTGTTGAATTGATTCTGATGCTCTATGGGAGCATGTCAGAACCTTTGGCTTTGTTTCTGATAAAGCTAGGACTTTTCTTGTTGTCTAGCAGTCTCTAGATGTGTTTTGTGGTTCACTTGGGACCCGAAGCTTAATATGCGGCTGGGGTTGGCTCTGTTCTGCAATACTTCTACTTGGTCTGATAGTATTTGCTTCTTGAGGGTTTCTAGATTTGCTCAACAACATTTTTAAACATCTGCACATAGACACCTATTCTCTTTTATCTTGTTGGTTGTTTAGGCTTCTTGATCTTCTGCATGGGCTTTATTGAGTCTTCATTTTGAGGGTCCTGAAAGTTCATTTTTTTCAATGCGGATGAAAGAATAGGTGGCCATTACCATGGTACATGACCTTATTGTTAGAGAGCCACGATCATCCTAATAAGAGCACCAGCTTTCATAAGGATTTTGTAGCACTAAACTTCCTAGGGTGAATGTGGACCGGATAAAATCTGTCCGAATTCATTTTCGTATTCGAACCTAGTCGGATCTGGATAGAAATTCAAGCATCCGACTAATATCCACATATGTATCCATATTCGTCAAAGAAAAATGGATATGGATATGGATAGATAACTATCCGATCTGTATTTGAATATCCAATTCTATTTATAACCCTATTTAATTTTATATAAAACTCATTAACTTTTAAGGAAAATATATAACCGCATTAACATGCTGTTCAGTTGATTTACTATTCAATTAGTAATATCTTGATTTTGTGGTCATAAAGTTTAATTATCCAACTTATATTTGTATGTATATCCATACTTTCAGTATCTGATTTGTATCCATATCTGTTTAAAACAAATATGGTTAAGAATTTTTGCATCCGATTAATATCCGTATCGGTAATTGTATTTGTCAGATAAGACAAAAATGGATATGGCTATACTGGTATCCAATCCAGTTTCAGCCCTAAAACTTCCTTATAGCATCAAGCCCTTGTATATTATACACCTTTTCTGTAAGATAATTTATTATCATGAGCTCATGATATTATGTGGGATTGTGGTGTGCTTCTCTGGTTTCAGATTCAACTTTTGTACCGTCTAAATTTGGTCACCATTGATCGATCTTCACTGTATATGATGAGTGAAACATTTTATTGCTGTAGAGGACAACTTTGCTTGTACCCAAAAAAAAAAGGACAACTTTGCTGAGGATGCTTTTGCTCTTTGAAATCCTACTTGTCATATTCCTTTGCTAGGGCAACCATGGGTGGAACACCAAGGAAGGATAGTGAGGCTCGACCATTACATAGGGCACATCTTTTTCTTTTTTCCCCCTTCTTAATGATCTTCATCTTCTGTTTGCCATCACAAAGTGCCATATTCTTGTACAAGACTACAAGTAGTTGGAAATTGTCTTGTTTGGCCACGGTCATGGCGTGCAGCTGTTTCTTAGAATATCTGAAGACAGAATTGTGCTGTTATATGTGTCACGAGCTTGTTGGTTCACAAGAAAATGAGCCCCCCCCCCCGGGTGGTGGGTGGGAGGGGAGGGGGTGGTTGTTAAGAAGAAAGAAATTTCTTTTAAAAGAGAACTTAGTTACATGTGAAGAGTATGGCAAATGTTAAATAAATTTTCTTTTATGTAGCCATGATTTTTGTTTTTTTTTTCCTTTTTTTTTCCAGGGATGGGGGTGGGGACGAGTGATATGACTTTGTGATATTCATAAATAATTTTTGAAAAGGTAGTAGTACTTTCATTGAGATGCTTCAAGTATCTAGCTTTAAGCACAACAAATACGAAAAAAAGGAAATTTTAGATGGGTTATTAAAAAAGAAGGAAAACTAGATGAGGGATGTACTTGACTTCATCCTCATTGCTCTTGAGTCTATAAGCCAATGTTAGGGATTCAATTAAACGGAAGAAGATTTTCCTCCTTTTTGAGCCACTGCAAGCAGTAGATCATCCTAAATAACTTTGTGAAGTATCATCATAACTTGCAATTATGATGGTCATGTAGAGAGGATGGGCTAGCAAAGATGGAGCACTTAACTCGTCTGGAGTGATTTTTTTTTTTGGATTGAAAGGATTTCTAAGGTTTGGCTAGGAGTGGGGGTTCTTAACTTTATGAGGTTAAACCTTTTAGATTTTAAAAGATTAGGAGTAAGAAATTCTCAGGACTTTTTCTTGTCTGGTGTGAGCAAATTTGGACCTTCTCAAATTGAGAGAGTTTGAATAAGAAAAGTCTCTGGTTTTCCTAAGACTTTTAAGGTGCATTTGTTTCATGATTGGAATTGACATTGGAATCAGAATGGATTGGAATGACTGGTTTTCCCATTGATGTTGTTTCATTCACTTAAAGGCAGGAATCGGAATCAACCCAAATTTTCAATTTTACCCTTGAATTAAAATCTTCAGAAATTAATTGTTTTCATCTATTTTGATATATTTATCTTATTTGATATTAAAAACACACATCAGGGGACTTGAAATTGAACATCATATATCAATTGGCTTCTCTAAGGATGATATTTTTTTTCCAATTTGTTAATTACTCTTGTGAATATCCCTCAATTTGAAAATTTATTTTTGTATATTAATAATTTTATATTTGTTATATGATATATTTGTTTGTTAACATTTATAGAGTATAATTAGAAATTATTGACCAATTGAAAGACGACCTAATATATGTGAAAGAGAAGTTAGGAAGATGGGTTGCCATCCACTCTCTCTCGTCAAGATCAACATTTCTTCAATATTCAAATTTTCTGCTATAGTGTGGGGCACTGGGTAGGTGGAATGTAAAATTAATGTTTCTTTAAATCAAGGATTGCCGAACTGGTACCGGTCGGCCACCAGACTGGTTCGGTATGGGTTTAGACCGGTATCGAATGGCCAAACAGGCCACAGCGCGCGCGCGGCGCAGTGTGGCATTAAATGCCATAGTAACCGGACTCGGTGCTGGTTCGCACCGAGTCCTGGCCGAATTGGACGGAACTGGTCCAGTTTCGTTTGGTTCGGCCTTGTATCGGTCAGTAGGCCCGGAATCATTTTCTGTAGCCGTACCGATTTGGTCAGAGACCGAACCGGTTCGGTACGGGCTGAACTGGCTGATACGGGCCGGTTCAGCATTTCTTGCTTTAAATGCTATTTATCCAAAGCGCGTATATATACAAAAAAATTAACATCAATACAAAATTAAATTAGGGGGAGTGTGACTTCGTGAAAAGAGAAATTAACTGCCATGGGGCCAAAAAAAAGCACATATTTTTAACATCTTGGCCTAGGGTTTGGAACACATCATAAAAGGAAAAGGATAACGTTGCATCCTATTAAGAAAGCAACATAACATCCTATTAAAGGAAAAAGATAGCAAAACAACCGTTAATCTATGTTATGAAGTCCTAACAAGAATCCCATAAAGAAACTAATGTAGCATCCCAAAAAACTGATGTCCCTCTATCAAAAGGGACAGGTTGCTTTCACAATATAGGTTAACAGTTATTTTTCTATCTTTTTCCTTTTATGGGATACTATGTCACTTTCTTTATGGTTATCTTTATCCTTTTATAACGTGTTTTGAAGTTTAGATTTGCTAAGATGTTAAAAATATGTGCTCTATTTTTTGGCCCCATGGGGTTAATTTCTCTTTCTAGAAAGCTGCTCTCTGCCCCCAATTAATTTTGTATTGATGCTAATATTTTTGGTATATATGTGCTTTAGATAAATAACATTTAAAGAAACATCAATTTTATATTGTACCGGCTCAATGTTTCTTACACTATAACAGAAGATTTGAATATTGAAGGAATGTCAATGTTGACGAGAGAGTGGATGGCAACCCATCTTTCCAACTATTTAACATATGTTAGGTCATCTTCCATTTGGTCAATACTTACAAATTATATTCAATAAATGTTGACAAGAAAATATATAATATAATAAGTATAAAATTATTAATATACAGAGATAAATTTTCAGTTTAAGGGATATTCACAGGAGCAATCAACAAATCGACAAAAAAAATATCATCCCTAGAGAAGTCAGTTCTTAAATTGTGTTCAAGTTCAAGTCCCCTGATGTGTATTTTTAATGTCATATAAGGTAAATATCTCAAAAATAGATGAAATAATCAATTTTTGAAGATTTCAGTTCAAGGGTTAAATTGAAAATTTGGGTTGATTTCAATTCTTGCCTTTCAATGAACCAAACCAAAACAATGGGAAGCGGTTATTCCGATTCCGATCCTAGTCACGAACCAAATGTGCCAGGGAATATGGCCATTCCGATTTCCATTTTGATTCCAATTCTGGTCACGAACCAAACACGCCCTTTATGGCTCCATTCATGCTTAAAGAAAAAACATGTTTTTAATTGAAAAAGGAAAGCGCAATTTCCAAGGAAGTGTGTCTAGAATAGAGGAAGAAATAGTATCTTGAAGATATTTGCACAAATAAAATAGTAAGAAGAAGGAACATGGAAGTAGCCATTTTCTTGTGAAATAATCTAAGAATGGTTGCCAGGAGGGATTCTCATTTCTTATTAGATTCTGAGGTCAGAATTTGGAGAACTAACGAACAATTGGTAGAAGTTGTGATAGACCGATATAACAAGATCTGCTATGATGGGTTTTTGCCATTTATTGAAGTGATATGTTATGTTTTACCAATTATTTGCTTACATGTTGCAGGAATGAAGACCATAATTTGGAGCATCACTAATTGTCATATGCCACGCCCACAGGTTTATATCTATTTGTTTCCATGCTTCATATGTGGATGCCACTTTGTTGTCTGATGTATGATTTTTTTTTTCTTTAGGTTTCACCATCATCACATGGCACACATCAGCAAGTGCAGGTCTCACCTTCAACTAATGTGCCACCTTCACATGTGTTTAAAGGGATGAGGGAGGATGAGGTATTGGCTGTCCATGTGTTTCTTGTTGCCTTTCCTCTTTTTTATGGACCCAACTCATTTGTTTCTGATGTGAATTTTGATAGGTTCAGAAGGCCTCAGGTGTTCTGAGGAGTGGTGTTCTCTGCTTAGCTCTTTTTAAAGAAAAGGATGAGGAAAGGGAAATGTTGCAACACTTTTCACAGATTTTAGCTATAATGGAACCCCGAGACCTTACGGACATGTTTTCATTGTGTTTACCAGAACTCTTTGACTGCATGATAACAAACACTCAGTTGCTTCATATATTTTCCACCCTTCTACAAGCTCCTAAGGTCCTCCGACCCTTTGCAGATGTTCTGATAAATTTTCTTGTCAGCAATAAACTTGATGCTCTTAAACATCCAGATACTCCTGCAGCAAAACTTGTTTTGCAACTTTTTCGATTCTTATTTGTTGCTGCTGCAAAGGCTCATACAGAATGTGAACGCATACTGCAGCCTCATATTCCTGTGATAATGGAAGTTTGCATGAAGAATGCTACTGAAGTTGAAAAGCCTCTTGGTTATATGCACCTTCTTCGTAGTATGTTCCGGTCATTGAGTGGTCCGAAGTTTGATAGCCTGCTGAGAGATCTTATACCATCATTGCAACCTTGTCTTAACATGCTGCTATGTATGCTTGAGGGGCCCACTGGTGAAGATATGAGGGAACTTGTTCTGGAGCTTTGTTTGACATTACCTGCTCGCTTAAGTTCCTTACTTCCTCACATTCCTCGCCTTATGAAGCCTCTGGTTTTAGCTCTGAAGGGAAGTGATGACCTTGTGAATTTAGGACTTCAGACACTTGAGTTCTGGATTGACAGTCTGAATCCTGATTTCTTGGAACCTAGTATGGCAAATGTCATGTCTGAGGTCATTCTTGCTTTATGGTCTCACTTGAGGCCCCTGCCATACCCATGGGGTACAAGAGCTTTGCAACTGCTTGGTAAGTTAGGTGGCCGTAACAGGCGTTTTCTCAAAGAACCCCTCACGCTTGAGTGTAAAGAGAACCCTGAACATGGACTTCGTTTGATCCTTACATTTGAGCCTGCCACCCCATTTTTGGTATCCCTGGATCGTTGCATACACCTTGCTGTAGCTGCAGTTATGCAAAACAGTGGTGGCATGGATGCATTCTACAGGAAACAGGCTCTTAAATTTCTGCGAGTATGCTTAACATCATTGCTGAATTTGCGGGGAAATGTACCAGTTGAGGGAGTGGCCCCTGATAACCTTGGAGCATTGCTAATTTCTTCTGTGGATCCTTCAAGACGCCGTACAGAAACCTCGGATATGAAGGTAAGTTTGAAGTTTCTGTTGTAACTCCTGAAATCATAGAAGTTTTATTGATTAATGTTAATTAAATTCTGCATCTTTGCCATAAAAGAGAACACAATATTTCTTTTCATTGTGAAATTTGATTTTAAAATTTATAACTAAAAGGAAAATCATTCCATCTATCATCATTTTGTGTCCTCTAATGCTTTTATCATGCGCTTATGATATATCGAGCCCTTTTCTCTTTTTTTTTTTTTGTGAAAACTAGGACAGAAGTCCAATATATTTTTCTGATTTTAGTGTTATTAATGCTTTTCTTTTTCAACCATTCCTTAATTCTTGATGCCATCTTTGGCAGAATTGCCATCTTTATGATCAGCAACTTGCTTCTGCAAAATGGCATAATTTAGTAGCATTAGCATCTTACTAGTATATGGAGTTATGGACAGAATTTGCATGCCAATGCCTTTGTATGCGCCTCAAATGTTAAAGAAAGTAGTGAAATGGTACTTGCCCCAGTGGAAATATTCCTCTGCTTAACAACAAGAATTCTAAGTTCGGCTCTTGGATGGCGCATTCTGAACATCCGGACTTGGATAATTATAGTGTAGGTTGATCTCCCTCCCTTTTCTAAAAGGAAAAAGAGAGTATTAACACATTGCAAGATTAAATTATTTAGTATTTTAATTATTAATAATCATATAACCTAAATACAAAACTTGTATGGTTTTGTAACAATGCTATAACAATTTGGTTTGTACTGCTAAAATGGCTAAAATAGTTCATAATTCTGTTGCAACAGTCTTTGCCAATTTAGATATATGGCCATGTTATGCAAGTAATGTTGTTTATCAACTGAAGACTTTTAAAAATCCTATGGACTATGGTGTTAGTTCTTAATGGTTATATTTAGTGTTAACTTGGTCTGGAGGTACTTCCATTAAGATATAGACATGCATGATGACCTCTAATTATTGACACAAACACAAACACATGAATATATATATATATATATATATATATATATATATATATATATGTATATGTATATGTATATATGTACGTCTGTTATATATATATCAAGGTTTGCCGTATCGATACCGGACCCTGTACCGGTGCCACACTAGCATAGTATTGGTACGGTCCAGAGTTTTTTTGGCGTACCGAAAGTTGGTTGCCATCCGTACCGGTATTGAATTGATACGATATGGTATGCCTGGTATTGTCTCGTATGGTACGATACGGCATACCACTATGTATATACATATGTATACATATATATGTACATATATATACACACATACACACATATACGTGTCTCTATGTGCATATATATGTGTATATATATGCACATATATATACACACATATGTATATATATATATATCTCTGTGTATATATATGTATATATTTATGCACATATATATATAGATATATGTATATATCTATGTGTGTGTGTATATGTATCTTTGTATATATATGTATATATCTATGTGTGCATATATATGTATGTATATATATATACACAAGCACACACACATACATGTACATATGTACATATGTACGTGTACATATGTACATATGGACATACACACACACACACATATGTGTCTTTGTGTGTATATATATGCACATATATATACACACATATGTATATATATATATCTGTGTATATATATGTATATATCTGTGTATATGTATATATGTATGTATGAATGTATGTATATATAGATACACACACGCATATGTATATATATATATATATATATATATATATATAGACACACACGACACACATGTATATATATATATATATATATATATATATATATATATATAGACACACATATGTGTGTGTATATACATATATAATATATACACAGACATATCTATCTATCTCTTTATATATATATATATAGATTTATATAGACACACACGCATACATATATATATATATATATAGACACACATATATAATACATGTGTATATACATATATAATATATACACAGACATATCTATCTATCTATTTATATATATATATATAGATTTATACACGTGTGTGTGTGTGTGTGTGTATATATAGACACACACATATATACATCAATAGATACATACATTTATATACATACACGCACACACACACATATATACATATATATACATATACATATACATATACAAATATACATACATATACATATACAAATACACACACACACATACATACATATATGTATGTATACATACATGCGTACATACAGATATCTATATCTATATATATCTATACACACACACATGCATATGCATATATACATATGCATATATACATACATACATATAGATATATATGTATGTATATATCTATATGTATGTATGTATATACACACACACATACATACATACATACATACATATGTATGTATAGATACACATGCACATACACATATACAGATATATATACACACATATACATATACACACACACACACACACGCACATATACATATATACACACACACATATACAAATATATATATATATATATATATATATATATATATATATATATATATATATGTGTCAGTGTGTGTGTGTGTGTGTGTGTGTTTATTTGCATATGTGTGTGTGTGTGTCTATATATATATATATATATATATATATATATATTTATATGCATTTATGTTTGTAGGGGTGGCTTTTATATTTAAATTTGTCTCCAGGAAGTATGTAGATCATCTTAAAACTTATAAGGATCTTAAGCTATTGATCTTTGATCTATTTACCTTGTAGGAGCTTCTTGACCTTGTAATTCATTGACTATATCATAAACTTATCCTTGTTGACAGGTTGATTTGGGTGTGAAGACAAAAACTCAACTAATGGCTGAGAAATCTGTTTTCAAGACTCTCCTGATGACAACTATTGCAGCCAGTGCAGATCCTGAGCTGCAAGATGCAAATGATGAATTTGCTATTAATGTGTGCCGTCATTTTGCGATGCTTTTTCATGTTGATTATTCTTCAGCTAATTCTTCTGTCACAATAGGGCATCAAGTTGGTTCTGTGCTCTCATCAAGTGGTCACATGAATTCCAGATCAAGGGGTAGCACTTCCTCTAATCTTAAGGAGTTGGATCCTCTAATTTTCTTGGATGCATTAGTAGATGTGCTTTCCAGTGAAAACCGACTCCATGCCAAGGCCGCTCTTACTGCTTTGAATGTGTTTTCTGAAACACTTCTTTTTCTTGCACGAGCAAAACATACTGGCGTGCCCAGTTCAAGGGGTGGCCCTGGGACACCAATGATGGTTTCTAGTCCATCACTGAATCCTGTATATTCACCCCCCCCAAGTGTCCGAGTTCCTGTATTTGAACAACTTTTGCCTCGTCTACTCCATTGTTGTTATGGAAGTACTTGGCAAGCTCAAATTGGAGGTGTAATGGGGCTTGGGGCTTTAGTTGGCAAAGTCTCTGTTGAGACTTTATGCATTTTCCAAGTGAGAATAGTGCGTGGTCTTATATATGTGCTCAAAAGACTACCAATGCATGCCAATAAAGAGCAGGAAGAGACAAGTCAAGTCCTTTCTCAGGTTCTCCGTGTGGTGAATAATGTGGATGAAGCAAACAATGAAGCTCGCAGGAATAGTTTTCAGGGAGTTGTTGAATTTCTTGCTATGGAGCTCTTAAACCCAAATGCCTCTATCATTGTAAGAAAGAACGTGCAATCATGCTTGGCACTTTTAGCTAGCAGGACTGGTAGTGAGGTGTCTGAATTGCTGGAACCTTTTTATCAACCTATGCTTCAGCCTCTTATAATGCGACCACTACGGTTGAAGAATATCGAGCAACAAGTATTAACAATTGCTATCCAACTACTAGCTGACTTCCTAAATCACAGATTTTTCTTTTTTACCTTAGAATTATAAAGTTGATACCATTCTTTTCCTTTACAGGTTGGTACAGTAACAGCTTTGAACTTTTGCCTTGCCTTGAGGCCGCCTCTTCTCAAGTTGACGCCAGAACTAGTCAATTTCTTGCAAGAAGCACTGCAATTTGCTGAGGCTGATGAAACAGTTTTGGCCACAAAGTTAATGAATCCCAAAGTGGTGACTACATTTAACAAGCTTCGGACAGCATGCATTGAACTGCTTTGTACTGCGATGGCTTGGGCTGATCTGAAGACACCAAATTATGCTGAGTTGCGTGCGAAGATCATTGCAATGTTTTTTAAGTCCCTTACCTGTCGGACCCCAGAGATTGTGGCTGTGGCAAAGGAAGGGCTTCGTCAGGTTTCTAAGATTTTTCCCCCTTTTTTTGTTTCACTTTAGTATGCTTTTATTTAAATCATGATTTTTCTGTTCAAGTAACTAACCTAGATGTACTGTAGGTGCTCCATATTTCAACTATAGGGTATATGATGTTTTATATAATGTTTTATCTTCTGATCATGATGTAAACTATTTAGAAGTTGCTTTTTAGGTTATTCAGCAACAAAGGATGCCAAAAGATCTTTTGCAGAGCAGCCTGAGGCCTATTTTGGTTAACTTAGCACATACGAGAAGTCTTACCATGCCCTTGCTGCAAGGATTGGCCCGTCTGCTTGAACTTTTATCCAACTGGTTTAATGCCACTTTGGGCGTCAAGTTATTGGATCACTTGAAGAAATGGCTAGAACCTGAAAAGCTTGTGCAAAGTTCAAAGGCCTGGAAGAATGGAGACGAGCCGAAGGTTGCAGCAGGTATTCTTGCTTGCTTGATTGTTCAATTTCTGCTTCAGTGCTGGTTTCTGATTATGTGTTTTGTCTTCTGCAGCCATGATTGAAATCTTCCACCTTCTCCCTCCAGCAGCTGGGAAGTTCCTAGATGAACTTGTGACTATAATAATTGATCTGGAAGGGGCACTTCCCCAGGGACAGTTTTATAGTGAAATCAACAGCCCTTATCGTCTCCCACTTGCCAAATTTTTAAATCGTTATGCCACAGATGCTGTAGACTATTTTCTTGCTCGATCAGGTCATCCAAAATATTTCAGACGGTAAGCATGTGGCTGTATGATTAATTGATAAGGAACTCATAGATGGAAGTAAGAGTAAGTTTACTAGTTTTCTTCTGCTCCAAACTTTGTTTTTCAGGTTTATGTATATTATCTGCTCAGATGCTGGTCAGCTTCTAAGAGAAGAACTTGCAAAGTCACCACAAAAAATACTTGCAAGTGTTTTTCCTCAATTTTACTCACAAGCTGAAGGATCCACAGCACAACCTGGCTCTTCGAATGATGAAGGCCTTATTAACCCCAAATCCGATAATTTTGCTGGTCCATCTCCAGTAAACTTGGGTGCATGTTCTGATGGTTACTTTCATGGACTGGAGCTTATCTCTACTTTAGTTAAATTAATGCCTGAATGGTTGCATGGTAACCGTGTTGTATTTGAGACATTATTAGTTGTTTGGAAATCACCAGAAAGGATTGCTCGTTTACAAAATGAACAGGAACTAAGTTTACTGCAGGTACATTTTCTGATTTCCTCTTCCTCCTCCTTTGTCTCTCTCTGTGTTGCATCTCTGCTGGGGTTCCTTATGTTATTTGATGATGTAATTAGACTGTTTGAGAAATTAATTGTTGTGTAGTGGAAGGGAATTGGTAGGTGATATGACAGTCAACATAAATGTAATTGACAGGAAAATGTCCCTGCATTTGGTCAAGTCTGCATGCCTTTATTCCCCATTAGATTTTTATTGAGAGTTAACCTCTTGTTTCAAGCACATTTTCAAACTCCATTTCTAATTCTGTCCAGGTTTCTCTAATTTTCTTGCTCTTTTGTATCAATTCTTGTAATCAAATCGAGGTCCCTCTTCCTTTTGAGCCTTGCAATGTTAATAGGATTTTATCTAGATATGACCTTACTATTTTTATCTGCACTGGACTTGTCCTCCATTAATGCTGTCTGTTCTTTGTTTACAAAAGCCATTTTCCAGTGCATTTGCTAGATTGCTGACTTATCTGTATTGGGCTGGCTTTTCTGGAAGCTGCTATTAACAAGTTAGCCATGAATAAGTAGTTTGGGATGAATTAGTAAGGAAGGACTTGATTTCACTACATTTTTTCAGCAACTGTAGCTCTAATAGAGCAGAATGGAGGAAAAAAATTCATGTGGCCGACCCCCACTAATTTGGGATTAAGGCTTATTTGAGTTGAGTTGATATTAACAAGTTAGCTATACAATTGTGGTCTACAAGGGATCAAGGTTATTGTTGAAGTTGAATTAACAAAATATCCTGCAATATATTTGTTGTAGCATTCTTGGCTTCCACCTTTAGGTATGGTGAGATTTACATTTTGCAAAATTAAATTAGCAACATAATCTTATAAACTCCAAACATATTATCTAGAACCAGTATATATCTTATTTACTTGAGATGGTCTAAGGATTAAAATATTGCTTATAATGCCTATGTTGATTGTCAAGTAATGTCAGCATTTGGCACAATTCAACATGGGGTTGTGTGGGTTTGTAAAACCATGGTTTGCAAAACTGAGCCGAATTGCCGGATTTGGGGTAATACAGAATTGAACTGGTGTGGAAATGGTCGGTTTGCTGATTCGTTTTGGAACTTAGGCCACACTTGTCTGAACCGAGCAGAATTGCCTGTTTCTGCTTGGTACTGACCCATATCACCTGATTTCATGCAGTACCATGATTGGGAGCGAGAGAAAAGTGCTGTCTCGAAATGGGGTATGCACCATACCATACCAAACTGATAATATACTAGTGCGGATTCCTGTACCGGTTTTGTGGACCTTGTGTAAAACAATTTGCTACTAGAGATAATACATGCTTATTAAATTTTTCAGATATAAACCATTTTTATTTGCATTATATTATTGTATAAAAATGTTGAAAGAAATAAATTGTTGAGCAACATTTAGAAATCTGTATTCATAAACTACCGAAGATATTTATGCTAACCACTGTTAATTTGTGCATTGCATATCTTTGGGGTAATTTGTCCCACAAACTAATATTATAAATTTTCATTTCATGTAAGCACAAATAATTTCAAACGACTTTTCATTGATTGTGCAAATATTGCCGAGGATTGACGTATCATGCAGTATGGAACCATACATTTCCTTGCTGTGCCTATCATGTGCATGGGCTAAAAGCGAAAAACAAGGGTTTCTGCTGGACAATGTCATGTTTCTGCTGATCAATATGTTAGTTATGCATGATAAAGAGTTAATCCATCCCCCCTGCCCATGCTTGATCAACACAGTGCATAACTTGTGGTACAAACTAATACACATTGATGCCTAAATCCTTATATATTGCCGAGAGTGTGGGAGGCTCATATGCTGGTAATCATCTGAAAAATTTATAAGCTATTGGTTACCTTATTATGATATTTTACCTTTTCTTCTTTCATTTTTCCCCAAAGAGGGCCTTCAAAAGGGAAAAGGATTCAATATATGTGAACCATGAAATATTGTAGTAGATTGGCATCTGCGATGCAATTTCTTTAGCTTTTGATATTTTGACATTCATGAGTCATTTATTCTATCTTTGGTTTAGATCAACTGGTATATATGAAGTGATTTACTGGTATTTATTAGGTGACTTAAATTGTGGTCTTGTCTAAATTGTACAGGTGATCTGTTTTTCTTCTTTTGTTTTTCCCCCCAGACAGGGCCTTCAAAAGGAATAAGGATTCAATATAGCGTGAACTATTAAATAGTAGTAGATGGACATCTGTGATGCAATTTCTTTAGTCTTTGACATTTTGACATTCATGATACATTTCTTCTGTCTTTGGATTTGATCAATTGTATATATCAAGTGATTGAGTGGTATTTATTAGGTGACGTAAATGTGGTCTAATCTAAAATATACAGGTGAAGGAAAGTAAGCGGCTTGTCAAATGTTTCCTTAATTATCTAAGGCATGACAAATCTGAAGTTGGTGCGCTTTTTGACATGCTATCAATATTCTTATTCCACAGTCGTATTGACTATACTTTTCTAAAGGAATTTTATATCATTGAGGTAAGCAGTTAATTTAGTTGTAGGATAAGATTCATCTATTATTGTTATATTTTACTTCTCTACACCAATTCAGTCCATCACTGGTGCTCGTTGTTGCCATTGGGATTCAGGTTGCTGAAGGATATGCTCCCAACTTAAAGAAAACAATTCTCTTGCACTTCTTGAATATCTTTCAGTCGAAACAATATGGACAAGATCACTTTGTTGTGGCCATGCAAATACTCATCCTTCCAATGTTAGCACATTCTTTTCAAAATGGCCAAAGTTGGGAAGTTGTCGACCCTGCTATAATAAAAACAATTGTTGAGAAACTTCTTGATCCTCCTGAAGAGGTGGTTATTTACATGCATTTGAATGACAAAATATTTCCCTTGACGTATAAGTGTATAACTATCTTTGAACTTTGGTTACATTTTTTAAAATAATATATTCCTGCTTCCTTTTGTAGGTGAGTGCTGAATATGATGAGCCTCTGAGAATCGAACTTTTACAGCTTGCCACATTACTTTTGAAGTATCTACAAAGTGATCTTGTTCATCATCGCAAGGAGCTTATTAAATTTGGTTGGAATCATCTCAAGCGTGAAGATAATTCTAGTAAACAGTGGGCTTTTGTCAATGTTTGTCATTTCTTAGAAGCCTATCAAGCACCTGAGAAGATTATCCTCCAGGTATTCTTCAACAAACTTATACAAGAATGGATCTTGCATGCCATGTAGGTTTGCATATTTAACCAACTCTTCTGTCCTCTTGCATAAAATCATTACTATTTTCATCAAAAACTTTCAATTTGTGGAAGAGTTCTTTAATATTGCTTTTCTATTATTATGTTTATGTTTTTATATGTCAGATTAAATTGGGTAACTTTAGTAAATGTCTGAAACTTAGATCTTTGGTTGGATTGCCTGTTTCCATCTGGGATGGGTCCACTTTCCTAAGATCGACAATTCATCCAATTGGTGATCGATGTTATTATGAGACTTATGCTCAACCCAAGGTTCTCATATTCAAACTATTCACCAATTTTTTTTAAAAAAACATGAATTATCCATGACAGGAATTCTACAAGTTGTTCTGCAATTTATTCACTCAGCAGCGACTGCATCAGAAATAGTTCACAAAATTCGCTGATTTTGCATATAAATTGCAATAGGGTACGCCGTTCGGCTTACTTTTTATTGCGAGATCTTGCAGGCATGGGTCTGCAGGGGTGATAGGAACCACATAATGACCTATAAAAAAAGAAACATATAATAAGAAAAGGGAAAAAATGACAAAAGGTATATAGGATTTGTATTTGGAAAATGTGCAAAACTTAGGCACCTGGGCCTCAGTTTCTATTGTTCGTGGTGCCTCATGTTACCCTGGGGACATCTCAATGAACTAATAATGGGAGCCTGCTTGTCCATTCCTTTCCTTCCCTCAGGATTTTTCTTTTTAGTATTCAGGGAATTCCCTCAGCACTTTGTTTTGCTAAGCTTTGAAAATTTTGAAGACTAACCATAATGTCTTCGATAAAAGAATATATATATATATATTCTTTTATATGTATGTGTATTTATCATCATGATCATTTTCCGAACTGTTCTTTAATGCCAAACTTGTGACTATGACAGCTCTCAGCTATAGGTACAGGTGTACTTGAAGTTTAGCCAAAATGGGTCTGATATGGGTCTGGCTGAGCACTCACTCTTATAGCTGAGTTCATGACATAGACACATTATCCAACTCATTGTAAAATCTTTGAGTAATTCATGATTTTTCATTTAGATAAATGATCCAAGATTAGTCAGGTAGTTTAATTTTTCAGAACTCTTATTGGTGTCATTAGCAGCCTACATGTTCATTCATTTGAGGAAAAAGCTGCTGGACTCTTGATGACATCTGCTTTGGCTTTAGCTTGTGGAACTAATAGAATGTTAATGTGTAATGCTCAATGCACCTGAAAGCTATCATGTTGGCTCGAAAACCTGACTAATTCTTTCAGAAAACTGAAATATTTAGAGGTTTCTAAATCAAATGGAAGCTGAAATTAGAGTCGGATCTACATATTTCTACGATTTTATTTGATAAAGACTTCTCGTTATGACTGTATACACATGCACATATGTATATATACTAAGATTCATATGGATTTATTTTATGTAGCGGTTGTTTGTGTATTATATTTCACCTTTTACTGATATATCCTATTGCTGTATCCATGTCAAATTGCTAGGAATGAAATCTTCTCTTTATGCAGGTGTTTATTGCTCTCTTAAGAACTTGCCAGCCGGAGAATAAGTTGCTGGTGAGACAGGCTCTTGATATTCTAATGCCTGCACTTCCTCGAAGACTACCTCCTGGAGAATGTCGTGTGCCGATATGGATTCGTTATACCAAGAAAATTCTTGTTGAGGAAGGTCATTCAATTCCTAATATGATTCATATTTTTCAGCTTATTGTACGCCATTCAGACCTCTTCTATAGCTGCAGAGCACAATTTGTTCCTCAGATGGTAAATTCTCTCAGCCGGTTAGGATTGCCATACAACACGACTGCTGAAAATAGACGCCTCGCCATTGAACTTGCTGGATTAGTTGTTGCCTGGGAAAGGCAAAGACAAAATGAAATGAAAGTTGTGTCAGATACTGAGGGCCATAATCAGATGGATGTATTTAATTCTGGTTCTGTTGGTGGTGATTCAAAGCGCCCGCCAGACGCTTCTGCATTTCCTGATGATCTGAGTAAGCGTGTGAAGGTTGAACCTGGGCTGCAGTCTCTTTGTGTGATGTCACCTGGTGGAGCATCTATTCCCAATGTCGAAACTCCTGGATCTGTTGGACAACCTGATGAGGAGTATAAACCTAATGCTGCAATGGAAGAGATGATTATCACATTCCTCATTAGGGTGAGGCAATTTTTCAATGTCCTTTTCCCTTTTCCTCATTGAAGAATTCATAGTAAATTAACATCTTCCAACTCTTTTTCTTTAGCTTAACTATTCTTGGACTTACCTGTTATTAGTCTTCAGGTTACAATATTTAATTATTTAGAATGTTGTTATTATTGTAGGTCCAATACAGGCTCACTTTCTATATGAAATTTACTTTTTTGTCTTCTTGATGTGTAAGTTTGACTCTTAAATTTCTTTGTTTCTGAGTTTGTTTTCGGTCATCCATATGCCTCATTTCAATGCTGTATTTCAACAATAAAACATTTTATAATTTTATATTAAATAAAAGTTCTTTTGAAAAAAATAAATGTTGTATCTGAATGTCGTAATTGAGAAGATTCTTCTGCAAGTTAAGCTGAAAAATTGCAGTTCTTTCTAATGTATTACTTGCCTCTCATGGGAGGCCATGCTTCCTCTTTCATATACCCCACTTGGTGCAATAGAATATTGTTATCACCAAAGGTGTAATTATATCCAGAAGGCCAAATTGCTTTGAAGTGTTTGTCTCTTATATTTTGGTCTTTCAATAGTCACATTTATGGAGACTATAATCTAATTTCTTTCATCATTGCTTTTGTTACATCTTACATGTCTGTTTAAATTCTTCTTATCACAGTATATGACATGGTTTAATTTAGAAATAGGTTTATTTGATATGATCATGTTGGCATTCCTTATTTATTAGATAAAACATGCAAGATATATATTCCAAAATTCATCTTTTTCCCAAATTAGCTAATTCATTTGCAAGTCTCCAGATCCATTTTTTTATGGCCATGCAGTTAATGCCATGTTTTTTAGTTTACGGTAAATTCTTTCTAAATTTTGTAGTTCGTTCTTTTTTTTTTTTTGGAACTATAATTCATGTTTTTATTAGACTTGAAGGGGAGTACAACATTTGGTTTCTTGACCTGTGTGATCAGGTGCCAGATCTGTATGGTATGATGCATGCCATACTGATATACTGGACTGTCTGCCAGGTATCGGTGCCCCATCAAAAGCCTTCTGGCAAGAGTGGGAAGAAGCCTTGAGGATCTGGTGAGAAACCCCAGCAGCAGCCTAGATCGCTGGCGGGACAGGGTTTCTAGAATAGTAAACAAAAATTGAGGGTATAACGATTATCCTTGAGGGCAAGGTATGCCATGCCGGTCTTAACTGGATGGTATGGGGCATACCGTACCATACCGTTTTTGTACCGGTAGCTGGTACGGATGGTGTACCGACACTTGGTATGCCTAAAAAATTTCATACTGTACCATATCAATACTGTGCTAGTGTGACACCAATACAGGGTCTGGTACCTAGTGAAGTACTGGGAGGGGAGGCGAGGGTCGTCATTGAAAGGGCGAGTCATGGAGGCATGAGAGAGAGGCAAGGGTCGTCATTGAAAGGGCGAGTCATGGAGGCATGAGAGGGGGAGATTGGAAACCCTAGCAAGGGGGGAGATTAGGATCAGGGTTGGAAAGAAGGGGGAGGGGGATTTATATATTGGGGAAGGAGGGGAATCAGTTCAGCCTTCTCTGAAACCAGGTGGAACTGGTTGGTTAGGCCCTTTTCTGACCAGGTCGGTCTCTGCCCTGAATCAAAGGCTTGAACCACCCCAGGTCTTGGCTGGGTTGGTAGGGTATGGAATGTACCACCTGGTTTGGTACACTCAGCAACCATGGGGGAACATTCTAAATCCATTTTCTATTCTTCTTGGTTCTTATTTATTCCTCTCCAGTTATCATCAGTCAATCTGTGGTTCATACAAGATATAAAGGCAATTTAACCCCCTCGTCATCTAACTCTGTAATGTATTAAAGTTACCCATCTTGTTAGTCTTGGCTTGTATATGTTTTCTTGCTTCTTGTTCAAAACAGTCACTCTTAGCTAGGTTTGAAAGTCCTACCTTGGTCACTCATGAGTTGCACAAGTTGGGTTTCATGCCAGTGCCTCATTTCATGTTTGCCGTATTGCACCAATATTAGACAGAGTTCTCTTTCACCATCTCTGAAGTGTTTTTTTACCATGTGATTTATAAACCTTTATAAAGGGTTAAGTTTGCAATCAAACTGTTGTGGGATCGATGTTTGGTATTCCCCGTTCAAGGTCTGTCCGCAAATTGAAGTATTGACTTTGTTATGCTCTCATATGATGAAATATATTGGTTCAGATGCAAGATGTAAAACTTTTGGCTTTCTGTGTTGATGTAGTAGAGACTGAATATTTGGTGTCTATTGAGGATTGCAGTTGCTGCAATTTAATATGTACCTCACATTGCCAGCAATATTTCCTGTTCAAAAAAATTGGCCTCTAGTGCGATACTATGGTGGACAACATTGTAAAAGTATTAGAACACAGAAGTCACACTTGCAATATAATTCCTACAGTAATATTGCTTCAATTTACAATCCATTTCAATTTTTATTCTCATAATCAGCATCATAATTAGGTATATATTTTATGAATGATTTCATGAATGGCATTTTAAACTCTCACCTCATCTGAAAAACAGGTTGCATTGGTGATTGAACCTAAAGATAAGGAAACTACCTCTATGTACAAGCAAGCTTTAGAGCTACTTACACAAGCTTTGGAGGTCTGGCCGAATGCCAATGTCAAATTCAATTATCTTGAGAAGCTTCTTGGCAATCTTCCACCTCAGTCAAAAGATCCAGCAACAGCTCTTGCACAGGGCCTTGTTGTCATGAACAAGGTCTTGGAAAAGCAGCCTCGCCTGTTTGTCAGGAACAACATAAATCACATCTCTCAAGTAGGTTATCATTTCCACTTGTATTATATGGTGATAATAACCTTGACATGTAATTCATTCTGTAAGCTGCTGTTTTGCAGATACTGGAGCCCTGTTTCAACAGTAAATTGTTGGATGCTGGAAAGTCACTGTGCTCCTTATTGAAAATGGTTTTCACTGCTTTCCCTCTTGAAGCAGCTAGTACACCACAGGATGTAAAAATATTGTATCAAAGAGTTGGAGAGCTCATACAAAAACATCTTGCTGCTGTGACAGCTCCTCAGATATCTCTTGAAATTAGCAGTGCAAACTCAATGATAAGCTTTGCACTTGTTATTCTTAAAACTTTAACAGAAGTTCAAAAAAATTTTATTGATCCATTCATTGGCTTGTTGCTTCGCGTCCTTCAACGTCTAGCACGAGACATGGGATCATCTGCTGGTTCACATATCAGACAAGTACGGCATATCTAACATCAAGTTGTATTATAGTAACTTCTTTCTTTCTGGTCCTGATGGCTGCCCTTTTCCTCACATTAAACCTCAAAGTTGTCTTTTCGCTTTATTTGGGTTATTTTTCAAGATTTTTGATCAGTTATTTATATGTTAGTGATTTATTATAGTTTGGTTGTTGTTTTGTTGCTAGTTTTATACAATCTAGAATAGAATTGAATGTTTAGATTATTTTTTCTTAAATTTTTCTATAATTTTTTTGAAGCAATATGATATATAACTTTGGTTTAAAGTATTCTGTTTGCTTTCGTAAATTGTTCTTATGTGCATTTTGTGCATGCTATATACACTTTACTGCATGACAAAAATGATCTTATCATTTTTGTCTTCATTTTGGAAAGAAATAATTATTTTTGTTGGAATTCTTGTTTGGAGATTAACTTGTCAATTGAATTGATCAAGATCTGCAATCTTGGTATGGGGTACCATATTGGTATGTCATCAATTCAGTATGGTACGGTCGGTAAGATACAATGTGTACCCTATATCGAGATAGCTTGGGACCCTTTTTTTCTTTTTATCACCGTACCCACTTGAAACTGAGTGGTGCGAGTTTGTACAGGTTGGTATTGCACAATACACATCTTGGTTTTGGGCAGTATGGTATGGTTCAACTTGCAGGGATTGGTATGGGCCGGTTCAGAGCCTTTACTGACTCGAATGGTGTTTTTGTGCTGGTTCCGATTTGATACGGATTGGTATGCCTTGAACTGGGGCAATACAACAAACATTGGAACTCATACTAGGATCTAGTTCTTAGAAGGTTTGTAAATTAGATTCGTGCTACAGATACCTAAAGAAAATTGGTTGGATTAGTTTGGAACTTGGGAGTATGCATGTGCCGGATCTATATTATTTTTCAATTGGATGTAGGGTTACTCAATCAGGATACTTAGAAATATATCCTTATCCTATGTTTTTGTCAACTTGTGGTATTAGTTTTTGACTAAATTTGAAGGTTGGCTTGTGAAACAAAGTATCAAAGAAATTCTATATGGCAATATGGAGGAAGCTTATGCAGCTTTAAGAACAGACCACACTATGGTATCTACCAAGGTTCGCCGTACCATACCGAATCGGTTCGATACTGATGCACAGTACGAGGGGCGTACGGTAACTCGGTACGCTGAACCGGCTCCGTACTATATCATACTGACACAATGGTACTGTGGTATTGGTATGGGGCCTGGTATTGAGACGGTATGCCTTGGTACATACCACGCTGCATTAAAATGTATCAAGGTATGTACCACAATATGTACTATAGTCGGCGGAACCATCACGAACCGCTTGGTTCGGAGCGTACTAAGCCGTATCGGCGATAGATTGGAATGGTTCCGGCAACCAAAACGTGAAATTGGGATAGAGGGGGAGAAGGAGAAGGAAAGAGAGGAAAAGAGAGAGAGCGGGGGAGGGCAGGAGAGGGAGAGGAAGAGAGAGGGAGGGCCGGGGAGCCGCGTGGAGGGGCTCTGCCTCTGGTTCCTCTGTTTCGTTCAAAACAGGGGTCCTGGAGGGGGCCCCTTTTTATTTTCAAAAATTTTAGAGAAGCATAGAAAACTAATTTTGGGCTTATGTTTATATGAAGCATCCACTCTTTTTTCCATGAAAGTAATGAATTTGTCTCTATTAAGAGCTGACATATTGGAGGTACAAATGGATTAGGTAGTCTGTATTGTAATTGGACCCAATCCACATCCAAAACATGATTATATGAGTCATATACTAGTTCTTGATTTAAACCAAATTTTAACAAAGTTAGATTTAAGAATCCCAAAATTAGTTCTGTAACTGTTGAGCCAGATAGACTTAAGAATTGTTTCCATATTTGTTAGCAAACATGAAACAAAAACTTCTCTCCAAAGCACTTCTTCTGAAGTGTTTCATGTAGAATCCTTTTGA
Source organism: Phoenix dactylifera (assembly GCF_009389715.1). Classification (NCBI taxonomy): domain Eukaryota; kingdom Viridiplantae; phylum Streptophyta; class Magnoliopsida; order Arecales; family Arecaceae; genus Phoenix; species Phoenix dactylifera. The sequence goes on from NC_052404.1 coordinate 705,500, forward strand.
AATGCAAAAGCAATGCTGCATATGCCTTTTTTCTTCTGATTTAAATAAAAAGCAGCTGTGGTTATGGAACATGTTTCTGTTTTCAAGAGACTAGAACCAAATTTAAAAGAATTATGAACATGCATAAGAAACAAAAATAGGAGATTGGCAGAAATACCAAATGCAAGATTGGCAAATCTGTGTCATTCTAAGTCAACCATAATGTAACTGTTACCGCTAGAATCCGAACTGGTGTGTTGAGGTCGGTAGGTGACCAAGGTGAAAGTGAGGTCGGTTCCGCTCCAAGCTGAAGAGTTGGGGCTGATAAGTGGAGCACTGGTGGTGATTCTGACAGTCTGACTAAACTTCGATGAATTGGGATTAATCTGAATTTGAAGTCCTTTTGCCGGAGTTTGTCTGGCGGGGGATTCTTTGATGTTCAAGTCAGTCAAATTCTAAGAAAACGGTGGAAGAGAGAGAGTTTTTGGAGAGAGAAAGTTGAGTGAAGAATGACTTGCTTGAGGGTCCCACAGTCCTTCCTTTTTATAGGATGGGGTCTTCATTATCCAGACTAATAGGACGTGCAATAACTGCTGAGTAACGACTCCCACATTGTGCATGTAATGACAACTGTTTTAACCATGCAATAATGGCCGATCTGGCGTAACCGCCGCAGAGATCATGGCCATGTTCTTAATGAGCATTAATTGCCTAAAAATGGTCCTCAATGAGAGACACTTGGCTATTCTTTGTTGCTCGATCGGGCTAGAATGACATTTCAGCTAAGACTGAGGTAAAACACTTCGGACAATACCGAGGTCAGGTATGACGACTTATACCGAGGTCAAGTCGGCAAATATGCACTATATCATAACCTATAGATATTTCTTTTGCAGTATAATACGATCTGCTAGAATTTTCTTTTGTCATATTGATGTTTAGTCATCATTCTTCTATTTAATGGTGTTATGTTATAATATTATAAGTGAATTATGATTTTCTTTCTTATTCTTATCATCCTATAGGTGTTGCTTATTTGTGACCTTATTTCCAGGGACAGAGGACAGACCTAGATTCATCAGTAAGTTCACGAGCAATCACTGACTCTGCTTCGGTCATCTCTAATATGAAATGCGCTCTACAGCTTATTAATGAAAGGGTCATGCATTCAACTGAGTGTAAACGATTAATGGGCCAAATACTGCATGCACTGCTTTCAGAAAAAGGTACAGATCCCAGTTTGCTCTTATGCTTACTTGATGCAATAAAGGTTTGGAGTGAGGATGACTATAGGCATGCTTCATCTGGTGCTTCAAGTGCTGCTCTTACTCAGAAGGAGATAGTATCCTTTATGCAGAAGCTGTCTTTAGTTGACAGGAAGAACTTCTCTCCTGCAGCACTAAAAGAATGGGATGAGAAATTTTTACAACTTCTTTATAGGCTCTGTACGGATTCAAGCAAGTAAGCAATAAACTGAGATTTACTGATGGTGAATCTTTGTGGGATGATTTGTTTTCTTTTGTCTGACAATTTTGATGGTTGCCAGATATCCTCTACCCCTTCGTCAAGAAGTATTCCTAAAGGTAGAAAGGCAATTCATGCTTGGATTAAGAGCAAAAGATCCAGAAGTTAGACAACGGTTCTTCTTGCTTTATCACGAGACCCTTGGGAAAACGCTATACACAAGACTCCAATTCATCATCCAAATTCAAGACTGGGAAGCTGTAGGTGATGTTTTCTGGCTGAAACAGGGCCTTGACCTTCTACTGGCTGTCTTAGTAGAGAATGAACCAATCATGCTTGCTCCAAATTCTGCACGAGTACTGCCACTAATGGCATCAGGGTCCTTTCCAGACCGTCCTATAGTACAGCAACAGGTATCTGATGCACCGGATTGTTCAGATGGTGTTTCCCTTACATTTGATGCCCTTGTGGCTAGACATGCCCAATTTTTGACTGAGATGAGCAAATTTCAGGTCAGTTTGTTTTCATGGCTGTATGATTTATTTTTTTTATCCATTTTTTTCGGTATTTTTGGGGTATAATTTTGTACTTTATCATTTCTATCATGCAGGTGCAAGATCTTGTGATTCCCCTAAGGGAACTAGCCTATGCAGATGCTAATGTGGCGTATCATATGTGGGTGTTAGTCTTCCCAATTGTCTGGGTTGCTTTACATAAAGAAGAACAAGTTGCACTTGCCAAGCCAATGGTATCTCTTTTGTCAAAGGATTACCACAAAAAACAGCAGGGTAGCAGACCTAATGTTGTCCAAGCACTTCTTGAAGGGCTTCATTTGAGCCACCCTCAACCTCGGATGCCAAGTGAGCTCATTAAATATATTGGGAAGACTTACAATGCATGGCACATTTCACTAGCTCTTCTAGAGAGTCATGTCATGTTGCTCATGAATGAAGCAAAATGTTCTGAATCACTAGCTGAGCTCTATCGACTTCTCAATGAAGAAGACATGAGGTGTGGCTTGTGGAAGAGAAGGTCAATTACTGCAGAAACAAGAGCTGGACTATCACTTGTTCAGCATGGTTACTGGCAGCGTGGTCAAAGCCTCTTTTATCAACCGATGATCAAGGCAACACAGGGTACTTATAACAACACAGTTCCAAAGGCTGAAATGTGTCTTTGGGAAGAACAATGGCTTCATTGTGCTAGCCAGTTAAGTCAGTGGGATGTCCTGGCAGATTTTGGCAAGAGTGTAGAGAATTATGAAATTCTTCTCGACTGTCTCTGGAGGGTTCCTGATTGGGCATATTTGAAGGATAATGTAATTCCAAAGGCTCAGGTAGAGGAAACACCAAAGTTGCGTTTGGTGCAAGCATTCTCTGCTCTTCACGATAGGAATGCTAATGGTGTTGGGGAAGCTGAAAACATTGTGGCCAAAGGTATTGAACTTGCGTTAGAACATTGGTGGCAACTGCCTGAGATGTCTGTGCAGTCTCGAACACCACTTTTGCAGCAGTTCCAACAATTAGTCGAGGTACAAGAATCTGCAAGAATACTTCTGGACATTGCAAATGGGAACAAGCAACCTTCAGGGAATTCAGGTGCCAATATCCATAGTGTGTTTGCAGAACTCAAGGATATCTTTGAGACATGGAGACTACGAACTCCTAATGAATGGGATAATATGTCTGTCTGGTATGGTCTACTCCAATGGAGGAATGAGATGTACAATGTTGTGATAGACGCATTTAAGGACTTTGGTCAAACCAACCCCCAACTTCATCATCTTGGCTATCGAGACAAAGCTTGGAATGTGAATAAGCTTGCTCACATAGCCCGTAAGCAAGGCCTTTACGATGTTTGTGTAATGATACTTGACAAGATGTATGGCCATTCTACCATGGAAGTGCAGGTGATAGTTTGATATAAAAATTCTTATGTTCTTTTTGCATTTGTCTACTTCTCAAAGATTTGATGTGAGAACTTATTTGTTAACCATCTACTCGCAGGAAGCATTCGTGAAGATAAAGGAACAAGCAAAAGCTTATCTGGAAATGAAAGGAGAACTGACTAGTGGCCTTAATCTGATAAACAATACTAATCTTGAATATTTTCCTGTGAAACATAAAGCAGAAATATTTTGCCTCAGAGGTGACTTCTTACTTAAGATGAATGACTGTGAAAATGCTAACCTTCAATATTCGAATGCCATAAGCCTTTTTAAACATTTGCCCAAAGGATGGATACATTGGGGAAACTATTGTGATATGGTATGTCATGTTCTTTCCTTTAAGCATTAATCATCTGTATTTATTTGAAGAAAATCATCTTAAGGTTTATGGGCTTTTCTGCAGATTTATAAAGAAACGCATGAGGATCTATGGTTAGAATATGCTGTGAGCTGCTTCTTTCAAGGCATCAAGTATGGTGTTTCGAACTCCCGGAGCCATCTAGCTCGAGTTCTTTATCATCTTAGCTTTGATACACCAAATGAAACTGTGGGAAGAACGTTGGTCAAATATCTGGACCAGTTGCCTCATTGGGTTTGGCTTCCTTGGATACCACAGCTACTGCTTTCCTTGCAAAGAAGTGAAGCACCACATTGCAAGCTTGTTTTATTGAAAATTGCCCAAGTATATCCACAGGTATTTAACATTCAAGGATATGATGGTCATATAGAGGTAGCATTTGTTATATCTATTAATTTTCTTTCATGTACTTAAAACATTGAAAAATATTTTGCAGGCTTTATATTACTGGCTCCGCACATATCTAATGGAACGCCGTGATGTTGCTAATAAATCTGAACTTGGTAGAAATATAGCATTGGCGCAGCAGCGCATGCAACAAGCTGTCTCGGGGAATAATGCTGGTTCCTATAATTTGTCTGAAGGAAATGCAAGAGGCCCCAGTCATGTTGGAAGTACTTCAGAAAGTCAGGTCCATCAAGGTTCCCAGTCAGGTGGTGTTGGTGGTTCCCACGATGGGGCAAATTCTCAAGGACAAGAACCTGAAAGGTCCTCAACAATTGAAGGAGGTGTTAGGACTGGACATGACCAACCCCCACAAACTTCAATTGTAACGGAAGGCGGCCAGAGTGGATTAAGGCGTAATGCTGGGCTTGGTTGGGTAGCTTCTGCTGCTAGTGCATTTGATGCTGCAAAGGACATAATGGAGGCTCTTAGGAACAAGCATCCTAATTTGGCTAGTGAACTTGAGGTAAGAAATAACATAGCCAGTGTCTTCTCTTGTTTCCTTTTGATTTTGTTTCAGTCATTAGCCTAACATTCCTAGCACCTCCTGGTTTTGTCTAAGCTGGCAGTTTCAAATCTTTGGGAATGCTAATAGAATAATGTTTGATCCTCTTAACATGTCTAGCTTTGAATTAATTTTTAGTAGTTTGTTCTTTTTGCCATTAAAAGTCAGTGTGGCATCAACCTTCTATTATGTTAAATTTGGGCATGGGACTGATATTAACTGTGCTATGTAGCCAGTGATTTTTGGTTGTTGTGACTATTTTAGCTAGCAATTTTTTTTGTAAAATACCTTATAGGTGACTATTTTCATAACATTGGATGTATTATTTTGGAAAGCAAGATAATAAATGAAGATATTACCAGGAAAAAAAAATAAAAGAGGTGACTGGAAAGAAAATGTACTTCTAAGTTCTAACAATTGTCTCTTACACTTTCTGAGGAAGGTTGGAAGTCCAAAATTCTTTCAAATTTTTGCAGTGCATAATTTGTTATGTGTTTGCTTATACGAGGGTCACATCACAAGATACGGTAGTTTCATAAAAATGAGATGCCTTTGAATCAGTGTTGCTTGGTTGGGAGATGTTGAAGATAAAAAAGGATGATTCAGGGGTAAATAACTCCGACAACATAAGTGGTATAAAGAAACACCTCTCATCTGTGAAACCATTGAAAATGTGCTTACATAGCGACACTGACAATATCTCCTGTTTATTGCCAACATTATTTAAGAATATCAATGTCCATTCAAATTTTCATTCTTTGTCTTTTCCATATTATCTTCACACAACAGTTTTTAGCGAAGAAACATCATCATTCAACCCCCTATTTGTGGTACTCTGCTACTTGTAGAAGGAATTTGTTTAATGGAGAAGGGGCCTGGGATCAACACTTGGAGCCCTTTACTGATAGCTTATAATTCAATAGTGTTTCATATAGAATCCAGAAGCATGACATTTCACATTATACCCAAATTTATCCTTTCTGATTGAAATGCATAAAGCACATCAAGAGTGTTTTGAAGTGCAAAATGTACCGTTGTTAAATGTAAGAAATGCAGTCATTTGTTGCTTAATCAAAACATGTTCTACTTTTTGTTGTAAAATGGCTTTCTAGTAAGTGGATGAGAAGTATAGCTAACAAATTGTTGTGATTTTGATATGCTATTATTCATTGAGCCAAGCAGGTATGGAGGACTACTTGTCAATACATGTTTTTCTTTCCTAATAATTCACGGCCATCTGATTTTTTTTCCAGGTTTTACTATCTGAAATTGGATCAAGATTTGTTACTCTTCCTGAAGAGCGACTTTTGGCTGTGGTTAATGCATTGCTGCATCGTTGCTACAAATATCCAACAGCCACTACGGGGGAGGTTCCCCCATCTTTGAAAAAGGAGCTTTCTGGTGTTTGCAGAGCTTGCTTTTCAGCAGATGCTGTAAACAAGCATGTTGATTTTGTACGAGAATATAAACAGGAATTTGAGCGTGATCTTGACCCAGAGAGCACAGCAACTTTTCCAGCCACTCTCTCTGAATTGACAGAACGGTTGAAGCACTGGAAAAATGTTCTCCAGAGCAATGTTGAAGATAGATTTCCTGCTGTCTTAAAACTTGAAGAAGAGAGTAAAGTATTGCGCGATTTTCATGTTGACGTGGAAGTTCCAGGACAGTATTTTACTGACCAGGTTGGTTTGAACTTGCTATAATTAGCACTAATATTCAGCTTTTTGTTGGTCATTTTTGTTGTGAGTCCAAAACTTGAAATACTATCTGTCCGTGTTTTAAAAGTGCATTAATTCTAGTTGCAATTTGTTTCTCCAGGAAGTGGCACCTGATCATACAATAAAGTTGGACAGAGTTGGATCTGATATTCCGATTGTGCGGAGGCATGGTAGCAGTTTCCGGCGTCTGACCCTTATAGGCTCTGATGGTTCCCAACGCCATTTCATTGTCCAGACGTCATTGACTCCAAATGCTAGGAGTGATGAACGTATGCTTCAACTCTTCCGTGTACTAAACAAAATGTTTGATAAGCACAAGGAATCAAGGAGGCGCTATCTATCTATCCATACTCCAATAATAATACCTGTTTGGTCACAGGTGCCTTTCCTCTTCTTGTTTATTATCACAGTTAAACATTCCATCTCTTTTTTCTATATATTCTTTTTTTTTCTAGGAATTATGTTATAAAAGTGGCTGTTCTTTTTCAGGTACGAATGGTGGAGGATGACTTGATGTATAGCACCTTTCTTGAGGTCTATGAGATCAATTGTGCACGGCACAATCGAGAAGCCGATATGCCCATCACCCTTTTCAAGGAACAACTCAATCAAGCCATCTCAGGACAGGTCTCACCTGAAGCTGTACTGGAACTGCGTCTGCAGGCGTATAATGAAATAACAAAAACCGTGGTTAATGACAACATTTTCTCCCAGTACATGTACAAGACTCTCCCAAGTGGGAACCACCTTTGGACTTTCAAGAAACAATTTGCTATCCATCTTGCACTTTCCTGTTTCATGTCATACATGTTGCAGATTGGGGGCAGGTCCCCAAATAAGATTCTTTTTGCTAAGAACACTGGGAAGATATTCCAAACTGATTTTCATCCAGGTAATATTTGATATTTTTTAAATAAAAAAATCATGCAAATGATTGGTACTTGTACACCTCTCTCTAAAGGCTTATTAATTAGTTTTTCATGCAGCTTATGATGCCAATGGAATGATTGAATTTAATGAACCAGTTCCCTTTAGGCTGACTCGGAACATGCAAGCTTTCTTCTCCCATTTTGGTGTGGAAGGTCTTATTGTATCTGCCATGTGTGCTGCTGCACAGTCTATAATTTCACCCAAAGTGAGTTTTTATGTCCACTTGAATAGTTGTTGGATAGCAATGAAAGTTGGAAGTTAATGCAATCTGGTCCATTAAGTAAAATGGGTATCATGGTACATAAACTAAAAGCACAGAACATGGATTATTTTTCCCAATTTTAACTTTCCTAACCATTTTTTATTTCTCTCAATAACTTCCACAGTAGTTTTTTTATTCGTCTCAATAACTTTATTAAAAGGGATCCCTCTATCCCCAGAATTCAGTAGCTGCATACGACTTTCCTGTCACTAGAGATCCCTCAGATGTCGGTAGTGCATTCATCTTAAGTGATAAATCAAATGTTAGTCAAGTTAGGAAGTGAGAATTGATACAGAATTTCTACTTCAATACTAGCTATCCCAAAATGGTCATTGACTATTTATTTTTTTTTCCCTACCAGCATATTCTTTTTCTAGTATTTCAGATCTAGTGACTCAGAACTAGGACAATCATAAATTTGAAGGGGAACCTTAAGTTCTTTTTTTCATGAAAATGAAATCACTCAAGATCAAATCGCCTAATGGAAAAGAATAAAAGCACAAAAATTATAAATCATAGTTAAATGGTAAGTTCTGGAATGTTGGATTACATATGTCATTTTCCATATCAGACATGTTAATTGGATGATGGTTCTTTTGTCTATTAAATTTGCCCTGACACAATATGTCTTAAGTGCATATATTTGTATTTTCCAGCAAAGCCAGCACATATGGCATCATCTAGCTATGTTCTTCCGAGATGAGCTGCTATCTTGGTCGTGGAGAAGGCCACTGGGGAATCCTTCAGCACCTGTAGTTGGTGGGGTGAATCCTATGGACTTTCAGCAGAAGGTGACAACTAATGTTGATCATGTCATAGGACGTATTAGAGGTATAGCGCCACAGAGTTTCTTAGAAGAGGTAAGCATTTTTATGTCCTAAATTACTACATTTGTTACATTCGAAAGTATTTACAATTGCACCGTAGGAACTGGACTACCAAATAGGCGCTTTATGAAATGATCAAATCTACAAGAATTCTAATTTATACAACAGAGAACAAAGATTCCAGCTAATCAATCCGAAGCGGTAAGGACGTGGAAATTGAATGTTGATGGACCTAGTCCCCAAATACCTGAAATGGTTTAGGTTTAGGATTTAGGATTTCTTAGAAGGTGACAACTACGTCGATTATGCCATAGGTCGTATTATAGGAAAAGCCCCCAAGTTTCTCAGAAGAGGTAAGCATTTTGATGAGCAAAAATCATATGGGGTGGGCCCCAGAGAAGAAAATATGGGGCAGGCTTCCGATTTTGCCATGTGTTCCCTAATGCATATCTTAAAGAAAAAATCCAAAAGTCAGAAACCCCTCCTACTAATGGAGTCGTCAGCCTCGTGATCTAAAAAAAAAAACAAAAAAAAAGGAAATAGCATGTGATATCCTCTTTCTTCCTCGTTTCTAAAATATGCTTTTTACTGGTACATGCTACATGGCCAGGTAATACACACCAAGCAAATTAGTCATCTAGTAAGCCAATATATATATTTTGGTCAATCGATATATAGTTTGTAGAACATGGTGTTCGCCAGTATATATTACACAATTAGGTGTTACACATTTAATAAATTAGTCATCTAGCAACCCAATACACACCTTCAAGTAAATTGATATATAGTTTCCAGAATATTATGTTCACTAGTATATACTACATGATCAAGTGATATGTACTTGTCGACTTCCTGATATATACTGCGAGCTTCTTTGTTAGATACTGAACAGTGATCCAATACATACCTCCAAATACACAATTTTCAAAATATATTTTTTTCTAGTGCACACTACATGGCTAGGTGGTACACACCAAGTAAATTAGTCATCTAGCAAATCAATACATATCTCTAGGTAAATCGATATGTAGTTTTCAGATCATGGTGTTCATCAGTACTAGTATACGGATTTCTAGCTTTGTTGAATAGAAGAATTATAATTATATCATTCCTTAGATTTTGTGTACTCTTAGATGCAAAGATCTTGGAAAAAAGAGGAATTTGGAGGAGGAGAAAAGGACTTGGGAGGAGAAAAATACCACACGAATGGGAGAGATGGCTTGATGAGAAAGAGGATAGATGGAGAGAAAGAGGATGCAGGCAGTCTCTCTTCGTTAGTAGGAGGAATCCTATCCCTATTTGACTTTTGGATTTTCCTTTTAAGATGGATGCTAGAGAAAATATGGCAAAATAGGAGTCCTGCCCCATATGATATTCTATAGTGCCTGCCTCATATATTTTTTGTTCCATTTTGATGCCCTAAGACATAAGTTACTACTTTTATTACATTTGAGAATATTTACAATTGCTCCCAAGGAACTGGATTACCTTATAGGTGCCTTATGAATTCATTAAATATACAGAAGATGTCCATCAAAAATAAAATTTTCTAATTTATACATGGAATAAAGATTCCAGCTAATCAATCCTAAGGTTCCTGCAAGTGGCAGTGGATTGGAAATTGAACATTGATGGACCTAGTCCCCTAATACCTGCTAGTCTTGTATAAGGTTTTCATGGATGAAATTTTAAGACCTTGATGTTTGATTCCGGGAACGATTCATTGAGTTATACGGATCAGCATTGGCTAATAGATGAGTCTGCAGACAATCTGCAGCATTTGAGCTGTACCTGTACGAGGTTCTTATGGATCATCACATTAGGATTCAGTTTTGCTAATTAATTGAAAAATTCTTTAGCTCCACAAGTGTTGTCTGGTTTTGATGATTCCATAAAAATCCTGTACCTGTACGAGGTTCTTATGGATCATCACATTAGGATTCAGTTTTGCTAATTAATTGAAAAATTCTTTAGCTCCACAAGTGTTGTCTGGTTTTGATGATTCCATAAAAATCAAATTTTGTGATCAAGTTTGGCTGAATGAAGCAACCTGTGAATATGCTACCATAATAGCTTTTATTCTCTCTTTCAGCAACATCTGATACGATTCCTTTTTCAGGAGGAGAACGCCACTGACTCCCCACAGTCAGTACAACGTGGTGTGACGGATCTGGTTGAAGCAGCCTTAGCCCCCAGGAGCCTGTGCATGATGGATCCAACATGGCACCCCTGGTTCTAGCTGTATGGAGTTCTTGGAAAAAGAAATCTTGGCAATGCCTGTGATGAATCTGGTTGAAGCAGCCTTGGTCCCTAGGAGCTTGTGCATGATGGATCCAACCTGGCACCCCTGGTTCTAGCTGCATGGAGTTCTTGAAAAAAGAAATGTTGGCAATGCCAGTGATGGGCAGGAGAGCTATGCTTTTTCTGTATTGTACATAATTAGCGAATGATGAGAGCCTAATGAGTAATATTATCCATGTTAATTTAATATATGGTTGTTCTGCTATGCCTTGCTATGTCACCAGTTTCCTTGTAATGTTCTTAATTACACATTATTGATACAATCAAAATGATGAATGTATACAATTATATAACAACAACTAAACAACACCTTACCCCACCCCAAAATTGCCTTTACCCTCCCTTCACCCTCCAAAGTAAATAGAACAATAGTATAAAATTAAATTTTCTGCTCTTGTTCCTGTTGTTTGTTAATAATCTTCCATCCCCACCTCGGGGCGCTGGTCGGAAGGCAGAGTCTTGTGCGTGCCGGCCCTGAGTGAGCAGGGGGTGTCGGCTGGTGGCATCATGCAATTATACTGCAAGCAGGGGTGGATATCGCTGCCTTGGCAGGGTTGATCACCACTTCAGTCAAATAATTGTGCTGCAAATACAGCAGCTGCATTCACCCATCGGCCTCCCTGGCAGCTCGCCAGGGATATCTACCACTGGCTCGCCATCTCCTGCTTCCTGCTCGCCTTCAAAGCAAGAAAGTCTACAGGATTCAGAATTGCCCATGTTTTCTCTGGAACGGAAAGATACAGAAGCTGATGGTAACAACAGAAGAAATAGGTTGCTAATGCGGCCAACGGTGATGACTACTTGTTTTTCCATTGCGCTGCTTATTCTTCTTCTGTATGATGATGGGGGAGAGGGGAATGGCGGCTGGGGATCTAAAGGAAGAGTAGTATATATATTTGTAAGCTTTTTCTATGAAAAGAATGTGTGTGTGTGTGTGTGTGTGTGAGAGAGAGAGAGAGAGAGAGAGAGAGAGAGGTGGGGAAGACCTGAAAAAAAGCTGCTTCTTCCTCTGTTTGGCTTGTTTGTCATGATTTTGGCTTGGAGTTGGGGAAGGAAGGCGAGATGAGCACTTCTGCTGCTCGTTTCCCGGACTCGAGTAGAAACTACAGATTGATTTATTTTATTTTATTATTTCGTTGTCTCCCGCTCCACAGACACGTCAGTCAGGTATATCACAGGGAGAGTGAGCGTGTTCGAAGTAACATGCATGGGGTGCATCTTAGAGGTACGTATGAACAAATTGTAGAAAGGGAGGTATGCAGGAGTCCATCATGTCCATTTGGGGACAAGCTCTCTCTCTCTCTCTAATTGCTTCATTGACAAGTAGTTGAATCAAGCTTCTCGAAACAGGCTCATGTTGGTTCATTTTCAAACTAGGTTCGATCCGGTTTTGAAACAAGCCAACCATAATCCTAAAAATTAGGCTCAAACCAAGCTTGATTCGCATTAAGATTGATTAAGCTTGATTTTTTATCCATACGCCTACTTGTTGCTACCCAACATGTAAGAAAATTTTGGATAGCCTGAACATCCAACGGCATCCTTGTACCACCAATTTTGCCATAACACCATTTCTGAATTCGCCTGCGCTAAAAGTTCTTTTAGCTTCTCTTGCAACCGTTGCTTGCCTTACAGTGAGAGCTATCAAGCACATCACGAGGGGAGAATTCTTGAAGAATTCGCTTAGCTCAAACCTCTTAAAAATAATAGAAAACCTAGAGCATTGCGAAAGTAGGTTGAGGCCGTTTTTCTCTTCTAATTGACATACAAAGCCTTTATTTATATTATCGAGACTGCCTATTTATAATCAATGTTGGATATATCTTCTAGTTATAAGAAATTATTTTTTTTCTACATAGTAAGAAATGTAAAAGTTGAAACTTTCTCTGCATCACAGCGGGCTTCTTCGGCGACCGTGAAGACGGGGTGGCCGGAGAGCAACGTCCGCTGGAGAAGCCGGAGCTCTCCGCCGGCCCTTGCGGCGGTGCGGAGCAGGCCTCCAAGGGCCGAGCTTGAGAATATGGGAGCCGGTCACATGAACCGGCCTGGGGGCGCGGGCTTCCTCGGTGGCGGCAGGGTTGTCGGAGATGACGGCGGCGGTGTCCTCGGCGACCGTCGGCGCCGTGGCGGTGGAGCAGCAGGGGGAGACAAGGCCGGCCGTGGGCCACGGCACCGTCAAGGCACTGGTGACCCCGGCTGGTTCAGGGCCCTCAGTTGCTAAACCGTGCCATTTGGCACGGGTGCATAGTGAGATTTTCTCTGGTGTAACGCTGACTAGGGGAATGGATGTGCCCGGGGATCCCAAGTGTGGTGGAAAGATATGTTCAATTGGGGTACAACAGGGGGGATCAGTGGACTCTGTGGATTCTGTGGAAGGTCCTGTGGACTCTGCGTGCCACTCGGCACAGGTGAACAGGGGTGGGGATCATGCTCAAATCTTGTCCCAGCTGATGTCCACTGCAAAAGAGGTGAATGCTGGTGATTTGGTGAGGGAAGGCAAACTGGTTGCGGGGGAAAACCGTGGTGGTGGCCTCGAGGCAGCTGGCCGTGCCACCTCTTCGGGTGAATCATGAAGGCTCTCTTATGAAATTGCCGTAGCGCGGAAAAACCTTTCTTTGCCCTGGCTTTTCCTAGATTGGTTTATCAGCACAAGACGGATATTTGTACTATTTGTACTCTATTTGAGACTCGGCTCCGGGAGGAGCCTTCGGAAGGCAAGGAGGGCGATTCTGAGATCTTGGGGTTTCTTTGCAGTGGAAGCTTAAGGTTTGTCTGGAGGTATTATTGTCACTTGGGTACAGAGCTATGACAAACTTGACATCTACAATGTTTGTAACCAAAAAGTTATTATGGTGATATCGGCAGAGAATAAAAGCCCTTGGGTCTTCGCAGCAGTGTATGCCAGTACAAACTATAGTGAGTGGAGAATTTTGTGGGAGGAGGCCTCTCAGCTGATCAGTCAGGGCTACCCTATGTTGATGGCAGGTGATTTCAATTGTATTGTCGATCCACGGGAGAAATGGGGGGGAGGGCCTTAGGAAGGTAAAGGAGTTTCAGGACTTCATCATGTCAAATGGTCTGATAGATTTGGGCTTCTCGGGTCCAAGATACACTTGGTGCAATAATCAGCAGGGGAGGGCATGAGTTTGGGAGAGATTGAACAAAGCTTGTGCTACAGCTGGATGGGTACAGTGTTTTCCAGATTATCATGTCAGCACTTGCCCAGGATCGCGTCGGACCACAGTCCATTATTGGTGAGCACTTCTGCACTCATTCCAGTTCGCTCCCCCTTTAGATTTGAGAAGTTTTGGCTCTGTTACCCACGGTCTTGGGAGGTAGTGAGGGAGGCTTGAGGGGAGATGCTATGTACCGGGTGTCTAGGAGGTTGGAGCTGACGAGGAAACGACTGCGGAGGTGGAACCGTGAGGAGGTGGAAAACATTTTCAAGATGATTGAGGAGTCCGAGGAGGCCATTGCTAGGTTATAGTATGAGGAACGGAGGGGAGGCCTATCGGTGGAGGAGATGGGGGAGTTTAGGTCGCTTTTAGCGTTGTATGATTCTCTTCTTAGACAATAGGAGATCTTCTAGAGACAGAAGTCGAGGGTACAATAGATCTTGGAGGAAGATCGGAATACCAGTTTCTTCCATCAGACGACCGTGATTAGGAGGCACCGGAACAGAATCAGAGCCATCAGGAGTGAGGACGGGCAGCAGTCGGAGGACCCGGACATGATTCGGAGGATATTGAAGGGTTTCTTTAGAGCTAGGTGGACGGAGCAGTTGGGTAGCAGGGGTCTAGGGGATTTACCATCACCATTGGTGGGGTTGTCCAAGGAGGAGACTGCAGTATTGATCAGGCCGGTTTTAGAGACGAAGATTCAGGATGCGGTATGGTCCCTTGAGGGAAACGAAGCTCCAGGCCGGATGACTTCCCACCGTTGTTCTTCTGGAGATACTGGATCATAGTTGGACAGGATGTGACGACGGCCATATAGCAGTATTTTAGTACAACCGTGATATCTCCAGATTGGCAGAGGACCTTTGTTATGCTGATACCGAAGCGGCAGAATGCCACCACCGAGCCGCTCCATTTTCGTCCGATAAGCTTTTGTACAACCTTGTATAAGGTCACAGATACTAATAATTAGACTGAGGGACATCCTACCGAGGCTTATCAGTCCGGAGCAGAAGATTTTTGTGGGAGGGCGGAGTATATCAGATAATGTGCTTATTGCCCAGGAGTTTATATATGACCACAGTAAGGCCTTGAGCATGAGTAGTTTGATGGGGATCAAGTTGGATATGGAAAGGGCGTAGACAGGATGAGATGGAATTTTGTGCAACAGTCTTTGCAGGGGTTTGGTTTTCATGAGACATGGATCAAATGGATTATGAGTTATGTCAAAGCTCCTTTTTTTCACCATCTTGGTGAATAGGACACCATCCTGATTTTTTGAGTCTTCGGGAGGGTTGTGCCAGGGCTGCCCCCTCTCTCCGTTACTCTTCATTATTTGTGCAGATGCGCTCTCCAGAGCCCTTCGGCATGCAGTGTTCATTCAAGAGTTGGAGGGCTATAGGCCGGTGCCGGGTGCCACCCCGATCTCTCATCTGCTTCTCGCCGATGATTGCTTATTGCTAGCCCGGTCGACGAGACAGGCCGCTCAGGTTATTTATAGGATTCTTCGGGACTACTGTGCAGCGTCGGGTCAACAGGTCAATTTAACAAAGTCATCTATCTGCTTTAGCCCGAAGATCAGACCGACAATGAAGACATCCATTCGGGAGATTTTGAGGGTGGGGAAACAGAAGAGTACATTGATATATCTGGGGGTTCCACTCATTGGGCGGCAGCTACGTACCATGGACTGTTCTTCCCTTGAGCAGAGCATCAGGCACAGGCTAGAGGGTTGGCAGTTGCATACATTATCCATGATGGATAGGATTACCCTGGTGCGGTCAGTGCTCACTTTGATCCCTGTATATTTGCTTTCCAACTCTTTCATTCCAGTAGCATTTCTGAGGACACTTGAGCAACTTTTCAAAAACATTTTATGGGGAAGGGCCAGTGGAAGAGGTGGCATCCATTTGGCATGGGAGGTTGTTTGTCAGCTGACCAGGTATGGGGGCTTGAAAGTGTAGTCCCTGATGGCGAGACGATGGCGAGACGGGAGGCCTTAGCGGCACGACATGCAGCTAGATTTGTGCTTGAGCTTGATAGCATGTGGTCATCTTTGATGAGGGCCAAGTATGGTGTTCTACTGCTTAGTACTCGTACTGACTTTATCACTCACCGGTCTGGAGGGAGATTTGTGCTAGTGCTTCCGGAGATTAGATGGGCCATTGGTGATGGATGATTGATTGATTTCTCGGAGGACAGCTGGGTGACCGAGCAGCCGCTTAGTCGATTGCTGACTATGGTGGACACGGCGAGGATAGCGGAATTTAGGGTCAGCGACCTGCTGAACCATGGTGGGGGTGGCTGGAGGCAGGAGTTGATTCGGGAGGTTTTTGGAGAGCGGTTGGCTGAGTTGGTCCTGGCTATACCTGTCTCTGCCCAAGAGGAGCCGGATAGGCTGGTATGGGTGCCTACGGGGCGAACGCGAGTGCGAGCCAGGGATCTTCATGCTCTGATCAGTAGGAAGCCCGTTCGGCAGATTGAGGAAGGATGGATTTGGAGGATGTGGATACACCCACATGTGGCCCTCTTCATCTGAAAGGCGGCATGGGCATGTTTACTGACCGGGAGTTTGTTAGCCAGTCGTGGTATGCAGATCACTTAGGGCTGCGAGGTGTGTGAGGATATTGAGGAGACCATTGACCATGTGCTTCTGTTATGTCCTAGGGCTAGGGTGATATAGGATGGGTCCCTGGGTTTGCTACCTCACTCGGTGGAGTCGGCACAGAATTTGATTCACCTATTGAGGGCCTCCATGTGGAGCCCTAGAACTTATGAGGCCGGGATACTTAGGGCATACTTGGCTTGCCATATTTGGTTGGACAGAAATGCCGGTCTGTTTGAGAGCAGGAGGTTGAGGTTGCCCCGCGGTTGGTGGTGGACAGAGCTTTGCCTCAGGCGTGGGAGGTCACTACCGCTACTACTATGTTCTCTTCCGGAATGACCAGGGACATTTAGGGTATCCTATTTGCTGTCACAGCGCCCAGGTTCGCTTTTGTTTCTTGGGTGCCCCCACCCCTTGGTCATCTCAAAGTGAACTTCGACGGATGGATGGTGTATTTGGGGGTGTTGGTTTTGTCATTCGAGACTACCTTGGCAGATTGATAGCAGCTGGTGGCTATCGTACACATGGGCTCACGACACTTGGGGCAGAGCTTCGGGCAGCCTGGGAGGAGATTTTTCATGCGAGTTGGGTTTTGGGTGCAGAGCGTGTATGTCTTGAGGGGGACTCCTCCATAGTGATCGGCTGGATTCAGAGTGTGGACAGGTACGGTGATGGTCATTCTCTCATTTGAGAGTCCCGTGGATTGCTTCAGGAGCTGAGAGAGGTTCAGGTAGTACACGTGTTCAGGAAGACGAACAGTACAGCTGACTGGGTCGCTTTCTTCGTTGTCCGGCATTTCGGAGAGTTTCTATGGACATCGATAGGGGACATCTCCAATCCCTGTTTTTGTTGCTTTCCCTTGATTTGGCAGGATGTACTCAAGTTAGAGCTATATAAATTGCCGTTTCCATCAAAAAAAAAGAGTTGAAACTTTTTGATTTTTATATTGACTTTATTTTCTATTACGTTATTTAATTCTTCTTAAATTGAATCCAGTCAAAATTTTACTTAAAATGAAAGATTTACTTTGATGGCTCGCTCAAATGTTGTAAATTTCTGCGGGGTGCAACGAACTCTTTGGTCGCCAGAAGACCAATGATTGCAGTGGTCCGAGCTTATTGTCGTACCAGGATTTTCCACATCTTCTTGGCCTTAATGAAATTTTCCCAGCTTTTGTTAGATTGCATGAGTCAAGATCTAGTTTTGACGCAAACATGCCATGTGAACATGCATCCAACATAATTAGTGGAATTCAATGGCTTAGCTATATATTACGTATGTCAAATGTGGCATAAGTTCATACAGACCATGGATGTCACCAACATGCCATGTAAGCTCTCACTATTGTGTGATTGTGTCCAATTGTCTATAGCCACTTCTGACCTAAACTTCGTGTAGACTGGGCTCATCCTACGGACCTGCTATATGTGCGGCATGAAGTACTCTTTCTAGCATATAGATTCAATTTGATGACTCTAAACTTGGATCTCTACCTAATTCAATAATGATGCAGATTCATCAATTATAAATCACCTTCTTCTTCATTTTTTTTAATAGAACAGAAAGTATGAATACATCCTACAAAATCAGAAAATAAAATCTCATGAAATGGAGACGGAACAGATGTATAATAAGTTAACAGAGTGTCACCAGAATGCTCCGCAACATAGAAAGCTACCCATCCACTGTATGTCAATTCGTGTGTCCTCATGTTTCTTATGCTTCTTGCGTTGGCAATACACATGGCTGCCAAATCTCCATGTGTAATGTCTGGATTGCGTAAAGCTTAATGAATGAGTCAAAATCAGCTTTATGAAACGGGAACATGGAATCATTCTTTGAAAATTGACACATTAAAACAAAACTATTGGATAGCAATGTTTACTTGTTCAGACGAATTAAGCAACTGAGATTCTTTTGAAAAGTCATAATTTGTTTCACTAGATGAGGAATCGGATAACAAGAATTCATCTGAACATCTGTTATTTTGTTCCTAAAGGTATAGATCTAGATGCATACTCATCAAAAAGTTGATGGTGCATCTTCTTTTCCAGTTTGATGCCTTTTTCCAGGTCGTTTATGCTTTAGCTTCCACCATCCTTTCATATGTAGTAGGGTGTGGCTTTATATCAAGTTTAATTTAGTTTGATTTTTCTTAAAGAGAAAAAAAAACTGTTGAAATCAGCCTGTTCGAGCTAAAGGAAATGGAAGAAAATTGATGGAAATCAGAAGCTGAAATAATTTTTTTAACTCTCTTTCGTAATCTCTACTTAAACTAGCATGCCATGAAATTTTATTAAGTGCACATTTATACTTACTGGAGCAATCAAAATTGATCTTTCATAACAAAGAGCTTGCAATCTATTGATTTGCAATATAACAAAAATTATTCGTATAAAAAGATATGCAAGGTGCATCGATTTAACGGAATTTCAAAATCCTTGAAATTGAAATTAATAATGTGTCATACAAACATCTCTTTCTTATAAGTTCAAAAATTTCTCGCAATAACGAAGAAAAAAATTGTAAGTTTGTACTTATTATCATAGCAACAAAAATTTGAGCTTTCCTAGCAAGGACAAGTGGTCGATTGATCTACAGTGTAATAAAACATTATAGCAATGTGAATAGCTACTTTAAAAGACATAAATAAGTGAAGTTGAATAAAAATAAGCTTTTAACCTACTAGAAGACAGTGAAACAGTATGATTTCAATTCCCTAATAATCTCTCCAATATTTACAGAAGAAGATATTGCCTGTATTTCAGTACCTTACTAAGAGAAAGCCAAAGATATAATTAAGGAAAATAATCCAAAGAACTTCAAGTTATTCTTTACCCCAAAAAAAAAAACAAGAACTTCCAGTTATTTAAAACCAGAATAAATCGGAGTTGGCTAACAATTAAGAAATATGGTAGTTTGGCATGTAGCACTATAGATTTCCACACCAATTTCTAAAATACTAATTGTGGGCAGGATTTTTAATAATTTCAACGTATCAAGAAATATGAAATTTTTAATTATGTTTAATTTTCAAATATGATAGATTTGAAATGTATACTAAATTTTTGAATATGATAGATTTGAAATAAATACTAATTTTTAGAATTTTGACTGCACTAATATTTTTTGCAAGTTTTAATTATGACTAATTTTCAAATATGATTGATTTCTGCCTAAATCTGATTTTTTCTAGAATTTTTGACCTATTTTTGCTTAAGTTTGATTCAAATAGTTTCATAACATCAAAAAATCTGAAAGTTTTGCTCGCCCATATGGAAGTTTATTCACCTATATTTCATTCCTAAAAAAAACTTCCAATATTTGATTATGATTAATTTTGTATTATAACCGATTTTAGAATTTTGACTGCATTTGCAAATTTGAATAATTTGAGAACATCAACATGTTGAGTATTTTAAATATAATTGAAAGTGAGATGATATTTTTAGGATTGAAAAATGATAGACATAATTTAAGGGATATTATCCAAGTTCAAAACTCGTATCTTTAATATAGTAGAGATTGTTGATAAATATATTGGATATGCTATTAGTCAAATTTGTAATTCAATTACAAAAATAAAATAGCGATTGTCGTCTATGTAATATCATGTTATGAGAATTAAAATGAGGCTTATTAAAAAGGTGAGACTATAATTTAAGATCCCTTTTAAGACTTAGTGGCTTGTGTTAACTATGTTTTCATAAGCTAAACAGTGACACAAAATTCAGCTTTTGTGCTATATTTGGCGAAAAAGATTTAGCCTCCTATGTAGCTGCGATCATACTATGAGGTATCTTTTGGGAGGATCTAACCATGATCCTAGTTCACCTTTGGAATATTTTGTTCTCTGACCACATTGGATGTACTTATTTTAGATGGATATGGCTTACCCAGCCTAACAGAAAAAGGAAAAAAAAAAGGCCCCACCATACCTTTTAGCTTTTACCTAAAGGGAGACAGTTATTGTTATTCTAGACCATTTTTTCAAGTAGGAGCGGCCATTTACCCCTCCGGGGTCTTCACCGTAAAATACCGCAAGAAGCTTGACCATCTTAGCCATTGTTTCTTTCTTTGTTTTTTTTTTTTTTTTGCTAGGACGGACGAACCACACTTATCTAGTATGAGTATATCCAAAGGAGTCAGCATATAAAATATTCCAAAACTATGGGGGGCGGGGGGTTCAGCAAGGCTGCACCGAATATCCAAATCATCCTGCCAGAGTGGTGGGCTAGAAAGGAGGCAACCCAGTTTGTAGCTCTTTTCACCTCGTAGTATATATGACTTGCCCTGAAGATGGTACACTCATGGTGTACTGCCAGGTTCTAGAAGAAGAAGGTGTTTGTGTGCCTTTGGGGTCTATCTGTGGATCCAACTAATGAGAGTGGCCAAGTCGCCCTCCAGGTGGATAAGGTCCTCTCGTAGACAAGATCTCACATAACTGATCTCTGTCCAAGTCGCCTTCAGCTCTGCTCCAGAGATCGAGGTGTCGTAGATCTAACTCCCTTCTTTAGTAACGAGACGCCAATCGGGGCCTCTAATAACAAATCCGGCACCACCCCTGCTACCGCCATCAGACACATTATCGTCGAAGTTAACCTTGAGAAAACTTGAGAGTGGGGGCTCCTAAGAGATGAAGATCATTCAAGTCGCTGCAAGAGCTGAAAAGAAGTCACAGGTGTCCCAAGCTATCAAAGGCTCTACGGGGGAGGGTAACTGAATGACTTCTGCTGTTTGAACAAGGGCCCTCTCCGCTGTGAATCTAGGTGACTGACTACTCTCCTCGAAAACACGCACATTCCTAGCCAATCAGATATGATATGCCAAGTAAGTAGTCTTGATGTTCGAACCTATAGTAGGGGCTCTACCTGGGCAATTCCTCAAGTAGAAGAGGAAGGCCTCGTCGAGCGCTGCTAATCGAAGGAAAACATGAGAGCCATCAAGGAGTCCCCAAACCCGCACTGCCCAATAGCACTAGATGAGGACATGAACCACCGACTCCTTAACATAGCATGCATCACACATTAGTGGGAGACTCATCTCTCACCTGTTCAGCATACTCTTGGTATTCAAGCAGTACCACGCCACCTTCTAGAGGAAAAGGGCGTCCTTGGGGTGGGCCCCCAACCTTCAAACCCAAGCACAGTTTCGTCTGTACTCGATCTTAGACCTGAACATGTGATACATGTCACCGGCTTTTGACTTTAAACTACAAGTCGTCTGCCAAACCCTTCTGTCTATAGAGCTGACCCAAGGATCAGAGTAAATGTGATCCTCTTAGCTAGTCCTCCACCAAATAGCCCGATGATGAGAGTAGTGTTCCACTTCCTCTCCCATGGGGTAAACAGCTCGCAAACCCGCATGTTGGTGCTAACCTCAGTGTTAATTATGGTGGGCCACTGAGATAGAGGCAAATCAGATAACTAGGCATCGCCCATAACCTGCACAGCATGTCCATCACCAATAGATCACCTAACATTGGTCATGACTATCGGGGCATGCCCACAAATCTCCTTCTATATGAAGGAGTAGTTTCGAGCAGCGCGAACCATTATAGGAGACGTCCATGGGCCATACGTGGCTGCATGACAGAGCTCCATGGCTTTTTGGCTCCAGCAGATATCGCGCTGCATGCCTAGCCATGAAGGCCTCCCTCCTAGTAAGCATGGAGTGAACTCCCAGGCCCCCCTTTCTGTAGGGGCAGACATACCCCTAAGAGATTAGGTGCACTCTACCAACCCCACCACTTCCTCCCCTAGAGAGAATTTTGAAACACCTGCTCAAGCTTCAATAGGGAAGATTTTGGGAAAACAATATTAGCTATAAGATAAGTCAAAATGGAACTAAGAATAGATCTTACTAGGATGATCTTGTCCATCATGGACAGAGCTCTAGACTGCAAACCCTCCAGCCGCCCCTAAACCCTCTACTCTAGCACGCTACAATTAGCTCTTCGTTATCTCCTTCTAGAGATCGAGACTCCCAGGTACTACCAAACCCTAGCCATTGTCTCTTTCAAACTTATTTATTTGCATGGAAACATGATTCTTCACAACATTGTCCAATTAGCTAGTTTGATTGGGCTCGGTTTAAGATGAGTGTCTACTAAAGTTGTATTTAACTTTGAAACAAAATTATTGCTCCCATCTTGTACCATCTCTTGTGGTCCAAATGAATTACTGCGGACACTAATCCGTAATCAAGCTCTTTCGCACCAACTTCAAAGAATGTGCCACCAAAACCACTCTTTGATGTTTACTCTCATGAAATAGGGTTAGGACTTTAGCATGAGAGATCATCGTAGACTTCCGCAAGTCCATGATCGCCCAATCACACTTTGAGATACACAATCATGCCTGATCATACATGATCATGTGCGATCAATGCAGAATTATGTATCTCAAAACAATTCAAGGATGTTATTGGGCAGTCAGGTACGTGTGAAAGACCAAAAACAAAAAAATCTGATCATGCTCCATAATCCTTCGCAGATTACATCGACTGACGGACTAGGTACATAAAAATGCAAGCATGGAATCTTATAACCTCCACAGGTGGAGTGCATGAGGCCCACCGAGGATTTGGCTGGTTGAATACATTAATAGCCCAGCCCCAAGCATGCACACACTGTTAGATTCGAGAGAATGTGCAATGCTTATAAATTGATCACAGCCTCAATATTAATGGATAATAATCTAAACAAAATAATTTAATTATTAACGAGCAACAAAAGTTGTCCAATAACAAAATTCAGCTATTTGATTAAACAAAAAGCTGTTGATGTTTTGGGCAAAGAAATGTGTTATTCTTACTTGAGGTTAGGAGCTGATATTCTTTTGTAAGGGATTGAGAGGATCTAATTTAAATAATAGACATTAGAGAGGCTACCTGGGAGATTGAGGATGATTTGGCATGAGTACTTTAAAGTCTCAAAGCCTTATAGGTTAGTTAATTTTGTGGATAAAATTATTTTAAAGAATCAAGAATGTAAGACCCGGTCCATCTGGACCTGCCTAGATTAGCTGACGGGCCAAGCTGCGAGCTCGGCACATGCTCCCCACATGCCGAGCCTACAATCAGCAGGAGTGGCCCAATCCCAGCCCAAAGAAGGCCCACCGCAGGAAAGGTCTTAAAGACAAAATGGAAAAGAAAAAGGTCTCCAGTGAGTTCGTCTTAGGCCGCCGGCCCACCGCAGAAAAAGCCTCAAAGACAAAATGACCTTAGGTCTCCAAATACATTGGGCCGCTCTTGACAATTAGGAGACCTCCTGCCGCTCCTCCTCGATGCTCCATGGCCGCATGGCGGAGACTTGGTTGCAGTCAAGCGAGCCAAACATGATCGAAGCACCGATCCTCAATTTTGACTAGTGCTCTTCATCTTTTTGTTCCTCTTTTCATCCTGACCACTGGCTGCCCGCTATAGCTGCCATCCTTGTTACAGTCGCCAGAAGTCTGACCTCC
The DNA here is from genome assembly GCF_009389715.1 of Phoenix dactylifera. Taxonomy (NCBI): domain Eukaryota; kingdom Viridiplantae; phylum Streptophyta; class Magnoliopsida; order Arecales; family Arecaceae; genus Phoenix; species Phoenix dactylifera. The sequence goes on from NC_052404.1 coordinate 729,480, forward strand.
AACTAGAGCCACCGTCGTCAGCACCAGCTTTCCTCCACCCTAGTCTCTCTCTCTCTCTCTCTCTCTCTCTCTCTCTCATGCATTCATTTGCTCTTTCTCTCTTTCTTTCACTATGCCTTTAGGTAGACCATAGTAGGGGGTCCCTCTTTGTGTTCCTTAGTCGATCCTAGTAAAGGATCCTGAACTGATCCCTCTCCAACCGGCATCATTTGTTCTCCTACTATTGAGAACCCCTGTCATACCATCTTTGCCTTAATCAGAATCTTGCTTTGTGATCCACTGTTTGAGTCACCTCCGATTCGGGTTGATAAGACTCCATTATACGGCTACCATGTCCTTCTTTATCTCTCCCACTCTCTCATTTTTCAACCATTGACCATACACTATAATTTCTTGATTATTGGCACTACAAGAAAATACACTTTCAGCGACTAAGATTCTAGTCGCCGAATAACCATATTTGGTTGCCGAAACCTTTTCGCGACTAGCATACCCTTTATCGCCGAACCCTAGTCACTGAAAGGTTTTGGCGACCAATATTATGTGGTCACCTAAGGTACACCAACAACGACCAACATTTGGTTGCCGAAGAAAATTATCAGCGACCAAATCTGTTGTCGCTAATTTCAACGCCGACCAAATAGTTGGTCGTGGAAGGTTTATCTTCCGCTACCAAAAAAATGGTCACTGAATGTCTATCTTCCCCTACCAATAGTTTGGTCGCAAAATGTATTGGAATGCATTGGCAACAAACATTTTTTGGTGGCAGAAAGTATTAACCTATATTTAATTAACAATTCAAATTATAAGCTTAATATTTATTTTTGGGCTCATTCCAAATCCTGTACAAACAACACAGCCTATCCAATATCCATATTGCACAATACATTTGCTCATCCAAATAGAAGTATACACAATGTTGGAGAATCCATAATCATTCATTATAAATATCATCATCTATAAGTCTAAAGTCAAACATACCTATTAACCATACATCAAAATGTTTCATTCATACCATATATTAAGGTGATAATCATCACCAAACACATCAAAATGTAAATTAAAAATTCTAAAATATCTAATGTTGCTATTCATCCAAACAACCATCATGTAGACAAAAATATTCTTATACCAAAAACTAGATTCTGCTTGTAGACAACTCCACCATGATCATCTGAACAAAAGCTATCCATGTGCCAGAAACTAGATTTCACATGCTCATAACTCCACCATGTATCTGAGTAAGCAAAAAAGAATACACAATCAATAACCACATGTGAATAATAATAAACTAAAATTCAAGTATAAGTTCACAATGACATTTTGTTTAATTTGATCCAAATCTCTAAATAACCTACATAATATAAATGAGAATACATACCAACGAGTATTTGTACCACCAGTTGAATACATGGCCCCATCATGATGGATAAATGACTTGTGCGTTTGAGTCTTTCCCTTTAAGAACTCTGTCATCAAACTTGTAAGATGTGCAATTTGCTTCTGTTCTTCCTCTCGCTCTTTCTTTTCCTCCTCACGCTCTCTCCTCTCCTGCTCTAATTGCCTCCGTAGCTCCTCACGCTCTATCTCATGCTCCATCTTCATCTTCTCCATCTCAGCTTTAAGTTTCTGCAACTCCCCAACATGGTCTTGTGACACACGACTAGGTGTGGAAGAAGATGAAGAGGGCTTCGGCCCATCCCCAAATCCAAGAATGTATCTCTTTCTTTTTCCAAGTGTCTGCCTAGACATCTCCTCTGATGTTAATTGCACACCGGACTGGGAAGATTCTTCTCGCAAGCTTAACATCTTTGACTGTCAATGCAAAGGTAACAACAGAATTAAATGTATATAACCTTGCAAAAGCAGAAACTGATTTAAATGATTATTGAGATTTTAGATACCTACATGTTTTACAGCGCAAATAGGATCAATCCACTCTTTGTTCTTCTTGGTATGCGTTTTCTTATAGAATTCTGAAAATTCAAGATTTTCAGAACCATTAAACTCCGGCTGCAAAGTGTAATTTAGATTGGCATATAGCCACTACATAATAAGAAAACTAAAATAACTGACAGATCTACTTGCATAAAAGGATTCCAAAAATATACTTGCAGCAAATTAGAATAAAACATATTACCTGTATAGTCATTGTTGCAACAAATGACCGATATCCTGAACAATGATTGTACTCAAGCTTTTTCCTATTCTTTTTGCTAGCTTTTGATCTCACCTTCAAAAAAATACAAATTAAAAAT